>NC_071574.1:47624081-47959255 GCF_024509145.1 Vidua macroura
AGGAAAACGTGCTTCCCTGCTTTCTGTGCAACAGACAGAGGGTAGCAGAGCACACGAGGGGGAAAAAAAAAAAACAAAAACAACCAAACATACACACCTCAAAGGGAAGGGCATAATCTTAAGTACAATTATTCTGCCCTAAAATGCAACTATAAATGTCAGTGCATGAGACAATAGCTGAGTGTAAATACCACACAGTGCCCCACACACAGAGTTTTCGTGGAGGAATAAATGTCAGACTGTCCTAAGGTTGGCTGAGCCTTGACCTCAGCTCTGCCATGATCAAAAGAAAGCCCAAGGAGAAGCCTCCTGGGAAATAACTCCAAGTAGGTTTCAATGCAGTTCATATTTTGTGTGTGGCTGCCTGAATTTCAGACCCAGTGAGAATCCTTGGTTCCAGGTTATGCTTTTGAGGTAATATTTATTCTCCTATACTAAACTAAAGCCAGTCAATTGCTGTTTTCAGGCTCCTGGGGAAAAGAAGGGTCCCTGAAAAGGTGTCTGCGATGCCCATCTCTCCTGCTGGTCAGCAGCTGCAGCAGGGAAGGTGCAAGACAGCATCCTCTGCCTTTACACCTCTCGCCACTGGCTACTCTATTTTTTTATTTAGATAGAAGATCAACACTGAGTAAATTGGATGTCTCAGACTCTTTCTTTTTGGCCCAATATCCTTCTAGTTTTCCTGGAAATGTTGCTTCAAAGGTTACAGTCTGACCCTTAAATACTGAACACTCTGTATGTCTAGTAAACATCAAGAGCTTAGAAATATGGAACTGCTTCACAAATCTTCATGTTTGACAAGCCATATTGTTTTTTTCATTTGGAACATGTTTTTTCTCCCAGAGAGAAATGCATACATTAGAATATAAAATCAATCCACTGAGTGTGAACTTCTGTGCTGTTTCCAGAGTGTATTTCAGCCTGTAAAGCAGTAAGATATATATGCATTTATGTGCAGAACAATGCCCTGTCTATTCACCTTATAGACAACTAACAAATATAATTTTGACCACTCATTTATGTATTGAATTGCAGCCAGAACTACAAAACAAAGTTTGCAGCTGCATCAGTAAAGCAGCAGAACAGTAGCCATAAAGGGCAAACTGTCCTCTTAAGGCTGAACTGTGTTGTGGAATTAGGGATACAGTTTAAGGTCAATCTGCATATATTTAATCACAATTCTATAGGAGGCTTCAGGCATTATTCTTCATAATAAATACTTTCAATTTGCATCAGTTTTATCCAGGGAACTAAGAATTACATATATTCCTATATAGTGAAACATAGCATTTGATGCTTACTCTGCATGCACAAGCATCCCAACCACAACAGCTTTTATTTCTGCTGAATCAGGACCAACCCACTCACCCTCCACCACATTTCTGCTAGAGTTGCCTAAAACTCAGAGACCAGCTTTATACAAAGAATAGAAAACCACAGCAATCTAGATGAGAAGGTTTTGCTGACGAGACTAGAAGCAGTTCTATTTTCCAGGGTGGTATAACTCTTGACAAAAAGTTTATTTCCAGTTTTCTCTGGAGGCAATGAGAGGAGAGTCTGACCCAACAGCATATTTACTATTTCATGCAAACAAAAATAAACTCAAATGTCTAATTGTTTTCCTTGGGACCCGTCCAAGTGTTATGCAAGTGCTTAAACAGCCAACAAAATCTCTCAGTTAGATTTTCTATTCCAGCTGAACCATGTAGTTTTTCTGACATCTAGTGGCAAGTAACTGCAGAGTTTTTTCCTTCTTAACAGAAAGTTTAGGATTGATTTACTTCCTCCCAGAAATTTTTGGCAGGATGAAGCCTTCAAAAGAGCAAATTATATAGTAGATCCCTAGCCAGCCCCCATGTCCTCCCCTGAAGAACACATTTGCTACAATGCGTACTGAAGACCCATGAGACAAAGCATCAAATCCAGAAGATATTAGAGCTCGTTCTGCAGGCCTTAGGAATGCTTTCTTTCCAGATGCAAGCTCTAACATGGCTTGTGGGCTTCTCCCCCCCATCTTTAAGAGATTCTGTAGCTAGCCTCTGCAAGTACCTCACTTAAAAAGCTGTACTCTTGGTCTGGAACTTCTCCTCAGCTGTTGTTGGATGATTAGAGAAAGACATAAATCTTTCACAGAACTGGCTGTATGTGAGTTATAAGTCTTTCAAATAATGTGCAATTGTTGCAAAGAAGCTGAGTGGATTTTCCTTTCTCCTGGAAGCACATCTTAAGGCAGTAACGAATCATCTTAAAATAGTATAGTAATTATTCCTCGAGTTTCTGAAGCTCTGTAATTGCCCAGACATTTAAAAAAATGAACTATTGAAATTTAGCCCACTAGAATTTCTTGAATTAATTCACTGTATCAAGAGGAGTTGCATAGGGAATGTGAAAATGACCACAAAGAAGTTCTTCATCTTTAAAATTTAACATTCTGTATTCCACACATTTCACATGGTTTGAGCCCAGTGACTTCGCTGGGACTTTGCATACATGAGTAAGTAAAGCTGCACTACAGAAACAGACCTGTAAAGCAAAATAGCCTGTCCCAAGCATATGACATCCATACAATCCCCAGTTCACCAGGGACCACCTCAGAGAAGGTCTAGCAGTCCAGCTGCACGGATAGGACTGCCACCACTGGCTGCAGCAGAAGAAGTGCTCCCCTCATGCACACTTTTCCACTCATTCTCCCCAAAGGGATGCAGTTTGCATACTCTGAGGCTGAAATGGTAATGTAGATGTATTTTACTCTACCTTCTTCATGCATGAGAACTTTTCTTTCCTGAATATCACTCATCTGCTTATAACGTGCCAGGAGGGTGAGCCACCTGTGTTCCTCCTGTGCATTTCCTGTCTCTGATTACACACAGCAAGCAGCTGCTTGGTCTTCTGCCTCTGTATCGACCTGTTCTGTAAAATGCTTTAAATTCTATGGATTAATAAAAGAAATTAGACTGAAGCCATAGCTCTTCAACAGAAATAACAGAAAAAAAGTTATTTCTTCCATCAGAAAAAAATACCCACTGCGGATAAAGAAAGATTGAAGGGCAAAAGTGACTGTGAGAAGGAACATTCCCAGAAAGATGGCCCTCATTATGCACATGACTGCCAAGTAGTAAGATAAATGGTGACTTTGAATTCCCTGAGCAAAACTATAGCCCAGCTTTACATTTACTTGTGTCTCGCTGTGCCTCTGTCCTATACTCCTCAAGGACTTTGGCAGGCACATACCTCTGCCTTTCCAGCTACCATTCCTCGCTCCCTGCCCTTTTCTACCAGCTTCACTTTGAGTTTCCTTTACAAAACAAAACAGAGAAGCAATATGCTCCTCTATTACTCAGCAGTTATTGGTCAAAACTAAGTGGTTTTCAGCAGAATTAAAAATAGATTCTGGGTCTCTCAAGCAGTCCCCCTGTAGTCAACAGAATTGTTAATGCCAAATATTTACAAGATGTAGGTGCAGAAATAAATAATCTCCCCAGTTTCTCCCCTTTCTGATACTGGCTACTAGTTTTGCACATAATCAACATTGTTTCATTTTTTTCTTTTTCTCAACACACAAATACATGACAAATGAACATTATGGTTCTTTTTCCTCTAAAAAATATTCAGTTTACATCATAATTCTTTTATCATCTGGAAGAATCTTCCACCCATATGCAACTGTGGAGTGCATGACAAACCAACTACAGCATTGGAAAGATTTTTCAGAGGAGATATGCTGATGTGAGGGTTGCAACAGGACAGAGCACCAAGAATTACCTTCTTTCTAAAGAGGTGATGATTTAAAGGTACCATTTTGGCAGATGTAAATCACAGGAGAGTTTTCATCAGCATCCCATCCTCCAACAAAGTGTACAGATTGTGCATAGGGAATTAAAAGCTTAAGAATTCAGAGAGTGTTGTGCACATTAAATACAGAACATACAGTACTTCATAGTGGGAAGGAGAAGAACTCTCCCTTCCAAAAGAGACCTGTCACCATGACAAAGATGTATTGCCTGTATTGCATGAATGTCTGCAATACCACTTAAATACAGAGCATGTAATGAGTCCTGCAGTTAAACTGAAGGGAACATCCTGTTTTATTTTTCAAACAAGACCTGATTCTGCTTGTAACAGCACAAGGCAGGAGTGACTTAACTGAAGCCCTTGGTGTTAAAGTGACATTTTCAAAACCAGACCTGCAATACCTTTCTTCAAAATAAAAAAGTGTTAACTGCCAAACCTGCTCTCCTGCAGTTCAACTTCCTTTCAATGAAAACCATAGTTATCACTTGGGTGTGAACAACTTCATGGACCCTTCTCCAGTCAGTGTGGCTGTTCCTGTTCTTAGCTACAAGAAATTAATTTATGCCCCAAGGTGTGACTGAAGTACTTCACATACAAACAGGAAAATAGGAGCTACCTTCTCCCCATTTTCAAAACTCTATTGGCTCTTGCTGTGGTCTCCTATGTACTAGTATTATATCCAACCAAGTCACTTGTAAATGGATTAACAAATGAACAGCACAGCCTGGAAGTGGTAATAGGAGAGAAACTTTAAGCATTTTTATTCTACAAAGAGAACACGGATGAAAAAGGACACTGTTTTGTACTAAACTATGTATTCAAGGGCAATATTCTTTCAAGTGTTGGGTACCCTTAACTCATTTGGCTGAATGGGATCTAAATGTTTCTGGTTTTATGCATGGCCCTTCTCTAAAGTATCTGCTCACTCTCTGCCAGAGAAAGCAAGTTTAAAGCCCACCTTACTGCTAAAACCACAGTGCCAAGAAATATGCCTTCCATTAACTTTGGGTCTGTGAAATGACACCTATTTGAAATGGACAGGAAATTTAAACAATTTTTCCAGGAACTTTTTTTTCCTTAGTATCCTTCTGAGTACAATTTAACCACAGATGCTGGAAAATCCATGCATTATTACAAACTGGGAATTTTTTTTTGCATGATGAGTTGGTTTTGCACACATTAACTGAGATTTCACGATTCCCAGTGTAGCAATAGGATTAAGAAAGCACCTGCACTGCAAGATCTCCAAACCTGACCAGAGCAAGTTTTGCTTAATTTTTGGGTATTGACAATTATTTGAAGTACAAACTGTGCAATAATCAATTCCACTTAGTTCTGATCCTGCTTTTAAGGAGCCAGATATTATTTCAAAGTCCATATTTACAGTATCTCTGAATGGTGTAAATGCCATCTGGAAGTTAGGAGTCAAAAATCTTATGTGGACAGGTATAAACTCAACCAATTATGCCTTTTAACAAATTCCTGAAAACACTGGCAAAAAAAAAAAAAAAAAAAACCAAAAGTAAATTGATCTCAGTGCCAATGTAAGGTAATTTAAATAATATTATAAATTGATTAATAAATTTATAATTTTTGACAATATCTTCCAACATGACGCCATTTGCAGTGGGTCTGGGACAGTATACCCAATTTTAGTGTAAATAAGTAAACTCCTTTAACCTCACCGGGTTGTTATCTACTTTCACTGGGGCTAAATTTCCCCTGTGGGTTCCTGGTTATTTCTAGGAAATGTATGTACATGCCATGTCCATTCAAAATAAGTGGTTTGCTGGAGCATTGTACATCTACCTGAGCAGCTTGCTCCCCTTCCTCCATTAGAGTAGGGAAGCAGATTCACACTCAAGGACATATAATTTGCATTTGCTCCTTTTTGCTCATCTGTAGCAAGAACAAAACCTGCTACCACCAAAGTTTAAGAAATAGTTATGCTGAAAAGATGTCTGTGGCCCATTCCCAGGAAACTGGTGAGTGTTACAGTGACCATATAGCCAGTGTGACTCACAATAGAGGGCAAGACCCATTTTACAACAGAAAAGTGCTACTAACATCCACATTGCTGCACAACACTTTGAACCTTGAAGGCACCTTCACAATAGCACAAAATAGACAATAGCACAAAAGATTGTTTTCTCTTCTCAGTCTTGCTTTCAGTCAGTCATATCCCCTGATAAATAATCACTAGTTTTACCTTCCAAAAAAGCGGAGATGAATGTTACAGTGGGCTCTGGATAACACATTACCTAATGCTGTTCAAGACCAGGAGAATTACCTGTTGGAAATTATCTGAAAGGGTCTTAATGAATACCACAAGGTTTCTGCTAAACAGACGTTCTTAGCCAGTCTAGAGAGATTCTACCTCGGATCACGATTAATTGCTTGGATTTCATAAGGTGCACCAGATGTCAGGGTCAGCAAGTCCTCTTGCTGTTTCAGGAACACTGCCAAAAATATTGACTGGCTCTGTTCCAGGGGACTGACTTCATGCAGCAGCAGGATAGCAGTCACTGGTCGTCCCATAAAGGTTTAATTTCAGTCCTGATTTCTAAATGGTGAGAACTTTCAATAAACAGGAAACTCAAGATTTTTAATGCCTAGAGGAACACACACCTACCCAAATTATTTCAAGCATGGCAAAGGATATTTAAGATCCATCATCTAAGGGATGGCATGAACACTGACCATGAAGAAAAGCAGACAGGAAAGCAAGGAAGATGTTGTATTTATTCACACTCAGACGCGCATTAGTGCTGTTGACTGTCTTTTGTCTGCCTGGAGAGTTCATTTTGGTAATTTTCCAACATAAAATATTGCAGCCCTTTAACTGTAAGCTCTCCTGCTGCCAGAGGTCAACTCTCATCAAGCTGGTAAGTCTCTGGGAGAGTCAGAGAAAGCTGCCTACCCTTTCCATCTCAGCAAATGGTGGGGGTGGCTCAAGGCAAAGAAGGGCAGGAGGGCAGGTGATTTGTTATGACAACAGAAATTTGTGTTTCCTTTGCCTTTATCACACAAGAATAAGCATTTTTTTACTTTTATCATTCAAAATTTAGGTCGAAAACTGTTCCTCAGCTTTTGTTAGTGAAGTTTGTGGAGACAGATGCAGATGCTGTGGATCAGTCTTTCCCTGTACCAAATTAAAGCTGTTTGTAATGGTGAGAACCAACTTGATGTCAGGTTTTTGAAGGCAAAAAGGGGTTAAAGAGGGCAAAAAAAGATTGCAGGATTAGCTTAGAGAAAAATGTAGTACCTACAAGCAGCAGCTAAGACAGGTGTAGGGAACTAAAACAGTCAAACAATTGTAACAATTGCATAGTGACAATTTCTTACAGCGTATGAAAGCCTATGCGGGAGAAGGTCTGGAAGGGAAGGTTGCTGATGACTGCTGATATGCCTGCTAAGTCTTTTTCTGGCAGTGGTCTAAAGTCAAGGAAAAGGGTAACAAGAGACCATGTCCATTGTTACCATGTGCACAGAAAGCTGAGCTGTAGCTAGACAGCTCTGGTCAGCTGAGACAAAGTGTTCCTCATAGACCTTCTGATATTTTTCAGCCATCTATTCTCAGAGAGCTTGTCTTTAATGCTTCAGGCTGGTTTACCCCTGGAGAGTTTCAACCATCTGTAAATAAGTTTGTCATTGGAGAATTTGCTGTAGGTAAAATAAAGGAGGAAAATGCTTGGAGAAAAGTAGAAATGCCCTCACTGAACAGCTTACTTTCACTGGAAAAGTCATCCATTTCCTCTAATGCTCACGAATCATTTACTGGACTATATTATTTTTAGTTCAGGTGGTTGTTAAAGATAGGATTATAAATAAATGTATGCCTGAGTGCTATTCCAACCACTTTTGCTTGACACTGTGAATTGATATTGCAGGCATCATTACATGGTTTGTACTCTAATGGGTGGGAGGGCTGTGTTAATAAAAGCATGCTTTATACACAGCCTTTATGTTAGTCTTTTTAGACTCAGTTATGATTGACCTTAAGCTAGGCAAATCTCTGGAAAACATTCAAAAATATCCATTGCCTTTTCAGCTGAAACAGCAATCTTCTGTAAATTAGGTCTCTGAGAAGGAAGGAAGAGACATGGGGAATTGAGTATGTCATTCCATATTCCAGGCATATCAAGCCTGTCTCAGTAAATTACAGTAGACATCAGCTGATACTCTAGTATGACGGGTGCATTAAAAAAATTAAATTTAGTAGTCTACCCATTTAGAAAGGAAAGGTAAGCAGCATTTAACAGTGCTAAAGATTCTGCTACAATTTATGATTCAGGATTTTTACCCGCTTCAAAATGGGCTTACTGAAGGTTTTCAGTGTATTTTAGACTGGTGCTCAGAAAAATAAGGGCATGCATGCTCTACTGAGAGCAAAAATAACAGCAATGATGGTTATCATCAAGTTAGTACAAATATTCATAAATTTATAGTTAACTTTAATTTCTAGTCTCTTGGCTTTCCACTAATTCTTGTTGTTAATGTTTTATTTCATACTTTTTTGCTAACAAATAGTGTCACAGTGGCAAATAAAATAAAGATGAAAGAAGATTCTAGAAGCCATCTAAGACATTGATGTATTTTAAGAGAATTGACAGACATTTTGGATTGGGGAGAGCATGATCAATCAAACAGTTGACTGATTTAATCAAATTGATTGACATACCTTATTGTTTAACATTTGTGAGGAAAGATCATTGCATAGTTTAGACTAATAAGCTATTTTACAGTTGTGTTTTCATTCCTATAAATAAGATTACAAATGCAATTAATGCAAATATTTTAAGAGTGCTCTCAAATCTGCATCTCTGTAACGGTTGATTGTGACTGAAGCATTCAATTCATGGCAATGCTTTCATGTACCACCTTTGATACTTCATTGAGCACAAGCCCATGAATGACAGACCATAATTCTAGTCTAATCCATGCTCCTGCATGAAGACAAAACCAACAGCATCTACATTCTTTCCCTACTTGGTGCAAATATCCTGTTTGCAAATTGATGATTTCAGGTAACACTAGTGTTTGTGTATAAATATTCTTGCTAAACCATTCAGGAGGCTGAAATTTCTCTTTCTATAGGGCAAGATCAGCACTTACATCTACAATTTATCTGGATATCTCCTGCTAGATTTCTCAATAACTTCAAACATCACCCAGAGGCACCATTCTTTTTTCCTGTGACAATCATCTTGAAGACAGCCTGCTCTCAAGACTGATACCAGTAACATTGGGAGAGCTGTAAGTATTTGAACACTTATTACTTACATTGATTATATTGAATCTCTGGATAAAACAGCAACACAAAACCCACATATTGAATGAAATAATCTAGGTTACACATCTCAGGCTTTAGAAATGCAGCATTAAGATTCTAAACTTGAGAAACATTTTACATGGACACATTCAGATTACCACAGTGTCCTAGCCTTCAGAATCTGAGTGAGTTTTTATATGGCAGAAAAAGGGAGTTTTTCCAGATCTGCAGAGTTTAAAGGCAATCAGTTTTGTTCAAGTTTACTCTTAAAATATTCTTAGGTTGATAATTCTTTTAAAATAAACCAAGATGTGATCGAAGGGGACTGCAAATTTTAATGGAATCTTAACTAAGATGTCTGTTGCAAAATTATTGACAGCATAATGAGGAATACAATGCAGCAGAACAGCCTCTCAGTGGCAACTAAGAGTGAAGTCCTAGATTTAAAATCTGATGGAACACTGTTATCTGGTGCCAATTTGAAAAGACTACAGATTCTGAACTTGTTTTTGTTGCACAGCCTTCTTTCATTTGACAAGGCTCGTTTTAATAATCAATTTATTTGCTTCAAATTACCTAGAACTAAGCCCAAGGTCTGAATTGTTCACATTAATAAAAAGGAAGATTGCCACCATACATCCTACTAGTTAATCCAGAAATGTTACCACAATTTACAACTTATATTGGAAACAATGCCTTAATATTTTGGTTCTGCAGATTGTCACAGGCTCCTGCAGCAGCTCAGACAAAAGCTCCTACTGGGCACAGATAGGAAGTCATAAGAAATTTAACAAAATTTTAAAATCTCATGCTATGTGAAGGTTGTATCTTACTTAGCAAACTGCTGAGCAAACATTTCTCTTCAATTCAACCAGTAATTGTGACTAGTAACATTCATATAAATGCTTTTAATCATGAAAAACCAGCTCACACTTTCAGATTTTCTAACAATAGGGAGACACTATTGTTGGAAGTATTTCTGGTTTCTAATTTCAGATAATTCTTTACATTTCAGAGAATTCTTTGTCAGAAGAAAATCAGTAAGTCTCAGTTAAGATCTCAGCAGAGAAGTTTGTTACCAAATACATAGCTGAATAACTGTTGCTGAGAGAAACCTTAGGGCTTCTGTACAATGGCCCACACCACAGTCTGAAATAAGTATGTGTGAGCCTGAAAAATCAGTTTTAGGTCCATAATGGAGACAGAAGTGTATATGGATTCTTACATGTATGGTCTCATGGGCAACAACTTGCCACCAGGAGCTCCTGAGCCTTACTGAGTTCAGACCCAGAAAAGGCTCAGCTTCTCTTAAATCCTTCTCTTAGGCTGTCTCTGTCCCTAGTGCACACCAGTCAAGGACCAACCAACAGGCCATTTTGGAAACAGTTTCCTTCCCCCTGGGCCACTGCTGAAGCAACCCTAGCAAGCTGAGGGAATGACTGATACCTTTCACTATGTTTGCTGAAGGAATCAGCACCTGATAACAACTAATAAGACAGGGCAAGAGTCAGCAGCTGCCACTGAAATATCCAGTGCTTTGAATACATCACAAGAGCAAAGCATGCTGGCAGCTCTGACACAATACAAATGCAGGTAAATTCAACTGTAAATAAACAAATAAAAAAAAATAATAATTAAAAAAAAAAACCTCAAACAAACAAAAATTCCAGCAAAATTCCCTGAAAAGCTCCTTTTCCTTTGCATACTGAGAGAACAGCATGGAAAGAGGGAGAAGCAGAATAAACAGGGCCAGCCTCTCAGCTGTGCTGAGCAAGGAGATGGAAGACCATGAAGATGGATACCTTGAAGCCAGCTAATTCTGTAATGTAAAACCATTTGAAAACTTACAGGATTAATACATTATTACTGAGATACTCTTACCTGCAGACTTATGGTCTTCAGTTCTAAACATTTGTAGTTCTCCCTTGCCACAAAAGAACGTATAGGAAAAACAATTGTGATAGACTGGAGAAGCATCAAATATTAGATATTTATTGTGGTAGGAAGAATGGCCATGTTCTTACTTACTTTCTATTCAGGCAAACTTTTTTTTGCCTGGAGTTAAAAGTTTGTTGGACAGACAGAAAGAAGATGAGATAAATTAGATTTACATTTGTTTTTTAGGTTTTTGGCCTTGACCAGGATTGTTTGCTGACAACTAAATCCCCTTTGGTAGAATTAGGTGGTTATCACTAATGGTCTAGTCACAGCAGGGAGATGGGAGGAGGCAGAGTTATGTAGTTTATCATTTGATGTAGCTGTCTGGCAGGATGACCTCATTTTTCACTGCCAAGAATAGCTTTAAGAATTTGTATTTAATGTTCTCTGCTAATGATGAAGCTGGTTAAGTTTCAAATTAAGGTTAATTAGACAGTCTACAGCTCAATTCTTATACATGACATTTTATCAGGACTTCAAGACTGAAAGCAGTTAGTTAATATTTACTATTTCCTCTTTGTTTAAACACAGGATTAATTTCTTGTCTGTGCAGTAAAGCTGTTGAGTCTGTCTGTAAATTAAATTCATCAATCTAAAAGAAGCAGTAGTAACTGAACTACATCAAACTCAAATATAGCTGACAAAATTAAATGCTAGGTGAATTGCTTTTAAACATAACAATAGTACCCACCAATTTAAGCTTTTGGGACATCTAAATAACAATTATGACAGGATAGATTTTAGTTACTTTTGTCAACATCCCAAATGAAGGTCTGGTCTCTCTAAAAATCCCTGCACAGTTGTGGAGGTGACTAAATCCATTAGACATTTGCTTCTTGCCTGAAACTACTTGCAAACCAATTCAAGGCAGACAGACCCTGAGCAACACTTCACTGTGGCCTGGTGATCAGGGCTGCTAGGATGGGAGACAGATTTAATTCTCTTTGGAGTTAGCTGAAAGGAGAAACCTGTGCTGTGACCAGTGCAACAACACACTAGAGACAACAACAACCTCACCACCACACGGACTGGCTCCCATCAGGACAGACCTGTGCTATATTTTACAGTTCCCTACACTGTAAATTGAGAGCTAGATCTCTTCCTGAGAAGAGCCAGGGCAGCCTCAGGAGGGGTCTCAAACCCAAGTGTTGCCAGGGGAGCAGAAGGCAGGCGTCTCTGCAGATCCGCAAGGAGATGGGACGTGTCCGTGCGATGGCTTCCCCACAGCTAAGAGAAGGGGCCTGTGTGGTGTCTGTCCCCTCCTCAGTCCTAACAGCTAAAGCTAATGAAGTAGTGCAAATGTTAAGGACTAAAGCCAGGCAGATCAGATCCCCTCAATCTCCTCTTTTACTTTTCTAAGGAAGGTATGAAATAAACAGTATCCTTTTTATTGTTATTTCAGCCTCACTGGCACTGAGTGGTCTGCAGGCAGCAAGAAGGAAGAGCAGAGAGAGGGGTGAAATAAAGCCCATAGGTAGAACAAACTGGTCCTTCACTTCAGTGTTCCCATATCACTCATCTCTGTTTATTGGCCTGACACTTTTCTACACGTCTGACCAGCTAGAGAGCCAGGACTACATGTGAACATTTGAATGAAGGCCTCGAGAAAGTAGATAGCAAGGAAGGAACATCATCTGAATGTCTCATATTGCATAACTTTTAACCCTTGAATCTTGAGCAGGATGGCAGAAGAGAACAGCTTCCTGCAAGTAAGTAAAGTTAGAAAGTCACAATAGTGGAAAATAAATAAATCAAAGATGCAGAAAGAGGAGCAGAAAAATCAGATTCCTGTCCCCAGACAGATGAAGAGGGAAAAAAAGTATTCAACAGCTAGATGTCTTTCCCATGGTGATGTGACATTATTAAGTCACAGCATCAGGTGAAAAGAACACTGCCATGGACAATGGTAACCACAGCAGCCATCTGAAAGCATGGCACTGGAAACACTCAGGAATGTTCCAACAGTGACCTCAGCCCACTGAGAGCATCAGGAACTGTCAACAAGGACATGTTGTCAGATCCTGCTACTTGTCCAAAATGTGTAAGGTCACTACATGTGCAATTGCTATTTCTGAAGACAAATAGTAAAGCAGTTAATAGTAGAGCAGCATTTGATAGAGAATATGAAGGAGACTGAATAATAATTAGGAAAACCTACCCTGCCTAGAACAAGAGCAATGGGCTGTTAAAACTCAAGAATTTGTTCACAGACATATCCCAAACACAGGTAAGGTGTCAGGTAACTCAAGGAAAGCATTTGAAATAAGTAGTTAAACTGGCTGGAGCTTGGGAGCATGTGTGTGTGCATGCACTTTGTTTTCTTTTTAAACAAACTCTTCAAATGAAGGAAAAACAAGTTACAAAGACAATCTTGGGATACACAGAAGAATACCAGATGAAGGAGACCTCATATGTGAGATAAAGGTGATTATTCTGCAAGAAATTTCTTCTTGCCTATGGCAAGGAAATGTAGTGAATGAGAATGAGATTTTATATGTCCATAATGTTGATATTAGTACAATCAAGAAAAAAAATAATTTATAAAACTTGGGAAAGCATCCATTGTACATCTGATGACAGCCTAAAAGACACTGTGAATGGCAAGGAGATGACAGAGCCCTGGCAAATGTGCTAGACCACCAAGACCACTTTTTTTTTAAATTACAAGTAAGAAGAAGAAAAATATAGAGACTAAAAATCAAGTCAGCATGGACAGCACAGAAGTTCATACTTTAGGTTACTGACATTGAAGTGTGGTCAAAACAAGCCTCACAAGACATGTGATTTAAAAATAGTCACAGTCTCAAAAGCTGCTGAAGGTTTTCTATCCTATGTTACTTCCTAAGATAATGAAGCCAGTTTAATTCAGAAGCTAAGTGAGTTGCCACCAGGACATCAGGTGCTTTTATACGTCTTGTTTCCCAGCATTTTGCTACATGACCATTTGGGCAGAGAGATATCATGCAGCCTCCAAGTACCTGTCAGACTCGTAATATGCCTAGAGTCAGAATCATCAACACTTTATGATGGCTTTGTTTTTTTTAAATAGGGGTTCCTATGTGTATGATGCATTTATGGAGTCCACAATATTAAATTAAATATTATTAAATACTATTAATTAAATATTAATAGTATATTAAATATCAAATACTAGTTACTAGTACAATACTAATTGGATTCATCCATGAAGGCATCAGTATTTGTTGGGACTGTAAACATTGCAACCTAAACAAGCCATCTGAATTCTTGCCCCTTTCCATTTTTTCAACAAGCCTTGCAATGAGGTAGCTGAGTAAAAGAGGTGTGTCAGATAAGCCAAGGTAAGCTGTATTAATAAAGCTGACACTACACAGAGGTTATCTTCCTTCTCAACTGTATCATAACTCATGACAAACAACATGATTACTGTCACTGCAGCTAATTTTACAGCAGTTTCTGCCTTTCAGAAAACTAAAGCTTTTCCTTCTCTAAGTCAAGGTCTTATTTGATTTTTCTTGCACGTTTAAAACATTTAAGAAGTATGAATTTCTTGGATCAAATAGAGCTTTTCACATCAAAGTGAAAAAACACAATCCCTTCTGCCAAGACTGTACTCTAGTTGTTCCCACTCACTGTAGTTACTTGTCTCCAGTTGAAGGGGATTTTATAGAGAGAGATAGTCTGTAAGAAAATTCTCATGGCTCTTCAGCTGTAGGAGCACTGATTTCCTCTTAAAGGCTGGCTAGCTGGGCTTCATACTTGTCACCTGAGACAGCACCTGAGACTAACACTATCCCAAGAAATATACTACACCTGAAGGACTTCAATCCATCATGCACAGATCTGGCAAAATATCCAGATGCCATTGACTTGGAGGTGTTACTGATGTTAACATAAAACACAAGTTGACCATCTGACCATGGAGTAACTCGAGTTGGAAGGGCCCACAGGAGGTCTCTAGCCCACCCTCCTGCTCAGGCAGAGCCAGCTGTGAGTTTAGAGCTTGGTCCTGTTGGGCTTTCTAAACGACAGTGATAGTCTACCCACTCCAATCCTTTACTGCTGCCATGGGATGTCTTGTATCCATTCAGCTAACCTCCCCACAGGCACTGTGGCTCTGCAGATGGCTCCTTCTGAAAGTCCCTCTCCTCCAGGCCAAACAGGCTCCTGTCCCCCAGCCTCTTCTCACAGCCAAGTGCCCCCCCATGACCAGTTTGATGGCTTTCCCTTGAACTTGTTCCAGCTTATTAACACTTTTTCCTGTATTGGCTGGGGAGCTGAAAGGAAAAACAAACCTAGATGTAGTACCCAGATTTGGTCAATCAAGTGCTGAACGGGGGGAATGATCACCTTCCTGGATTAGGCTACGCTCCTGTTAATGCAGCACAGGATGCTGATGCCCCTCTCTTCTGCGAGAGCACACTACTCCTCATGCCCAGTTTGCTCCTCAGCCAGTCAATATCCAGCTTTTAAAATTTCAGAAGTTTAGTCCTTCCCAGAGTTTTGGGGCTTTTGGTGTTGTTTTTTTGTTTGTTTTTTTGTGGGTTTTTTTGGTGGTTTTTTTTGTTTAGTTTTTTGGGGGGTTTTTTTGTTTGTTTGTTTGTTTGTTTTTGTTTTTGTTTTTTTTGCTATTAAATTTATTATGTCTCAGCTTTTGCTTGACTTGAATATCTAAACATCTTAAAAACAAAAACAAATCAACAACAAAATCCAAACAAACAAAAAACCCCAAACAGAAAAACCTCCTATTAATTACCCTGTTAGGTCACTCAGCAGAGCTGTTTGCGTAAGTTTTATATGTACCCTTTTTTCTGAAAAAATAACCATTTATGCAAAAATTCCAATGACAGTAGATTCAAAACAGACAATGAACTTCAGTGGAAATTCTCCTGTTTCAGGCAGACATCCAGCTGCCCCTAGTATGAAGTGTTTTAGTACAAAGTGCTTCCACACCTTCAGCCCAAGTGGAAACCAAAGCTGATCCAATATTCATTGCTTGAGAACCATTAAGCAAGACCCAATATCTCCTTTATTTCTTACCCCAAGAGGCCACATATTCAGAGTGGCATAGGACTTTTTATTTTGCCTTTTTTCCACATTAAATGTATTGTATACAGCCATAAGTACCTCTCAACCTCTTGTCTCAGAGCGTTACCAGCTGGTCTGTAGCATTTCAGCTGTGGGGAGAGTTCATCCATAACCCTAAGCCAAGGGGGAGCCTTGGTGATCCATCCCTTACACGCTGAGATACCATGCAAAACCCCTTGCTTTTTTGTATGTCATTCCAGAGAAAAACCTTACATACAATTCCTTCTCTATAGTTTGAATTAAAAAGGGGTACTAAGGTCCCCTATTTGTCACCCTTCTAGTGGGAAGAAGCCTATGACCTGGTTCAGGCGTGACCCCTCAATGCTGTTATTGCAAGGCCACGTAACTCACAGCTGAATAGCTGCTCCCCATCCTATCCTTACTTAGGGGTGACAGGTATGTCACAGAAGACCCTAGATAGCTGAAATAATTTTGTAGTGTGACAACCTCTTGCTCCTGGAGTGTCTCATAGGATGCTGGGATCTGTCATGAAAGTACACCTGAACCAGTGGAGTTTCCAGCAGGATCTGGGCCTCTGCATCTTAATGGCAGTGGGGACTGTGTTGGAAATCAGTCAGCTCACTCCAGGGAACTCTTCCTCCTACAGAACAAAAGTGCGTGGTTCTTGACCAATGATGCCATTTCACAGACAAGAGTGTTAGTGATTCCTCATGCAGGGCAACCACATGGTAAGGCTTAACAAGCTACATCTGAAACCCAGATATGTTTGGAGATGGCTAGATATCATCAATATAAGCAGGCTTTCAAATAACCTTAATCAATTATTAAATGTCATTAAGTCATTCACAAGACACTGGATAGAAGGAGCAGACAGAAAGGAGTACCCTAATGCTCAGCAGGTCCTTTGTCATTTTTGATCTCTAGATACTGATCCAGCAGCATGAGATTCTGGCTCACTATATTTACATAGGGTTGGATTGGTTACATAGGGCCATGACTAGGGTTGGAAGCTTCCAGAAATAATTTTCAAGTACAAAGGATATGTGCATTTAATCAGTTCTTCCACATCTGTTTCATAACATTGCATAATTTTTCTGCAAGGCTCCACAGTTTCATTTCTCCCATTTGTAGCAATTGATCAACCAAGACACTGTCAGGTTAATAACTTTGTTTTCCTTTTACCATACCCCCTTTAGTGCTTTGTTTTGACTCCTGTGACTAAGCAAATTAATATTATGATTCTGCTTTGCCCCGGGAAAGTAACTGAGACCTGTAATTCCAGCTTTTGATGAGATTTGTACAAGATGTTTGCAGGAGTCTCCTAGAGAACTCTATCAGACTTAACTTTTCTATTAAGTTAGTCATGTTTCAGTTTATCATTCCAAATGCTCAAAATGAAAGTGCCCCTGATTTGTTTACAAAGGCTGCATCCTTTGATGAGAACCAGCAGCTCTTCACAGATACCAGAGCCATGCTCTAGCCAGAAGCCACAGGGCAGGCAGGAATGGAATGGGACTAAGCAGAAACTTCCCTTTTCCAAAGGAGGGAAAGCCAGGCAGACAGCTTGAAGAGAACCAGTCCTCAGGGAACCAGAGCTCACTTACAGATGCTTGCAGCTTAAGAAATATTACCTTGTCTTTTGCAAAGCCAAGAATAATCCCAGAATCTAACAAAGGAAGATGTAACAAAAGCCACGCTGTCAGAAGATCAGCTATTTCATAGAATATAATCACTTCAGTATTATCAAGCAGTAACAAGTAGCTGAGAAGGCTGTTTCAGATTAAATTTGCATGTCATGCTTATTAACTTCATTAGTCACAAAATCTCCCTTGGATCTGCATGCAGTTTGACAGCCCATCTGAATGTCATTGGCTGAACAGTCAGACCCAGCCTTTCAAGACCCTGACAGATTATGACCACCCCTTCTTTCTGCCAGTGTCTGCTAACATTAAAGAGACAGAACACAAGATAAATTTTGGCTTGCCAGCAAAGCCCCATGAGACATTTCCTGTCATCTCAAAGTATGACCCTTAGGAAGCAGAAGCAGCACAGTAGTTACAGACAAGCATTAAAGCAGGTCCAGTATATACTCCAATCTTTCATGTTAGGTATGCTTCAAACCCTCCTCTTCTCTTTCTTCCATCTTTATCACATCCTCTCTCCTCCACATCCCCAAAATTAACAATCTAAGCATAATACCTCTGCAGATTTGCAGTATGAAGTGCAACATACTGCTTGGGATAGAGCATCAAAAGTGTTCTTGTACATTTTTGGGTCACTTATCTGAGGGTCTCAAAAGAATACATGTGAATAAAAGAACCTGATGGCATTTCAGTCAAGTTAAATGATGGAAATTTAAAAAAAAAAAAAAAAAAAAACCAAGCCTAGTTCATATATTGCATAATTCTGCTTCAGAATTTGTGGCCAAGCAGTTAGCAAGATTCAAGAAGCTGGATATTTATACAAAGAGCCTGAACTTCCTTTAGTTACTTGTTTAGTTAGAGACATTAAATATTTTACACTATTACATTCTTCATTTGAAGATTTAATCTAAACATAAAATCCAAAATGGGATTAAATAATGCACACCAGCACTTCAAACAGCTTTCAGTAAATCATTTGTACTGGCTTGATCCATGGATGAAATATTGAATATTATGGACTTTTGGTATCATTAGTCCAGACTTCAGGAATTGCCATGGTTTTCTGTACATCAAAACATATTAACAATGTGGAAGGCAGAGGTATTCATTATTGCAATTTTACATATACAAAAATGATCTACCAAAGTCAAAGAATATACAGCTTCATGCAAATAAGGAGCAGGACAGAGCATGGAAGATTTTGTTATCAAACCTCTACTCTAACCATTTCTTAAAAGCAATTCAAAACCACAGTGTTCTGATGCACTTTCATACAGAAAATGGCTGACACAACCAAGGGTCTAATTTCAGTGTGGTTTATGCTCAGTGTGTGCTGAAGTCAGACTGCTGCAGCTTTCCCTAAGCAGAACTACATTTCAATGTGCTTTGCTACCCACAGAATAAACTATCCATCTTATTTCTTAAGCCCTCTCATTACTTTTTTTCTTCCTGTTACCTTCTAATACCAAATTTAAATACAGCTTCATTATTAAGTGTTCCGTGTTATGACAACATTTCTGCCTATCTTGTCCTTTCAAATGTTACAATATTCAGAAAATGCACTGTGAAGGTGTTTCAAGCATCACTCCTCTTAAGGCTTTCCAAAATTACCTTCGAGACATCATGTGAATCTTTCCTACCTGCATGTTGGAAGAGCAGCAGCAAAACTTTGTGGCAGCCTGACAGTGTAGTGTTCAGGTTTTTTCAGCTCAACAAAACACAGTTTACTTGGTCAACCCTGCCCTAAGCAACTCATCCAAAGTATTTGATTCTTGTCTCTTTGATGAGATGAATCTGGATCTCAGTTCATCAGGTCACTCTACACCAGCACTGGATTATAACTGTGGCACAATGCAATGGGCACATCTGCTATTCAGGATCAAATGGTGTCCAGGTGTGGTTAGAGGTGACTGTGGAACAGTTGCTAGCTGCAAAGGTTTAAATCTGCAGAGGTTTATTTCTCCAAAGAGTTATGCAGACTTTATCCACTAGAGTTACAGTTCAAAGTTCAAAACTTCACGTTTGTGATAAATTACGAACCCTACTTAAAGAATAATGCTGGGTGCTACTAGATAAACCACAACTTCTTGCCTAGCAGCATCTAGAAATATTCCTGCTGCCAGTTGTCTGCAACACCAAGAATGAGAACTTAAAGGAGCAATACATCCTAAAGAACATGATGATCACAACAATCTATTGTTTTTGACAATAGTAAGGATAAACACACAGTTCTAAAAAAGGAGTGAGGAGAGTGGTAGATGTACCAGTGCCTTGAAAACAGCTTTAAAAATGGCTGACAGCTGGCAAACTCCAAGTTGGTTTGTGGTTCAGCAATCATAAATCTTTTTTTTTCCTCACCTTTTACAACTTCTAAAGAGCCACAGCTGGCTTCTGAAGCCTTCAAATTGATCCACTCCCCGAGAATTAAAGCCATTCAAAGTTAAGGTGTATGGACTCAAAGCTTTGATTTCATCTGGCTCAGATCAGGTGTCTTAGTACAGGTTTGATTTGTACGTGAGTTCCTAAGGGAAATAAGGCCCTTTATAGTTCTTATTTCACTGAAAACTGCATGCCAGATGCTATGGAAATCCAAATGATCTGTGCCAAAAAATAGGAAAGGAGAATGGAAGAGTAGTTATTATTATTATAACAGGAGTTTCAATAGTATCCTGGAAATTCCTTCTCTTTGGTGATTTAAAAAAATAGGTATGCACACTCAGTTTCATAATAATAACTAGTTACTTTTCACTGATTTAAAATTTTCTTCAAGGGCTAAAGTTTGGCAAGGGCCCAAGCCAGACAGCTGCACATGACACATAAGCTTCCAGGACACCATCACAAGGATCAAAGAACCTGTGTCAGATTTTGTCAGCTGGCCCCATCTTTCCATTTTGACTTGTAACTGACACTGTATATAGTGCAGAAGTATCCCCAGGTCCCCTGAGCGAGTCACACCATCCAGTTCATAGTCTAAGGGCTCACAAATCCTAAGCAAACAAGGCACTATCAGGCCACCTTGCCTTGTGTGAGAACACGAAGAGGCAGAGAAGTCTCCCCTTCCCATGCTGGAGACATGGGCAGTGGGACTGAGTGCGCCCCCAGCAAGTTTGCTTGATGACACCAAGCTGTGTGGTGTGGTCACCATGCTGGAGGGAAAGGGGCCATGCAGAGGAACCTCGACAGGCTTAAGAGGTGAGCTGGTGCAAGCCTCATGAACAACTCCAAGTACAACGTCCTACAACTGGGGCAGGGCAAACACAAATACAGACTGTGAGTAGAATGGATTGAGATCACTACAGAGGAGAAAGATTTGTAGATGTTCATGGACAAGAAGCTTGACACGACACAGCAATGTGCACAAAATCACATTGAACCCCACAAAGCCTGGGCTGCATCCAAAGCAGCGTGGCCAAGAAAAGTTCTCCCTCTGCTATGCTGATACCCCATCTTGAAGAGTGCATCCATCTTTGGGGCCTCCAACATAAGCAGGACATAAACCTGCTGGAGTGTATCGAGGGGAGGACCACAAAATTATCAGAGGACTGGAGCACTGCTCCTGTGAAGACAGGATGAGAGAGATGGGGCTGTTCAGCCTGGAGAAGAGACTACAAGGAGGCCCTATACACCTTCCACTGCCTAAAGGGGACCTATAAGGAAGCCAGAGAGGGACACTTTACAAGTTGTGCTGATCGAACAACAGAGGATGGCTTTAAACTGAAAGCAAATATGTCTAGGTGGGATATTAAGGTGAATTTATTTACTGTGGGAGCAGTAAGGCATGGGCACAGGTTTCCCAGAGAAGCTGTGGATGCCCCGGTCCTGGAAATGTTTATGGCCAGGTTGAACGGGGCTCTGAGTAACCTGGTCTAGTGGAAGGTGCCCCTGCCCTTAGAAGTGGGGGTGGAACTAGGTGACCTTTAAGATCCCTTCTAACTTTCCTCATTGACAATTGCAGTGACCATTCACTTTTTTTCCCCCTCAAAGTGCTATTTCACTTGCAGCACAAGAGAGAAAGCCAGAATCAATTCTTCCATATCACTGATCTGAGCAGGACAGGATGACCATACCTCTCTGCTTTTTGATTCTACCACTTCTATAAGAACTGGAGAGATGAACAGGTCAGAGCTTCACAGCATGTCATCCCTTGCACTTAATACTCTACTCACCAGCAACACCCTTAGTAATTAATCTCTTCAGCTTTTCGCTAAGCACTTCCTACAGCACAGGACAATAATAGCTGAACTCTCATAATTCCTCAGATACTTAAATTCATGACCAAATCTGGGAGTGCCCTTCTGTCCTACAACAGGAAGCCACCAAGTCCTCACCTTTTAGGCCACTCAGCTGCTCTCCACCTCAGGCTAATCACTCCTTTTCTCTCTTAAAAATTAGTTTAAGCACCATACTTACTCATAATAAAGCAACCCTCTTCTCACACTATCAACGCTCATCTGTATACCTAATCCCACAGTTTCTTAATCCAGAACACTTTTCCTCCAGGATGTGGAAGCCTCACACATAACAACCTTATCCTGCAAAGTATTCTTTCCCTTTTACCCTTCCTAGCAGCTGCCTTCTATAGCTCCATTTTTATGTTAATTGGTGTGTAACTGTGGTGACTAAGGGAGTCCCCAAGATGCTCAGCTGCTTGCTGAATCAAAATCCCCATCCTTGCAGTGCTGCTAACTGCTGGAAAAAGTCAACTGAAGGTGGCTAGTTGATAACAGACATTTGGATGTGGGATGTCTCCTTCATTCATCAGTTCTCTCAGGCTGAAAACCAAGCGTAGGGACTTTGTCCCAGAACTACCACAGCTGTCTCTCATCATTATATTTCTTTTCCATAACTTCAGAAAACAAATGTTTTCAAAAATTATCAATGCAAGAGTGACTGCATAGGAACAGTAGTTCACTAGTTTACCTCAGCAGTGACAGGTGAATGATGGACTACTGTGATGCTCATGCTGAAGGTAAAGGACTGCCATAGTAACTATGGCATACCAAGTAAAACCATCCATGTCTGGAACACCAAATAGGAAAAATCCCAGTTCTGTGGTGGCCATTACCTAAAAAAGACAAAACAAGAGGTTGTTTTGTACCTAATGAGCAGTCTTGTAGCATAAGGAATGAGATTTCTGGTTTGTTGGAAATTAAAAACATATGTTACGTTTTCCTCCATAACTGGAATGAAGACCCTGAATTTGTTAATTTATTGCTTAAAGGAAGTGTTGTTTCAGAAAATATAAAAAACATTCTTGCTGACCTTTTTGAAATCACAGTGGTCAAGGATTCACCTTGAGTCCATGGGACTTTTCTCAGCCCCCTGGGAGATCCCTCCCAGGCAGCCTCTCCCGGAGTGGTGAGCTCAAAAAGCCATTTTTGTTCTGCAAATTTCTGCCTCTCTTTGGAGAGCTGAGGTCACCTCTGCAGAGCCATGCTCTCCTACGAGTCACATTAATTGCTCAAAAAATTAACATCCTCCTACACATTTATTTGAGCTCTAGCACTGTAGTTAAGAAAACCTGTTAAGGACTTATGAGCTGTAACTATATGAATTCTTCTCTCTGCAGCACGCAAGGTTATAAATAGAATAGGAAATATATAAGAGTTTCATGTCTTACCCAAGTCCTTTAGCTGGCTAAATTCCATGTCCACAGAACATGTTTCTTCTTTAGTCTTTGATTCTTTCAGTGTGTAGCTGACATTTTGGCTCTTGTACTCTTTGTTCACATTGGCTGACAAGCTCCAAATTGGCCAGAGCAAACTTGATCATATTTTGCTTAAAAAGCTTCCTGTCCATGGCAGCCAGGATGCTGATCACTTCATCAGTTCATCTTGGTAAGCCAGAGGTGTCACAACTGCACTTCTCATCTAGCCAACTGTTCCTTCACAAATAAATGGTTTTATTGTGCCTGGAAGTATTTTATCTGGTCTTTCTGGGGAACCTCCAAAACCCAAAGCTCCTTCAATCCTGTGAAGGTTTACTCTCCAGTACTAGCCTTAACTACTTTTGCAAAGTTTCAAATAATTCACATGCTATTTCCATCTTTTAGATCTTCATTGGTTGCTGCAAGCACTCCCAGTTTTTGTCCCACCTCATTGGAACAGGAATATCCCAGAAATATCCTAGTTCAATTTCCTTCTCAAATGTCTCCTCTTCCTCCATCAGTTTATTTAGTTGCTCCTTTCTCCTTGTTCCCTTGATCATTGTCCCATTGGGCAGGTGTTTTGGGCTGCTGCTTTAGCTCAGTTGGTCAGAGCATGGTGCTAATATCACCCAGGTTATGGGTTTGACCCACAAATGGGCCATTCACTTAAGAGCTGGACTCGAGGATCCCTGTGGGTCCCCTTCCAACTCAGAATATTCTGTGAAAACCATCTTCAGACACAGCAATCTCCTGTCAATCACAGCAAGCCTCCAGTGCTTCCCACCTCTTGGCCAAAAAGATGGGAGATGCTGCATCACACTGGGGCCTGTCCATTCTTTTGCTACCATGCCCAGGACACCTGTGTTCATGTACCCTTTCAGGGAGACAAAGACACCTCTTGGAATGAGACTTTCCATCAACAGGGCTATGCCAGGAAGGACATGCACACATCTGAATGTTCTGCCTAACATATTCGCAGGTGCAACCAAGTGAGGGAAGAACAAAAGAGCTCTGTGGCCAAAGGGTTAGGGGCCAGCTGTCAGCTATTCTGAATCCCAAACCTCCCAGTTCATCATTCCTCAGTCTCTCAGAGGCTGCCTGCTTCCCACACAAACTACCCATTTGCTCTTGGAGATGTGAATATGCTGCCCGTGCAGAGGCTGAGCACAGGTGAGTTGAACACCTGCAGTCCATAGGCAATAAGGGCATAACACACCTAAACACACCTAGGCAACTCATCCAGAGAACAGATACATGTTTTAAACCACAGAAACACCTAATGCTGGCTGCTGCAAACACCTTTTTATGTTGCTAAATGAAAGCAGCCATAGGGGCCTTACATAGAGGCTGTCAGCCTTACAAGGGTGTCAGCCCTTGCACCAGGGCTACTGGTAAACTGTCCTGTATACTGGAGCCAGGGCTCAAGGCATGGAGTCCTTGGCTGCAGTCACACTTATTCACCAAAGCTAGATTAGATGCAAATTTAAACACTGAGGTGATGTCTGTACAGCTGGGAGCATATGGTCGCAGCAAGCTCACTTATCTCTGCTGGCCAAAAGAAATAAGGTACGGCCTGTCCCAGGGGTACACCCTTTTAGACAGACCCCTCCCACAGTGGTGGGGCCTCCTAGAACCCCTCTGAGTCTGTCAGCCTTCAAGAACATCCATATGAGATGTGTCTGTGGCAGATAACCCTGAGAAGGACAGCTTCTCTAGTGATCTGGCCTTTAAAGGCAATCAGGACCAAAAGGTGATGGCACAGTGACCCAGCCCCAAGGTGTTCTGCAGAATTCACAGCAAAACACGATTAGCACCAGTCCCCTGGGGCTCACCACACGATTCATCAAGCCTGTCATCACAACATGTACATTTATAGCTGTGACAGCCCACCCCACAAAGGCAAAAACAAAGGAAAAAATAATCATTGCCAGGATCCCCTCTCAGCTTTCACATCCAGCAGCTTCCTCATTACCCAGATCCACCACTGCCAAGGGATATCCTTGAGAGATAACCCTCCAGAAAGGCAGACAACATTGCAGATGTTTCCTCATCCATCTGCTAAAGGTAAATCCATCTGTTGGAACAGCTTAGGAGCCAGTGAACTCAGGCAGCAAGATGCCCAGCTTGCCCAGATGGCTGCTTGGCAAAGCCATGGGAATTGTCAGCTCGGTAGCTGGCAATCCCAGTGCACCCACAAGCTGCTGAGTGTGCTGACCCCACGCCAGGCACACTGCTCTGCGGACACACCTGAGGCTCCCCATTCCCATTTTCCTTCCAGGCAGCTGCCATCATGACTCCCTTCTGCAGCAGGAGGGCTGTCCTGGGTATTGCAGATATTCCATCTGCTCCTCTGCCCTGCTCCCCAGGCACGAGTAGGAGGGAATGGCCAGCTAGTTGCTCTCCTCCATGGGGAAGCATTGAAGAGTGCCAGCTCTGCTGCCCAACAGAGACCATCCATCCTGACCATCCATCCTGATAGCATCCAGGTGGGCTTACAGGTAGACACAGGCAGTTTGTGTATGCAGCCTGAGACCCGTGCACAGAATACAAGTGCTGTGTGTTCAAGCAAAAGGGTTCATTCTGGGAAAGATGTTAGTACAAGCTTGAGAACAAAAGCTGGTCCTAGCACTGTGACCTGGGTTTGCCTCTATCTTGCTTGGATGGCTGAAGGGCAGGATTCCAGTGGTCCCTCTAAAAAAGGTTGCACCTCTTTCCTTCAGGTTTAGGAGATCCCAGTATTGATTCAGATAAACCACTCATTTAGTGGTCTGCCAGGTCTCCCTCTAACAACATCAGTCTCTAGGAGCACATCACCCACAGAACTCTTGCCTTTCATGCCTGCCACGCCAGCAAGGGGACATGACAGGGCTGACAAGCTGGCCACAGCATCATCCCCACACAGCAGTGGCAGCCTGGTGTGGCAAGCACATTTCTCTCTCTCTCAGGATTTTTTATTGAGGTACACAGAGAGAAATGAAAGAGAAAACAATTTCTATTTCTGCTCCTTGTTTTTCTCTTGTGGAATGTGTTTAGAGAATTGTTTACCCAGAGTGAGCGCGTGGTTAGATCATAATAAATTGTTTAGGCCTGTGAGCCAATCGGATCCACCTGTGTCTGGGCTCTGGAGAACAGGGTCACGAGTTGTGAGTTAGTTAGATATGATAGTTAGAGAAAGTAGCATGTAGTATTTAGTATCCTCTTTTATATAGCATATTAATATATTATAACATAATTATAATAAAGAAATCATTCCGCCTTCTGAAATGGAGTTAAACATCATCATTCTTCCCATTGGGTTCGCTGACATCTACAACAGCCTGGGACATGCTCAAGAAGGTGAGCTAAACAGCAAACACCAGACATGGCCTGGGACACTGGCAAAACTGCACCTCATGGAAAAATAGGCACAGCTGAGGGCTAAGCTAAAATAATACTTGATTTAAGCCCAAGTTTGTATAAATGAAGTCTCCACATGCATTTTTTAAATTATAAAATATACCTTTTTCTGCAACCTAAAGGCAAGGTTTAATTTTTTTTTTTTTTTAGAAAGCCTTGAAATAGTTTTTGCTATATTCATTTTGACCAGAAGATGAGCTGGCATAAGTTACTCAGAAGGAACATGTTTTAGGAAAGGGAACATATGAAAATAAAAAGACATAGATAAAAACTTCATGATCTCATTTGGACCATCTTATGTGAGTTACTGCCCTGGAAAGCAGAAAGTCTTTGCTACTGAATGTAGGTGGAAACATAATTTGCCAAAAAATCCTATTGAAAGATGAAATAAAATTCCTTAAGTAAAAGAACTCAGATGTTAGAGAATTTGTATCTATTACTTATTTTGGCAAAAATTATACAGCTGACTAAAGCTTTTAAACAAACACAGAAGAAAACAGAGTACGTCTTTATAATACTCCCTTTCATGAAAGAAAGGGGATTTGTTCCCATTTGGATCCCCAAATAAAGCGTTTACCATTGTTTAGCAAACACTTTTTCAGCTGCTTTTGAACAGCTAGACATATCCAAGGCATTTATCCCAGAATCACACAATCACAGGATAAGCTGAGTTGGAAGCCACCCTCAAGGTTCACCAAGTCCAACTCCTGGTCCTGCACAGGACACCCTCAAGAGTCACACCATGTGTCAGAGAGCAAATGCTCCTTGAACTCTGTCAGGCTTGCTGCTGTGACCACTTCCCTGGGGAGCCTGTCAAATTATGCTTGTCTAAGCTTGCCTCTGAAATATCTCCCCCCTCCATAAGTCTCCTCATGAGAACTGTAATTTGCTCTACATGTCCTCCACAGTTTCTCATAGAACTAGCAGAGGTTAGTTTGGTTGTAAGCTCCCATAATCTATTCCCTGCCCTGAGACACTGGAGGTTGCCCCAGCATGCACAGAGAAAAGCATTGTAGGCTCTAGTCCTTGGGAACAGGAGATTAAGCCCATTGCCAGAGCAGCCAAATCAGGGAGCAGCACAGGTCCTTGATGGACATCAGAGTCTAAGTGGGGCCTGTTCAGAGGCTAACACCACTCATGAGATGGGACGAATATCCTATTTTTTCCAAAGTGATTTAATCAAAACCAAATATAAATAGGAGTATCTCCTCCTCTCAATCTCAGACATTCCACAAACAAAAAAAACTCGTCAGACTTTAGTTGTTTTATTTCAGTCACATATGACTCTTGATTTATCTCACAGCCTGAATAATTTCTGATGACTGTAACAGGCCTTATGACAAAAAAAAAACAACAAAAAAAAAAAAAAAAAAAAAAAAAAACAACAACAAAAAAAAAAAACTTTTAAATTCCAGTTAGGAAAATACTATATTCTCATTTAATTTCAGGTTTTAAGATTGGTGAAAGAATTTTTGTTTCCATACTGTGATGATCATTTAAAATAATCCATCCAACAAACAACGAGGAATCAAAATAGCATTGAGGTGGAATCTCTTTTGCTTTGGGAGCCACTGTGATATCTCAGAGATATCATTAACTTACCTCATTCTCTATACTGCATGCAACATGAGCATGACAAATATCAGCCTCATCAAAATTTTAAACAGCAAAGCACCCCAGCATTGCCTACATCATACTGTACTGTCCAAAATGAAACCTAAGCTACAGATTGCTGAACTTTTCTGGGTAAGGATTTTCCTATTTAATCTCTTCTTTCATCACAGAGGTCATTTATATCTTTCTGGTGTCTCCTCTGCAAGACTGGAAAATAATTAACTCCTATTCCAATCACTGCATTTTCTTCACACTCTGTGAATGGAGATTCCTGAGGGCTGCCCATAAGCTGATGTGTCTGCTCACAGTGGAGGCTCTCCTGAAGTGAGCAGGGCATTTCTGGCCATGGTCATCTTCTGCACAGAATACTTCCATAATGATGTCCTGTCTCTCTTCAGCCAGAGTCTCACACCTCATTTTCAGATGTTCACCCTTCCAAGCCAAGACCAAACCCTCTGTGGAGAGACCACACAGACAGAAAGAGCAGAATTTCCTCCACTTACCGTGCCAGGCACAGCTGGTACACCCAAATTTGGCTTCTAACCTCCAGCAGGGGATGTGACTTAAGCCAGATGCCCTGCCAAGCACGCTGTCTACCTTGAACTGCACTAACCTGCTTCCTGTCCACTTTGCCCTCTTTCCAGACAGCAGCAGCAGCCTCCCAGGGGCTTTCTCAATAGGAATTTGCTGGTAAGGCACAGCTCACACAGATCTCTCAGCTACATGAGGCTGAAAAGCCTCAGATCATTTCCTCCAGATCTTCATGATGGGGAACAGAGTACAGCCTGGGAGCCAACAAGGTATTTCTGAGTTTCAGCTTTCCAGCAATTCACTTTCAGTCAGGGGTTGTGGTAGTGAAGAACACCATATTTTGCTTTCTCTTCTTGATATTTATTTCTTTCTCTTCCTGATATTTGTTTGTTTGTTTGTTTATTATCAAAAAAAATCAGTGATCTGATTCTTGAGAGGCAGTGACCTCTCATGGCACTTGCATT
Source organism: Vidua macroura (assembly GCF_024509145.1). Classification (NCBI taxonomy): domain Eukaryota; kingdom Metazoa; phylum Chordata; class Aves; order Passeriformes; family Viduidae; genus Vidua; species Vidua macroura. Next base: position 47,653,407 of record NC_071574.1, read on the forward strand.
GCCTATCACCATAGAAAATGTAGCCACTGAAGTCTGTGGTGAGTTTTACTTTCAAATATTTTTCAGTCTAAAAGTATAAGTAAAAACTAGTTCTAGAGTCCTCTGACATCCATGTGGCCATCCATGAACTGCTTCTTGCACCTGAAACATGTGAAAATCTGATTTCAAAGGAAGTTACTACTCATGAATGGACTAGGTTGCTGGTAACAGACTAGCCAGTGGATTGCTTCCAGTCCACACTTCAGCCAAAAATAAAATATGTCTGGAATAAAATTTTCCTCTCCTTGTGTAGATTGCTAAGTAGATGTGCTGAAGTATTATGCCTTTCTCTCCAAGACTCACCTGAGATCAGGTGAAATATATTTTAAGCCTTGAGAATGACAACAAAGCTTTAAATAGCTTATTATTCTTTAATTTGTTGTAGATCTTTTGAAGGCCACCTAATTACATCACTCCCTCTCATTATGGGACACCTCTCCCCAGGTGAGATAGGCTCACAGCTTTTGGGTGTTAAGTAGAGAGATAATCAATGTAGAATTAGAAGAAGAGACAGGAAACTTCTGAATGTGAAGTTGACTTATCTTTATAAAAAATGCCTTACATAAACCAGATCTATGCCCAGAGCTGCATCTCAGTTTGTAGTAAGCCCTTAGGAAAGCATATGTGCAGCTAATGGAAAACAAATGTCTATTTTGGCAGGGCCTGCAGCTAATGTCAGTTTTTTTTCCCCCTTTGCTAAATAAATAAAAAAATCGTCACAATGAAACAGACTGACTGAAATACTCTGGTTTTTTCTTAACCGTTTGAGTGCTTCTCTGATACACAACATATGTGACAGACCTTATCTCTGTGGTTCATGAAGAGGAAAAAAAATGCTGAAGAAATCATGTTCATTTTCATTAAAACCTATAATGTCCTCAGGAAGGAAGTTCAGAGTTGAAAACATAGATATGCTTCATGGCTTGATAGCTCTCAGTAAGGACTGTTTTAATTAGAGTGCAATTTCTAGACTTTGTTTTGCTGGAGTCTGGCCAAAAAGAGAACAAGAGCACCACACAATCTTTTAACTGTTTTCTAAAGAAAACAAAAGCCTAGAGAGGGCAGAATTATTAGCTGTGGCTAATACCTCAAAGCAAATTAACATAAAGTATAGTTATTGTTCATTTCTGGGGCAAGAGCAGTACTGTCAACACAAGCATAGAAACCACCAGAAAACAATTCATCATCAGGATTATGGTCACTAACTCATAGAAACCATACCAAACCACAACCCAGAACACAAGCCAGAGTCTGACTTTAGCTCAGTAACAACATGAATTGAGGGTCACCAAACAGCCTGTAGCATGTTAGCTCATACCATGGTTGAGAAATCAGTAATATGGAAATACCAGAGTGGTAGGAAATTCTGTGAATTTTACCTTTCTTGGGCCTGAAGGATCTGATTTCCCAAAGCTTTGTCTCTTCTGAGACAGCCCAAAGGCTGCAAGGGTGTACAGGAGAAGAATCACTCCTCTGCCATCACTCCCCTTTCCTCAAGCAGCTGCTGGAAGCGTGGTTACAGGGAGACCACACTGGTCTTGGTTTCATCAAGCCATTGCAGTCTTCCACTCTTCCCCAGGCAGGCAGCTGAGGAGGCTCACATCCTGAACCCGGGTGCAGCACCTTGCCCTTGGGCTTCCTAAATCTCATGAGATTTCCACGCACCCACTTCTTGAGCCTGTCCAAGATAACTCAGCCAGAGTCACAGAGTGACACTGGGAGAAAGCCACCAGAATGTTTTCTGGGATAGGTGTTAAAAAATGTGCCTTGTGACTGTATGAAAATAAACAGTCATCTAGTTTTTGACTACTTTCATGTTAAAGCCAATAAGCCTCTTTGGCCCTTTAAAAATAAGGGGATTTCACTAGAGAAAGCAGTAAGGCAAGTAGGCATTTCTCTCACATTTAAGGAGAAATTCAAACCACTGGCATGACCTAACTTTTGAGGAACAGACTTTTCAAGAAACAAAAGAGGCCAGGAGCTTTTAAACTGATCTGGAAGTTGCTAACATGAGTCTTGCTGAAGTGACTGATTCAGGCAGCCATTTCTCTACCTTCAATACAAGGAGTAGTCTTCCACAAAATAACAGCCCACAGTCGGCAATGGCCAAATGAATCTTCTTGTAATCTCTCTGTCCACCCAGAAATTGTCTTTGCTCTGATTTTCCATATTTTTGCTTCAGCCTAAATGCCTTTGTGCATCAGAGTTTCCTGGCTCCACTGACTGAGGCTTTGTTTAGCCTTTAGTGCAAGGTCTAACACCCTGGTCTTCAGGCTCACTGGGCAACACTGAGCTGAAGCAACTGCACTACCCCTGAGTCTCTGCTGGTCTCCCTGCTTCTCTCTTCACTACAAATTTCACCTCAGATTGCCAATATGCTGGACTTCTCTGCATATATGCCAGCAAAGATCTGCCAATAAAATGATGGATGTAAGATGCTTAGATCCACAAAAAAAATCTAATGTTAAGACTTCAGTCAAAAGTCACCACCTGGGTAGTGAATTGGACCCACCAGACAACTTTGATACAACAGGAATTTCACAACCTTTTTGCAGCCTATACAGGTTCAGGAAGTAGAGTTCAGGTTGCTTCAGTTCAAATAAGGAAAACAACTGCTGTTTAGGAAGACCATTTGCTAAGAAGCTTATTTCTCTCAGTTAATTATCCAGCAACATTGTTGGGAAGATGGACAAAAAGATGTCTCTATCTTGAAGATGCCAACTCTGAAAGACATAAAACAATTAAGACTATTCTAGGCTAGATGCTCCCTACATTTATTTGGATTCAGTTTGGCTCAGTATAGCATGGGGTGGATCTTAAATTAATGCCTTCAACACAGTTTGAGGATAACTTTTGTTTAGGAACTGCCCTTATCTCAGAAATTATAAATCATAGTGCATGAGTCCAAAAAAGACTGATGCAGATGGAAGAGGCTCTAGAAACAACCACCTCATCATTTGGTAATTGCAAAGGACAAAGCCATCTTACAAGCCATTAAAGATTGTTCAGAGACTTTGGCCATCACTCAGCAAAAGAAAAAGACACCAGAGACCATCTAGATCTGGCTACAGAGGAGTTACCAAAGTCACCACGAAGGAATATCATATTCCGCACACACACTGATGTTACCCTTGGGTGCAAGAGTGGACCCAATTTTTTTTCTGTTCTGGATTTTAAGCAAGCAATGACAAATGGACTCAGAAGATGGGGAAAAGCCTACAGCACAGAGTCTGAGTCAACAGAAAAGACTGTGGTTGCAACAGCTTGTAGAACACAGATGATCCTGGAATAGCTGACAGACCTCTCTAACCATCTTGGCTAAATCTAAATTCCAACATGTTGCATGCTAAAAAAACCCCAAACCAACAGAGAAGCAAAATTAGCAAGGATGAAATTTTCATCAGCAAAAGCAAAATAAGACATGCAAAACCAGCCAAATTTCCAGCTTTACAGCGTGCAGAGTTCTGTAGGACTCTGCCATGACAGAAAGTACATTTGGAGCTTCTACAGGATCCTGGAAAAACTCCTCGTACATAGTGGAAACAGGAGAATATTTCTCTGGTCACCTGAATGCAATGAAAATTTTCTGGAATTTTAAGAATCCCTCGTGACCCCTTTTGTCTCGGTTTTCTTGTATCTCAAAATTCCTAATACTGCTACTACACACAGTTTGGGGACAGTATTATGACACAAGCAGACAAAAAATATCCCATGAAATAATGCTGGTCTGGTACAATATAAATTAAGACCTTGCAGATAAACAATAACTTCATCCATGAGAAGTATCTGAATATAAATTATCCTTGGCACAGCTCTGGTGTTTTCTAGCAATCACAGCTACTTCAGAAACAAAGCTTCAAACACACAAACTGGGAAATAGAGAACCTGTCAGCAGCCAAAATTCTCATTAAGAGATGCTGTGCCTATCCCAGGGTCTTCCGTGCATTCTCCCTTCGACTGTGCATATGCTTTGCATTAAAAACAACCATAGTGATTCAGAAAATCTCACTATTTCTTTTTCCTCTAATAATTTTGCCTCAGAAACCTACTAATGTGCCCATAATCCAATGGGAAGTCATTGAAATTCAAACTGGAGTTTTAACTTCCCGTAATAGTGTTTCTCAGGGATTTAGCTCTCCAGCCAACATCCCTGTACAGCTGGCTTGCAGTGGATTTGCAAAGTGGTAACACCAGGACCTCTTTTGGCTCAGCAAGGACCAAGATCTGATCACCCAAATTATTTTATTTCCTGAAACCTGAGAGAGTATGATAGGAAATAACAGTCTTCTTAGGAGCTCATGCTCTCCAGTTACCATCTTCCTGGGCTTCTGTGAGTCTTCCTGAAGTACCTGGTGAGTGTTTTCACATGTTCTGCAGACTCCAAGGCTATGAGCAGCGTAACCCCAGCATGGAGCAGGTACCAGTGGGAGCTCAAGGCAAAATTGCACTCAGCCATGACTGACAGGATTGCTGAGACACCCCCTGAGTGTCTCTTCTGGCTACACCAGACCACATGTTTTGCTGACATTAGCCAAGTTTTTCCATGTCAACCCAGATTTCTTTCAAACACTGCCCTTGGGATGGTACCTCTCCTTTCACGCCCAAGTGCAAGCAGGTAGAGAGGGGAGAGAATTTTGTTCAGAGAAGAATAATACTGGGAAGTAATAGGTGGTTACATTTTCTGACCTCTATTTTTCTCAAAGATAAGACATGGTTAACATTTTTTATGGGGAAAAGCAGATGATTAAAAAACTGCATGCCTCTTCATTCTTTTAATCTGGAAAGTTTTATGAAAAAGGCAAAATCACTTTTTTCATGTTGCTAAAACCAAATGGTCTTTGTTCTTTTATTCCCCTATCAAAGATAGGATAGAATATATCAAAAGCTCTTTCCATCTTGTCTTCTGTCTCCCACCTCTTTCCCTGCCTCTATGCCTGTGGCCTTGTGGAATCCTGCTAATCCAGACTTTTGCATGGAGGTGAAGAGATCATTCATAACTGTACACTTAGAGCAGCTCTCTCAGAAATTTTCCAGCAACCCATCCACTACAGTCCTTTGAAAAAGATGTATGAAATAATCTCTCCATGTTAGTATTACATTATCTATGCTTCATTCCAGCTATCTCCTTATTTCCTGTGGACAGCATGCTGATTTATTCATACTGTCAGCCAGCCTCTTCTGAATGTGTTTTCAGTAAAAAAACTGAAAGGGAGATTTAGCCACCTACTCCCCAGATGTGCAGTGGCTCCAGCTCTATGGCATCTGTGTAAACATCAGCAATAAACTTCTAATTTAGAGATTAAATATGAAGAGTTTTTCTTTTACCTCACATTCAGGCCCCTTGCATTGAAATATTTTAAAGGCATCTCTGGCATTTTTTGTTATGAAAGCATTTTTCATGCTATTCATCAAGGAAGTATGTCCCCTGAAAACCATCCATCACTGGGAGACATAAAGTCATAGAAGACATAAACCCCAGTGTCAAGGCTGTGATGTTCCCACAGGGAACATGCAAAGGAAGAGCAGAGCTCTGAGCTGTGCAGGTGTTAGACAGGAATGCCAAGGTTTGGTCAAGCTGTGGAGGTGTCATTGCTGTCACATAAATGAGGATGTTGTAAGAGGGGTTTTCCTAGGGTATTTAAATACAATCAAGTTAAGCATGCTATTTAACTAATGGTACTAGTATACTTACTTAGGTATAGGAAGAAAAACAAATAGAAAAAAGATATCAGCAATTTGCTGCTTATCAACATAGTGATTAATTCCCTGAAATCAGTGATCTGTTTGAGAATCTTATAGGAATCAAAGCAATGCTCATATTTAGCAAAATACTACAGAAATGGCCTAGAGGAAGGGCACCAGTGGAGCATTGCTGCCTTGAGAAGTGCATCATCTGGAAAGCTCCTTTTCACATGAGACAGGTTCATGTCATTACCCTAATGACATTTTTTTGTTCTATTCAGCCTGTACAAAACACACCACTATAGCTGGGTCCACAACTTGCTGGGGGATAGAAGAAGGGCTGGATGAGGACAGAGCAGCCTGGTTCACACTGACACCAGCATTTTCTTAATTGTAGCTTACTGCAGTGGTGGATTTTGACCTGCAGGACTCTGAAAGGGAAGGGCCCTCTGTTATCTTCCCCATCACTCACATTTGACTAGGTTTACAACTGCTGGCAAAGGGGGCTTTGGCTCGGAGCTGCACTGGTTTTCCTGCTGGTTCAGTGCTTGACTTCTCAAACATGGAAATATTTTAAATATATTTTAATATAAGAACTGGAGCAGTTTCTCATTTAAACCCACTTAAATTGCCCTCTTCAATGATGAGTTTATCCTTGAATTATTAATACCCACCAATGAAAGACAGGAGATTGATGTTATTTCCCTGAGTTATTGATGTTGCTGGAAGACACTAACAGACAACAGACAAAGGGCTGTAGACTTAGCTTGTGTGGCTGGTTTTTCAGTTTAGCAACAGCTGATTTCAATCACTTCTAAACAAACTTCTGAAGTGTTTTGTTCCACCAGCTAATGCCTCTATAAATATCTTCTGTTTAACTATGGACAAATTAACTCCCAGCTTGAAAAGCTAACCAAGATTTGTTGAGGGTTTCCTTCATCTGTCTATGACAAATACTTATCAATAAGAGACAAACCGTTGCTTTGGAGCTCGCACAGCTGAATCCTGCCATGTGTTCTGTGTAGCTACAGAATACAGAACCACCGTGTCCTATTTACCTTTGTAACTCTGGAAAAGTCTTGCAGCCTTACAATTAAACTTCCTGCCTTGTTAGGGGTTACTTTCTGAGTCAAACGTCAAAACCCCAAAATGTCCCAAACATCAACTTAATGAGGGGAGTCTTTTGGCCTTACTTCACTTTAGAGTGGAGTCTAAGATCCCAGGCAATGCACGGTCTCCTTGGGCCAGCGCATGTCTTTGGCCCACAGAAGGAGCTGCTGACCATCTGCACCCTATCAAAACCCATTGGAAATTGCACAAAATAATGTCCTTCTGAGTTAACCTCAGCTTTGTGGAGCTGTCCAGAGAGCTTCTGGGCTAAAGCACAGGCTTCTGGGAGCATTGGACATTATTTGTCCCTTAGATGTTTTCTGCCTGTCTGTATGTCCATCCCACGTGTGACCCCAGCACCAGGCGAGCTGTGGACAGGAGTTTCCCCTCAAAGCACCCAACAGGCAAGCCAAAGAAGACAGGGAGCCAGGACTCAGCTGCCTGATGCAGGGCAGGGCTCAGTGGCAAATAGCAATGGTCAGGGATCTCTCACTTTTCACAGCCTCAAACCTGCTCCTTGTAGCATCCTCGGAGGAAGATTCCCACTGGGAAAGGGATGATGGTATAACACGGGCAATATCCTCCCTCAACCCCTTTACATTTTGCCTTGGCCCCCTCTCTCCTCTTCTGCGCCATAAAAACATAGGTTGTTCAACAGGCATAAGAACATAGGTGTGCTTTCTGACTCAAACACACATTTCTTGCCGTGTTTTGTTATAAGAAGGGCATTTAAAACTATTTTCATAAAAGCTGATCTGGCTGTGAGAGTCGTTATATGTTATATTTGAGTGAAAGCCATGTCTTCCTTTGGTAAACAAAAATCTTCTTAAATATCCTGATGGGAACTACTCTAAGGAAGCTGGTGCATTGCACATACCAGCCAAGGCAGAGAGAGCCTGAACAAGCCCAGCTCTGAACAAATTATTTCTTTCAAATTTTCCACTAAGAACTGTGGGTGTGCCGTAAAACATGGCTCCTGACAAAGGAATTAGTAATTTGAAAAAAAACCCAAAACACTACTGGGGCTTAGGTATGAGACAAAATTAAAGCATTTATATTTCTGTCTTTCATAAATTCAAAATACATAATGTTTTGAAAGTGTCATATCAAAATTTAAAGGAATTGTTGAAATCTCGATTTATGCAACTCTTAAACCCAGCTTTGGAACATCTTTTTGTCAATGACTGCATCATTATGAGCAGATGCTGTCTTCAAAGATTCAGACAACACAAGGGGAGGAGATATTTCTTTTTTTCTCTCTCCTGTGTATATGTATGTACACCCATATACAACAATCCAGAGAAATTGCACTTGAAGAAAAATATGGAGCTACGCCACAGCACCCTGGCAAAATAAACATATATATGTCTACAGCCATCCATTACACATGTGTACTACGGCATAGATCTGTAATTTTATCACCATGCAATTCCCCTTGATTATACTGACAGCTTTAATAAGTGCCAAAGAATTTGGCTTCCATTATATCCTGAAGCTGAAAAAGCTTGGCAAGAAATAATTTAGCAGTAAACTTCAATTTTCCCCTACCTTTAAAAAAAGAAATTTTAAAAAGAAAAGAAAGAAGGAAAAGGAAATCCTAGCAAGATAATAAAGAAAAAATATACCTGAACCTCCTTCTTTTCAAGCAGGAAATTCTTATATATTTGAAAGCTCCTGTGCACATCTATTACTAGAATTTTGCTAATATTATCATTATCACAGAGTTATCTGGGGAATGCAGTGATTACCAAGCAGCAAGGAACACATCTGGAATATGTCTACATAAAGGGTCCAAAAAACACATACCTTGATGCTCGGTGTCCAGAAGAAAACCTTCTCTGTTACTGTTCATTAACCAACCTTTTATGAAAGGCACAGTAGAGGGTTCACATATGAGATCCTCACCAGGCTGTGATTTGTGGATGACATCTAGCACCCCAGTGGTATTTACATCACCACAAGTAATCAGGGGCCATGGAAAAGACTGCCAGCATCATGTGCAAAAAAAATGGGTTTGGAGTTTGATATTGTGACTCAGATTTTGTACAACAGGAATGTAGACGACTATTTACACAAGCAGGAAAAAAACTACCCAGACAGGATCTCAAAATCACCTACAAATGAGACAAAGAAATATTGCTGTTGCTGGCAAGGGGTAAACTGACTCACACTTCATTCATGTGGCTGTACTCTCTTCTGCAGGATCTGGGTTTCCCATGAGAAATAACTGAGTAAGAGAACAGCTAAATACAACTCAGGAGGTTCTGCTTTTACCAATTTGTGTTGGAACCCTGGATGCTGAGAATTTTAAACTTCCTGTTCTGAAAGGCACAGATCCACAAGATCCACATTTGACCTAAGGCCGTAGAGAAGTGAAGCTTCTAAAATTGAATGATAGAACTAGGATTATGAGTGTGTAGTTTGATTAGAAGTGTGTAATATCACATGGTGGAAAAACTTAAAGTTTTAGAACATAATATTATATGTGAAACAAGATAGAAGTTTTAAGGCAGTAGCTAGTCCTTCTTCTTCACCTTCTTCTTCATGAGTTTAAGTGGTGTTTTGTAATTAAACAGAGAAGTCCACATTGCAAGACACAAGAGATTAGTTATTGAGTTAAAAGTGAAAATAATTTAGGTGTCATTTCTTAATTAGATAGTTTAGCCCTAAAAGACCTTGTAGAGAAAAATAGTTAGCTATTTTATAACTTATTAGTAGAATACTGTAGCATTCACAATTTGTAAGACTGTGATATAGATAAGAAATAATAAACACCTGAGTCTAAACACAAAATACCATCCCTAGCACTTTCCATCCCAACCTTAACAGAAGCCAAAAAGAACAAGAAAAAGAAACCAAAACCCAACAAATTTGATCTTGTGAATTACTATGCCTCTGTCCTTCACGAATGAACCTGCCCTCTCCAAATAACATAGGTCTGCTTTTTTTCAATGTAACCTGAATTAATATTATTACTGTTGATTCCACTATGTTGCCACAAGACAAGGCATCCAATTTTAGAAAAAAAGCCACTTCCTCGAATGTACACAGAACTTGAATACTCACCATTAATACAAGTGCACAGGCAAAATTTATTTATCACTGAAAGGCAATCTAAAGATTGACTCAATTATTTTCTGCATGAAAGTACCTGGAATGCACCTTTTTGTTTCCCCTTTACAAAACGAAAGGGCACAAGAATATTTCTATTCATATAGGGTTTTCATCTACATGCTTTTTCCACTACATGAGTCTGCATGATACAAAATTTGGTGTTCAGATGTAAAATTGTCTTCTGCTGTCTGAACTGCACTGGCCTCTAGATCCAGAACCAGAAGTCACCATAAGTCAGGCTGCAAATCAGTCCCTGGTGACACCCTTCAAATGTTGACCAAATTTATGCATAATCCAGGATTACAGTTTTAATAATAATTTCCTAGAAAAGTGTCCACATTTTATTCCAATCCAGTGCAACAGGCATTATTAAACTCCTTAAAAGCCTTTGTATTAATAGAGTAGCATTATTGTTCTGTCTGAGTCATCTTTTCTGTCCACAGTGAAAAGCATTCTTGCTAAAAAGACATCCAGAGGGTTCCAGTGGTTTCACCTTCTACATAAAGAGGTCAAAAACACTCTACTAAATTCTGATATTTTTCAACCAACTATTAGTTATCACTTTGTCTGTTTATAATAGCAACATAAAGAAACAAATTCCTGTTTCTGAGAGTCACCATGACACCTATAAAACTGGACAGGCTGAAAAATCAAAACAAAAGCCTAAAAAAAGATGCAGTATAAATTGCTTATGCAAAAATACTTTAAAGGTGGTTTTATAAAATGTCAACACATCCACATTTTTAGAAAATGAAAAGGTAAGTATCTAAAAGAATTTGATTTATATTGACTGCACAGCTGTTCACATGCCAAAACTGGATAGTATTCATAAAAAAAAAAGAATAAAAATATGCTACATAATTTTAAAGCAAGATAATGTTTTGTCTATAGTCTTCCACCCTTCCAAAAGCAAGTTATACTGCAATGCAGTGTGCTGAGAGACATTAAACATGGAAAACCTATCAAATGGCTACAACATATTTTAAAAAATAATCAGTGATAATGCTCTGCAGAGAGCAGTGAAAAATAATGTCATCAAACCAAATACATGACCCATGCAGTTAATACATTTGTCTGTGTGCTGGCTTTGTACAAAGTAAAGAGCACAAAAAAAAAAAAAAATAAAGCAAATAACAACAAATTCCACCAAAAAAATCTCAGTTAAACAGACCCTGAATCAAAATTGCAGATCTGAACGCTCTGAGTGTCCAGGAAAAACCAAACAGTCTAATCAATGCAGATGAAGTAAAATTTCACTGTTTACTCAGTGAAAGTCACTAGAAGAAACAACAAACCAAAATGAATTTGGTATCAGTTTTACATCCACCCAAATCACTCTATGGCTATCAAACATGACCATGTAGGATTTGATGTAATTCTATGTCTTGGTCTTGTTAGTACTTTCTGTGGGAGATGCTTTCCTGCATCGTGTGCCAGACAGACCTCAAATAACACTGAATCCCAACAGCTGAACTTGATGTGTTCTGAACAATGGTAAAGGACACCAGTATGCTTATTTTACTAGAAATAAAAAACTATTAGTCTGCTGGAGCTCGGGCTTGTTTTGAAAGAATCACTTCCTTCCAAATCGCTGGGTGGCAACAAAGAGGGGATGTAAAAACCCCATGTCAGTAGTCCTTTTGGACAGGAACTGTGCTTGAAGGAAGCTGGGTTGAAATCTCTCCTCTAGGCATATTGCAGAAGGTAATTCAGGACTTTTAGGCAAAAGCAATTGTCATCACCCTAAATCACTAAGGCAATACAGCAAAAGCTAAACTGTGGCTTCAGCATAGAATCATATTGATTCAGCATAGATCTATGTTGAAAAGCAAAAAGTTTAAGGAAGCCAGGTGGACCATATTATACACAATGTGGCCAGTGCAGGCTGTCTGCTACCAGATAAGATTTTCAGTCACACAATAGTTCAACAGAGAAACTGGAAACACTGAAATCTAAATTAGACAGAAAGCTCACAATCTAAAGCTGCCTGATGTGCCTGATGTCTCTCCAGCTTCAGACAGACGTAAGGTCTCTGTTAGAAGGGGATGGTTAAACAGACTGACACCTCCTGAATGAGCACAGGATTTTACCATTCCTCCATCTTGGCCCAGTCCTACAAATTTCCTTCCCCTTCCTCCTTGTTTTGGGCAGAATGCCTTCTGCTTGAAGCACCTCACCATCTGGTCCAGCCCAAAGGTACATCCCTGCTTTATCAGTTCAGCACCTCTTTTCACAATTTCACGTGAAAATGCACATGCCAAATAAGGAGAATTTTTTTCCAGATGTCAGAAACTGAACATGAACTTATACAGAGAGAGCTGATATTATGTGATGAGAACACTGTAGGATAATTAGAAATAGAAAAAAAAGTCTTCTTTTAGAGGTCAGTGTTGAGCTGTCTGTCAAAACATTTTAAGTATTTAATGTCTCCACAGAATTCCCAACTCTAACTATACCATCCAGAATTCATCTAAACAAAGACTTGGGAACATTTCAGAAATATGGTCTACGCATTGGAGAAAAAAAACCTAAAAAGATGATAAACACAAATCTCCCTTAAATCCAGCTTGGTCCTAGGATTTGTCCTATCCAGCTCCAAGGGAGTGCCTTCCACACCCACAGCTTTCCTAACAGAACTGGGTGCACCCCACCATGAGATATCAACTCAGCATTCCCCCCTGTGGGGACAAAAGTGAAGAGATACCCTTTGAGTTGGAGCTACAAACTCCATGAAACACAAAGGGGGCATTTTCTAGATTCAAGGCATGTTTTTCAGCTCCTCACCACTACAACTTTCCTTGTACAATAGGAACAAAACAAATGCACCCCTTGTTCCAAAATCCAAGTGTGGTACATGCACATGATTGAATGCTTGCTGCCATAGTAGTGGTTTATGACTTACTACATTTAGCCTGGTTCTTTGTAGCTGCATAATATATATTATTTTGCTTCACAAGAGACTAAGTCTGGTTTTGATTAGGCTTATAGAGAGCTGTCAGAAAGTCAGACTCGAGCAAATAAGCCCCTGTAGGTTCTCTTGGAAAAGCCCATAAAATGTCTGCTGTTCATTTAAATTAGGCTCAGAAAGAAACACAAACCTGAAGGCTGCCAGTGTTTATACATTTGTTTAAGATTTTTTTTTCTTGTGAGGCAGAGGAGGCTGGGAGAGAAGTTATTCTGGGAATAAGCCTAGTCAGAGAGCAGCCATGGGCCCAGACCCTCATTCCTGCACACAAACCAAAGGAAAAATAGGCTTATACAGGCACCCTGAGCTGTAGCATAAATCCCTCCCATGAATTTAAGCCCAGCAGTGGAGGAGCAGCACAACTGTTTTGCAGACATTTCTGAAATGGGTTGTGGCAGTGGCTAAAGTGAGTTCTGAGAATACTTTCCTGTATGTGGCTTGCTTAATCACAGTTTTTCTACACATCTCTGAGCCTTGGTTGAGCAAATCTGCCTGGGCCACAACCCAGATGGCAAGGCAAGATTTCCCATGGCACCTGAACTCCTCCACATCTAGCTCAGGCTGCCATGGGGCTGCCATTCCCAGAATGTGGTACCTGTCCTACACTTCAATGCCCCTACACACAGTAACATTTTGCCCTGCTTAGAATGGATATGTCAACCAGCCCCCTTATCTTGTAGTGTACAAGATAAATTTTCTCTAAGTGCTCACTGGTTTCTATATCCATGCTTTAGCTGCCAGGGTTGAGGGCTGCAGTGCCAGCTGAGATGATGACATTGCTGTGTCATCTTCAGTTCTCACTCTGTGCTGTCTGAAAGTCTCCTTACAGTTGGGTTTACTTTGGAGGCATCGCTTGAGCGCCTGTCTCAGCTGCTTCTGAGCCAAGCAGGCTGGCTGCTCCCTGCCCCTCTCCCTTTCATGCATGCACATGTGGAGCCACAGCTCTTCCACACCCCTGACCACACATTCTCCATATGAAGATAATAGGCTCAAATTTTCATTTCTTTGCTCTGTCTCATCTGGGTCCCAGAGGCTCCAGCATGTCCCTTCCCCATGTGCAGATCCATGGCTCTCCTCCAGAGCCTTCCTCCAGGCGCCTGCCTGCACATTTCCCTGCCCAGCACCATCCCTCAGGTTTTGGGGTCATATCTCCTACTACTGGACTGCCATAAATCCAGCATTGCCTCCCAAACCCTCTGGCTGCATGTTTTTTTCTAGGGGATTCACCTGACCACTGCACACATATGCACACACTGTTTTTGTCTGCAGCTCCTGCATGGCACTTTCTCAACGTGTTTTTGACCTCCCAAGCTGGGACAGAGGACAGGAACAACCTCAGAGGTCTCTGAAGGTGCAGAGCCTCCCCCAGGACCTCCACCAGCTGCTAGTCTTGACCTCTTCAGGGGTTAAATAATCCCTATCCCTGTACAAGTGTCCCAGCCTTGAGGCTACCACTCTATGGGGCAGAGAGGACATATTTCCTCAGGATTTTGATGACTGCTAATTATGTAACAGTTTGAGAAATAAGTAAATCTAAACAGAATTTGGAGGTCCTGCACACCTGTCTTTGACCACTCTAGATCAGCATTTAAGTCCCCAGCCAGGAAATTAGTGTCTTGGACCCCAGCAGGAGAGAATTCCTCTTTCCTTTCTTTTTTCTGTCTGGCCATCCAAGAGGTATTGTAGCTGCTGCATCTAAGCTACCAGAACAAGGTCCCTTGCTGCCCACTGCAGGGTCCTGGGGACAGTTTGGGAATCTGTCAGTACTGAAACTTTCTACTAATTGTTCTTATTGTTGTTTGCAGGAAGGTGGGAAGGCACTGGTTGGCTCTGCAGGGTAAGTGACAGGTGCTGCCCTCCATTCACTCCAAACCTCTCCTTCCCACCATATCAGGGTCAGGCTGCATTTGGCTGAACACACACTTGCTAATTGTAGAAAGCAGTTAATAGGCACAAAGCATTATCTGCATCTTATCTAGTGTCAGCATTTGATTAATTGTTCCCAAATACTGAGGCTTTTCAGACTTTCATTTTAATTAGGAGGAACAGTTGCCAAAAGCAACTTCTCTGAGGCAACTTTCCCCATTTGTTGAAGTATTCATTTATCTGATATTATTCCAAGGCTGGGTAAAAAAAAAAAAAAAAAAAAAAAAAAAAAAAAAAAAAAAAAAAAAAAAAAGCCAAACCCAAAACAACAACAGCAACAAAAACCACCTTATAAGAACAGCCCATCTATTCAAATTCTGAGAAGTCTCCTAGACAGCAGCTAGGGGGGGAAGAGCTGACCTTATGAAAAATCTCCTGTCCTTGGCCCAGCCGAATCTCCCAAGCAGCTTTGCTCCCTGTGTGCACTCCATGCTTTAGGGAGATAAGGAGGAAGCTACTTTTAAGCCTATTCAAAAATAAGGGAAAAGTGTACAATTACCTTCAAGAACATTTAAAGGCCCACATATTTTAGGGGTGACTTAGGAAGGCTCTTAATAAGAGGCAATCTGTCTTTTGAACATATTCCCTCTAATCCTTCCTCCCTGTCTTTATTACGCATAGGAAGTTGTGCATGTAAACACTCCTCCAGATGCCTGGGTTGTTTTTATTTATATGAAATGATGGAGCTATTCTAAGTGCACAGTACGTGGGCACAGAGAGTGATTGATGCTTGCAACAGGAGGGTGGATGGGTCTGCAGCCGACTAGAAATTCTAGGTATCTGTACTCAAGAAAGACAGACTGAAACAGAAATACACCCAAGCCACCCAAAAAGGATAATCAAAGCAATGAAAAACCTCTCTTCAGAGGAGATGGAAAGATTTTGGTGGTTTTAGTTCAGAGAAACAAAAACTAGGAGAAAAGATGACTGCTCTCAACAGTAGGGCAAATACCAAAGGCAGGGAACAAGGACTTCTGAAGATAATCACACTGGCAGAAGAACAAAGAGGTATAGCCTCTTTGGCTATAGGAAATTAATAAATTTGGGCTGGATACAGAAGAAAACTTCCAAGCGTTAGAGAAATGACATTCTGGACCAACACTGCAATTAAAGACAGAGCATGGTGCTAAACAAACTTTCTTTTAAAACAGTAATTAATAAGTTGAAGAACATAATTATCCAAACCAGTTGCTGTGACAGCAGCATTCCCTTCAGCTGTATCCTGAGGGTTTAGCAGGTGCAATTGACACTGTCTTTGATTAGAAAATGAACAGAGGCACAGCTAAAAGCAGTGAGTAGGTTCCTGATTCAAAGACTTTGCAGACACCATTAGAAAAACATCTATTTCAGTCATAGACAAAGGGAATAGCGAAGCAACTTGCCAGGCAGCCATTACAACAGAGAAATCACACACAAGATAAGAATTTTGCAAGCTGCCATTTTCTTGAACTAGATAAGAACTAGAAGTAATTTTAAAAGAACAAATGTTAAGATAAATTAATTTTCAATCTGAATTTCAGTTTGGGATTTTTTTTTTATATGTTATTTGAGAAGATTGATCAGAATACAACCAGATAAATACCATTCACTTTGGAAAGACTCATTAATGTAATTTTGAAAAATTGACCCCTCAACAGGGAAAGAAGCAAAACTCAAACAGTTTCTCCAATAATGTATTGATAGTGATGTTCATCTTACAACACATACGTCAGGGTTTTCATATTCTTATCAGGCAGCAAACTTCAATAGTTCAATCAGTAAGCTAATTCTCCATTTGACATCTGTTGATACTACTTCAATCTGTGACCATTATGCATTTACTGGCAAACTTTACGATGGCAACAGCTTTTAAAACTGCAGTTGAAATTAAAAGCTGATTTTTCTGTTTTTAAGGCAACAGTGCCATCTCGTGGGAAATATTCAGCTTTGTGTCCTATGCTGGGCAAAGGAGTCTGGAGCCTTTCTTAGACAAACAATTCCTCAAGAAAATGAGATGCGGTTTTTTTGGTTTTTTTTTTTTTTTTTTTTCCCACTTAAGTTGGTTCCCTCAGGTTAACACATAAACTTTCAGCTAAAATGCCCACTAGCCCTTTCTAGTCATTCTGGTAAGGTTTCATAAGGTTTTTGCTCTGCTCCAAGGTGTTCTACAAACCACAGCCCCTGTCTGGGGACATGCCAAGGGAGCACAAGTCCTGCATCCTGCCAGGAGGGTCCCATGGGCAGGAGGGACAGCACCCAGGCCAACTGTATGTAGTGGTACTCTGCATTGTCCAGCAAGACCAGCCTCGCTGACCAAGTCCATGCTGTGAGTCCTTGGTTTTGCTGCACGTGTTATACACACGCACACATGCACACAATAGCCAGTCACATCTTAACCCTGCTTCTCCTGGTAACATTTTTGCATTGTTTTATCCGATTTTTCTGCCTCTTCTCCTTTTAATGGTTTTTTCTCCTCAGTTTCTGCAGAGTCAAAACAAAAACATCTCACGAGCCAGAGGGCACCAGACATCTTTTTACATTTAAAATGCCATCTTGTCCTGCAGAGTGTAAACAATGAGGATGCATCCGGTTTTTCCACAAGCAGTGGGTTTTCTTTATTTCCATTTTAATAATGGGGGTTATGCTTGCCCTTTTCCAGTCTATGTGAACTTTATGGGACTGCCATGACTTCTCAAACATGATGGATAGTGGCTTAGTCACTTCCTTGGCCAGTTCCTGTGGATGTTACTCACCATATGTCAGGGACTTGTGCACCTTAAGGCTCCTGAGATGTTCTCAAACTCATTTTCCTCCTACAGCAGAGTTCTTTGTGGAATCTCGTCCTGCTAAGATCTTTGCCTCAGATGCTTTTACAGAGTGTTTTGACCTCAGACCGTGGCAGCCAGTATACTGAGGGGCAGCACCTAGTCAGGTCACAGTGGGAACCATGGGTTCTTGGGAGTAGTATGCTAATAGAACCTTCCTATATTTGGTCAAGTTTCCAGTTTTCCTTCTCTGTTGGTTCAGGACTTTTTTCTTATAAGGTCATGTTCTGAGTTCACCTTCCTGATTGGACTTGTGCCCCTTCACCTGGCTGCGTCTGCCCTGCCCAAGGGTTCTTTGGAATCTAGCCTCCGTACCCTGCGCCACGGTTGTTATTTTCATTATTACTTTTTATTTTCTGGGCTATTCCATCATTCCCATTCCTCTTTATTAGCCAGCTCCTCCCAGCTAAGCCAAGTAGGGGGATCACAGTGGGCTTCTAAACCCATAGTTCTTCATTCTCCAAATCCTTGATTTCACCTTCTATAACTTCGGCAATGCGGCCAAAGCACTTGCTGGTGGAGACTGAGGCAAAAAAAGTCATTGAATACCTCAGTGTTCTCTATGTCCTGGGTAACTAGGTCGCCTGTATTCTTCCTGACAGGACCCACATTTTCCCCTAGTCTTTCTTTTATTGCTGATGCACCTGAAGGCACTTTTTTTGTTAGCTATGATGCCCTTGGCAAATTTACTTCTGCTGGTGCTTTTACTTTCCTAAACAGATCCTTGGCTTTTGGGACAATTTCTCTGTGTTTATCACAGGCTACCTTTCCCTGTTTCCACCCTCTGTAAGCTACCTGTTTAAGTTTGTCCAGGTGCTCCTTGTTCATCCATGCAGGTCTCCTGGTGTTCTTCCCTGATTTCATCTTTGTAGAAATACATTGCTTTTCACCCTGGAGAGACAACCCTTGAATATCATGTCTCTCTTGGGCTCCTCTACCCTCCAGGGCTCAATCCCACAGCACTCTATCAAGGAGATCCTTGAAGAGACCAAAGTCTGCTTTCCTGAAGTGCTGGGTAGCAAGCTTGCTTCTCACTCTTCTCATTGATTTAAGGATCTCAAAATACACTTCGTGGTCACTGCAGCTCAGGCTGCCCTTGAGCTTCACATTCCCCACCATCTGCTCCTTGTTGGTGAGAATGAGGTCCAGCATCCCTCTCCCCTTATTGGTTCCTCTGTCACTTAAGAGAAGGAAGTTACCATCAGTGCACTTCTGGAACCTCCTGAACTGCCTGAGCCCTGCTGTGTTGTCCCTTCAATAGGTATAACGGTGGTTGAAGTCCCTCATGAGGACCAGGGCTGAGGAGCATTGAAGCTGCTCCTGTCTGTAGTGGGCTTCATTGACTCAGTCTTCTGGCCAGGTAGCCTCTAGCAGTTCCCCACTAATAATGGCACCTGTTCCTGCCCTCCCTTTAATCCTTACCCATAAGCTCTCATCCATGCCCAGGCAGAGCTTCATGCACTCCAGCTGGTTGACAGAGAGGGTAATACCATTCATCTCCAATGCCTTTCCCTCATAAAGTGCCTTTGCCCTTCCATTCCAGCCCTCCAGACACAGGAGTCATCCCACCACTTCTAAGAATGCCAATATGGTCCATAGCTCTGCAGTCTTGTGCATGTCTATAGTTTCTCCTGTTTACTTCCCATCCTACCTGCTTTTTTTAGAATAGAGGATTTACACTGGGGCCCTGGTGAAGCTGACTCTCTGCCTGCAATGGCTGGAATTCTTTGCTGCTATTCCTTCAGGTGCTCTCCACTGACCTGCACACCCTCTACAGGCTCTGGACATCTCTTTCTGGCTCAGAGAGCCAACCAGTATGAGTGGGATGGTATGTCATCCCACATCTTATCACTGTTAAATCTATTCAGGTCTCTCCAATTTTTACCCTTAAAGTGCAATAAATGCCCACAGTAAGAGAAAACTGGACATGATTTTTTCACTGTATTCACAGCAATTACTGATCTATCAATACAGTATGAAAGCCCATTAAGTGTGACACTGAAGAGGCATCAAATATTTCAAGCCTACAAATACTCAGTGGCACACTTTCAAAATACTTCTAATATCAAACTACAAATGTTTATTATAATAATTTCTAACTTAGAATGTATTTAAACAAGGACTATTACTGCCTTGATAAAGGACACATGAGCATTCATCCATAAATGTCAATTAAGCCCTGGGGATTGCTGGAGTTTATGACTGCTCTGTGCAACTTCTGCATTGTAGTTAGAAAATTCAGTTTATCACAAGGATGTATTAAAAGGCTGCTGTGTGAGACTGCCACATCCTATGATTATTGCTATTTTCTAAAATTGTAAATTAAGCACCAATTAATTACATTGTTTTCAAGTAACAGCTAACCTCAACACTCTGAAATGTTCACCATTTAGGTTATATTAAACATCCTACCAAGATAAACTGCATCATTTGGAATCTGGGGGAAGCAAACATTCTAGATGAAATAATTCTATCTCCACCTGCAAGATTACATCATGGGTTCCTGAGAGCATGCAAATTTTGCCAAATGATCCTGCACTGCATGCACTTTTTTTTTTTTTTAAATCAAAATAGTTTCATTTCTAAAATTATAAATAAGCCTTTTATAATTCTAAAAAAACACACTGAACACAAACTCCATTTGGAGTGACAATTGCCATTCGCATTATTGAGAGATTTGAGGTATTTCTGAAGAGAAATGGCACCAGCAAAGTTGTTGAATCCAGATGTACTGCACTGCAGGAAGATGTTCGGTTAGCAGCGCCCTGTGGAAGAAAAAGATAACATTTCAGTGCAACTGTATTTTCTAAATCTCTAAATTGGGTTGGCTTCAAGATAGGCACACATTCATACTGCCTGAAATCCCTCACTTCACTGCCACCACTTAGCCATCTCTTTGGAATTTGAAAGGTAGGAAGACAGCAGGTGTGCAGCAGCAAACTGTCTCTTGTGTAGGGAAGGAAGCAAGTTTTGCTTACTACAGCACTGGCCACAGTGAAGGCAACCAGCAGAGAGAAACCATGACAATGGTCCAAGTAGAGTGAAAAAACAAGCTTTCCTCCATGTAAGAAATCTCAGCCTTTTTCCACACATAAAAAAAGGGCTACCCAATTTAAGACTTCGGCAAGTATTTTAGAATCAGAGACATTCAACATGTTATTTTGTTCTTTTGTTCAATCGTTCAAGGGCTTATTGTGAAAACCATGAGTCACCAGGAACTAACATGCCCACTTACTTTTGACTCTCACTGTTGAAAGACTGCGGCTTCGAGGCACCTGCAAGACAAACAGAAAAGAAAAATCAGGTGTGCTAAAGAACTGTAACCAAGAAAGCCACCTGGGGACCCATCAACATTCAGAAAATCTGCACATCTATCAGTGTTACTAAGTCAAGTTCAACAATTTTCCCGTTTTTTTTCACAGCCTTCACACACACACAAAAAAGGGAGCCCTACACAAAGCCTCTCACATTTTCAATATTCACATTTTAAGTTGAGGGCACCTATGTCCATTTAATAAGATGGGCTAACAATTAGAAAAATATACACCTTTTTAACAGAAATAATTAGGAACGTTTTGTAACTATATGATATGCAGAAGTCTGCTACAGTTTCACATATCTTATTTGTACCACCTTCCCTTCCTGCTCACCCTACACTTATTTTTCACTCCCTTGATGCATTTAGTAAATAATGAGAAAATTTAGCGTACTAATTCCAGGAGGCAGGAACTATGTGTTGTATATGTACTCCAAAATGACTGAAACACTTCCAGATGATGCAGTTATTTATTCAGAAGGGGACTGACAAGGGGAGTAGGGGAAAAGCAGTATGAGATACACAGTTGATACTTCTGAGAATTTAACTACAATCTACTTCTCATACAGTATCTCTACTGATCATTATACCAGGCAATAACTATCTGTCTGTTCAGCTTCACCTCATTCAAGACGATAAAGCAAAGGCACTTATCCCCAGTGTCAAAATGTACATGTGGCACATCAGCTTTTTTAACAGGTTGTCTACATTCATAGTTAAAATACTTAATGCTGTTAACTCTACAAACATTCAGCTGAGTCTTACTTGACCACACAGCAGAGGACGGCCACAGCTGCAGCTTCTGCTTCTAATTCTGCATCTGCGAGGACACTACAAGAGAAAAGTTTGACACACCTCTTAGGAGAGAGAAGGTTTAATAAAAACAGACTCGGCAAGCAGACTTGCCATGCTGGAGATAAGGTTTGAAGACAGAGAGGAAACACAGTAAGCTTTCTCCTTAGAACAGGCTCTGAAAACCACCATACATCTGCATAATTAATACATTAAGGAAAAGGGAACTATTCAACCTATATACAGGATGAGGCACTAAAACCTAATTGATATTTTATATACTACTCCACCCATATAGGGAACAGTTAAAACAGTGTTGAAATCCACTGACTTCCCTTAACATATTTCTTTAACAAAATACGTACCGTAACCATTTTTTTAGTGACTACCTCTCCCTTCACAATTACTGTACCATCCTCTATCAGAGCAGGCCACACGTGATAGGCCACAAAGGGAGCTGTGAAATCTGAGTCAAAGCTACGATAGTACCTGTTGAAACAAACAGTACAAGAAATGTCTGCATGTAAGTGCCAAAAGATAAATATGTTCCAAATCATCAATGCTGATAAAAAGTAGCTACAGCTCTAATATTTTTCCACATCATTTGGCAGACACAGTCATCCCCTCTTCCTGGAATATCTTGCTAGAACAAACCCCCTATAAGGATAAATAACACATTTGGCTTTATGGAGTCAAACTCAGAACAAATACCAAATAATAGAAATTGTATTAAAAGCAATGCATCTATACTTTAGTAATGTATTACAATAGCAAGTTATATAAAACAATGTCATAACCAGAGGCACGAAGCAAGGCACAGGGTACAACGAAGTTTGGCTGGCCCTTTGTAGAATGCTATCACACATAATAAACAGAGATATTTTAATTTCTACAATTTTAATTTGCTCCATCTCTGTGTATCACATATACACGTTATACATATAAACATACACCTATGCCACATTTATCTAGCTAGATAGACAGATGTGAGTATGTGTCCCCCACAGCAGCACACAAAAACACATTACATATGGTTTCTTAAGGCCATACACACCAAGTAGGTGGAGAAAGCATCTCAAGACTATACCACAGTGTTGGTGTGTCTTAATTTAGCCAATAGCTTTGAGTGTCAAAAGCTAACTGTCCTGTATTTGGATAGGATCATTGAGTAGTCCTGTATGATTTTGCGCTCTCCTGTTGAGAGTCTACTTTCATCTTTTCTATTTCTCTCCTTGACTTCTCAAGCTCTTCACAGCCTGGGTTCCATTCTATTCTAAATTATTACTAGAAACCTCCTTAGTGATGTAAGGTGTTTCACTTTTTAGAGCAATTTTTTATGACCTATCAATTCCATTAATTTTCTTGACAACATGGAAGCACCCTACAGTTCTCTGTCTGCTAAAAAAGCAGCTTGACCCCATAGAAGAAAGAAATATTATCAACAAAATTCCCATTTTTAAGAGGCCGTTTCGGTTTTGCCCAGCTCTAAACCAGAAGAGATGGGAGCATATTAATACTCGTATGTTGTACAGCAGCCACAGCCTGGAGGTTGCAGCAAACACGCTGATGATCCTGGTAATGACACCAACTGCCAGATCTCAGTAAATATGACTTTTACAGAACAGGCCAGTAAGGAGGAACAAAGATGCAAACATTTTTAAAAAGGCAGATAGAGACTAAACAGGGAAAGCTGATGATCATTTTCTTCTTAAATGATAAATTAAATATGCTCTTGAGACTGAAGTTTATCCAGAAAATTGCTCTGCTGTTCACTTACAAAAAAAATTAACGTTTGTGTACATGCTAGTATTTATACACTATCCTAAACCTTAAAGACATACCAAATTCACTACAGGCCAGGGGGTTTTGCCCCAAATTAATGTTTAGCAATCTTGAACAGCTATATTAATTAGGAAACAAGTAGACTACAAAACCTTTAATGGTAGGAGTCTGACTGAATATAAGGATTTCTTACATGTTCTTATTGAAGCATTCTCCATCAATACCAAAGGCAATATCAAGAGGAGGAATGAGTGTCTGCATTGAAAAAGCCAAACAGCACAACTCTCGAATCAAAGCGCTGATCACAACGATATCAACTTGTCCTGGACATGGAAGCTTTGGGTTCTTGTTCATGGCGCAAACTACTTCCTGAAAACAAACATACATGGGTAATCTGCACTCACTAACAATTTTATTCACAAGCAAGTATAGAAATCCCCCCTAAATATGCCTCTCAGCTCTCTACATTTAGAAATCAGTATAAAAAGCTCATAGTAATGCTGCCCTGGACTATTCCAGAAATCAACAGCTTCAGAAAGAATGTGCTGCTATAAACAAATCAAACAAGCTATTACTAAGTCATACATATACTCGTCCCAGCAATATTGTTCTAGAAAGTAAACTGCTACAAAGACAAAGTCCATTCAGTAACTCTTTTCTCCTTCAGGTTACAGTGCATTTCTAGTTTACATATTCTAAATTTACTAGCTCCTGAAAGAGATCCCCACTGCCCTTGACTTACATGGACACTGGAACAAACGTCATACAGATCCTTGTGGCAAGCTATATAATCCAGGACAGCAACTTCAAGTGACGAAGGTCCCCCTCGGTGACATACAGCCAAAGTGTCTTTTACATTTATTTTGACCTTCCAGAAGGCCGTCTTTGCCGCACGGAAAGATTCCTGCAAACATAAAGAACATGTGGGGAATCTAGGTGGTTGCAAAGGACCCAATTAAATTAAAAAAAAAGGAAAGCATGATATGGAAAGATTTTTAGCTTTGTAGTGTTGTAGTATTTAATACAACATTCCCAAAAGAATTTTTCTAACTAAGGCAATGTTGATCACTGCAGATATCATCTACTTTTCAGACCAAATCAGACTTCTTTTAGCACCTGTACAATAAATCATTGACCCTGTTCCAATCTTGGCACAGATCAGGTAGGACACTACATTGAGAGTTCAATGTGGAAGTGTGAGGGGAAGAAAGAAAAATGAAAATAAAAAAAGGAAGAAAGTTTTTCTGCACTTGACAGAAATGCTAATTTACCCACAATTTAATCCAAGGCAGACATAGTGTTTTATAACACACCTCCAGCCTGTAAATTAAGAAATAATATTTTTTTCTTACCACAGCTGCAATGTATATTATCTTCTGCACTGTCTCCGAGTCACAGAAGTATCGCTTCAAGGCGGCCTCTGCCTCCAAGCGCTCTTTAGCATAAATGAAGTTAAAGCGAGCTATGAGGCAGGCGCGGTGTGAAGCGCTGCCCCGCCTGAACCGGGGAGGTGAGCAGGGCCTCACGCAAAGGGCACGGCACTTGGGAGGACGGACACAGGGCCTCACACGGCACGGCGGAGGAGAGATACAGGGCCTCATACGGCATGGCGGAGGAGAGATACAGGGCCTCATACGGCATGGCGGAGGAGAGACACAGGGCCTCACAGGGCACGGAGAGACACAGGGCCTCACAGGGCACGGCGGAGGAGAGCAGGGCCTCGCACGGCACGGCGGAGGAGAGCAGGGCCTCAAACGGCACGGTGGAGGAGAGACACAGCTCCTCAGACGGCACGGTGGAGGAGAGACACAGGGCCTCAAACGACACGGCGGGGGAGATACACAGCGCCTCAGACGGCACGGCGGGGGAGAGACACAGCGCCTCAGACGGCACGGTGGAGGAGAGATACAGCTCCTCAGACGGCACGGCGAAGGAGAGCAGGTCCGTGCAAGCCTACAACACACGTGCAAAGAAGCTTCATGTCACTTTAAAATCCTCAGATGCTTTACCCTAAGGCAGATTGCTTTGTCAATTTAATTTTTACAAGGGTAAGCTGAGATTTTGAGCCCAAGTAATTAAAGAAGCTACAGCTGGTTAGTGTAATATGAAGGCATTTTCATAATATGTTTTATGGGCTAAAGCATAAATGGTAAAAGTAAAGTAATTTGTAAAGCATGTAAGGCCAAGCACTTTGTTCCTAGGAAACACTTTTAACTAGTAATATTTTGGAGATTTGTTCCTCTTTCAGTAGCACTGAAGAGTATGGCTGAAGTCAAACAAGTGCAAATTGAACACTACAACTACAGGGCAGAATTCTTTAAAAGAGGACTCATCAACAAAAAAACTATTTCATACAGTTGCTCTCCATGTATTTTGTAAAGGTGCATTATTTGCTGTTTTGTCTGAAACCTAACATAGTTGCTTTAAAATAAAATATTTGGGCACTAGAACAAATAATCTAAAGAGTTTATGTTCCTTCATAACAAAGTAAAAAAGCTTGGCTTTTTTTTATATTTCAATTTAAATGAGGAAGAAATTAATGCTACCTAACATGACCAAATTCTATGATTCAGCGACTTCTCTGAGTAAGGTCTCTACCTGCTCTGGATAACAGACTTTCTGCAATCCAGCATAGCAATCTCATCCCGCAATTTTTCAATCTTCTGCTCATAGTTGTCCAGTTGCTGTAACCTCCTTAAGCTGCATTGTTCAATACGGGAAGCCTTCAGACTTAATCACACAGAACAGTCAGTCACAAGATGTCCTTCTACCAATGTAAACTATCTATCAATTAATCCTCATCATCAAACAACAGAAGCAGAAAAAAGAGGAAAATTATTGAGCAAGCTCCTTATGCTTGCTGAATAATTTCAGCATGCTTTCCTTATGATGAAATACAGGAAAAATCCAGAGTTTAAAAACAAATGAAACAAAGTAGACCCTTAATCTTACTTTAAATTGTATAAGTGTATTGTGGCAGGAAAGTGGATATAGTACTGTGTGCTATAGGAAAAATCACTAGTTAACATTTGGTGTCCTTATGGTAGCTCAGATGATCAGGTCTAAAAGAAATTAGTTTTTTTTCTCATATTTAAGATATTAACTAAACCATCTCATTTTTCTTTCCTACTGATTAAGAACCTATGTATTGTCTTCTATCAGGTTCTTGGGCTCTTTGCTGTAATATATTAGTCAGTCAAAAGATATCGCAGATGTTATTCAAGTAATACTAAAAGCTAACAATTCCTCTCCTGCTGTCCCCAAAAGAAGGAATGATTCTTAAAGATTGGCAGACAACCAGTGAAGCAAGTTTATCTTCTGTCCTTTACTCTTACTTAATATTAAAAACTATCCCAACATCTCTGCTTTCCCTCCAAACACCAGTATTGCTGTTGCTTTTCTCCTACCAAAAGTGGAAGGAAAAAAGAAAATATATTTTCTATTTATTTAGAAGGTATTCACTCTGTCCTTCCTTTTCTTTACTGGAGGACCCTGGTAAGATTTTTGAAGATCTGAATCAACAAAATCTCTAACACTTGTCAATTGACAGGATTCTTGTTCCACCTTTTTAAGGAACGAGCTGACTGAGATGACCACAGGTAATAAGGCCAGCAACATCTGCTTAAGAGAAAAGACTGCCCAGTTCCATCCTAAGTCAGCTCCTTCAGGAAGGACTTCTAGTAGAACAGTAGTAAAAGAGGGCTGAAGAATTCTACTGTAAAGGACAACTGGGAAAGAAAAGCAGATTTGGGAAGATGAGCTCTAGAAATAGGAATGGGGAAAATCCAAACTGATATTCTTGGAATCACTTAGTAAGGGCGTGAAATTATATCACTTAATGTACTGACCCAAGATTTGTGGAATGTTCATTGTTCTCATGCTAATAAGATGCATAAGAATGTGTTTGCCACTTGGAGCTACCTCTTAAATGGCCCTGGAACTGGTAATAACTGCACAAACTTGTACCTGAAGCAATTTAGTAATTTTTATATTATAATGCTCCATAAAATATGTTTTATGCAACTAGGCAAAAACTCTTCAGGCCTAGTCACTTATCTGGAAATTCAACTCTCTTCCTCCATCTTATGACAGTGACTTTTATCTTCTCAGATATTTACATATCAATTACATTGCATAATTAATTGTGACATGTTGTAGGTCCTTCAAGAAATGTTCCACTGTAGCTACTCAATTGATTTTTTATTTAGGGTTTGCTCAGCATGCAACATTTCATAGACCATAACTCCACATAGGATTGTCATGGACTATATAAAACCTTTTTATGTAGAATACTGGCATGTTTTTCAACATCTCTGCCAAAAGCAAAACCTACCAAGTCAATTTATGAATGTGGGTGTGACTGTATCATTTGTACACTACTTTGGATATATACACACGATACAGAGCTAATATGCATTTTGAAACTCTGGTTTTAGGCCAGAAATCAAACATTTTACAAATCTCCATCAATATTTAGACATCAGGGAAAAAAAAAAACAAAAAGCAAACAGAAGGAACTGCAGTTAATCTCCCTACTCTCGTTCCATCTGGTTGATCTGCACACAAGTTTCACTTAGTTTGTCCTCCAGGTCTTGCAGTTCACATTTTGGTTTGCAGGCCAAATCTCTCAGCTGTAGCTCTCCTTCGGCTGAATCCTACCAGGAAATGAAGTCACACTGCTTGAATGTTCTACCTTATAGATTCCCTCAGTAATGTACTAGAGCATTATGGGCAGATGCATTTCTAAATATTTCAGCAATAACCATTTCTAAAGAAACTGAGAACAAAAGCTATTGCATTCTCTCTGAGACATAAGCAATATCTTTCAGGCACACCAAAGAAAGACTCAATTATATAAAGTAAACTATTCACTTATTTTATACCTCATGGTAGAAATTATGGAAGGTCAGCATATGCAGATTTACTGCCTGAATCATCAGAACAAAGCATTTTGCAGATGTGTTGTACAGTTGTTTTTTTTCAGTTAGTCACCTTCTGATTGACTAAATCACCAACTCAAGTAAACTTTTTGGGAATTCATGTGTACAAAACAACAGAAAAAGTTATTAGAACACAGAAGGCAAGTATTAGCTTTCCAGAAAGCACGCTACTATACATGCAGCTGCCTTTAACAACCCATAGAATGGCCAGCTAGTACTGGAATTAAATAAGTAACTGTGCAACAGGCTTTTCTTTAACTTTTGAATGTCACATGCAATTACAAATCTGTAACTGGTATGCCTGGTGTACTGTCATTTAATAACTTTGTTATTTTATATTTTGTGGGGGTTTTGGCAGACCACCACTCCTGCTTTATACTAGACTCTGACTCTTAAGGGATATAACTTTTTATTTGTCCTATTTTAATTGTGAAATATTTTGACAGAGCAGGTGTAAAAATGAGAAACCAAAGAACATGGAAACATCACTGTCAAATCGCAGGATTTTGAAGATCTTCCCCTAGCCTGAATTAGCCAACTCTCTTATTTTCTTTCAAACCAGAAAGCCACCACAGATCTGTCTTTTCTGTTAGTACCAAACTGTTAGTATTACAACCCCTTCAGTAAATACCAAATACATACAAACTCCAAATATCATGGCAGGAGCATGGTGGTATCATGATACACGTGAACACTTCTTTTTTTTTAAACACTCTAGGGAATAATATAATGTTAAGATATTCTTAGAGTTTTTCCTTAAAAAAAGTAAAAGGAGCTCACAGATTAATGCAAATAACATAGTTGTCTCCATAGGTGTCTCCACAAGTAACTAAGGACATATTTCATTAAATAAAATCTGAGGGAGGCTAATATTAACAAAAAGTCATTAAAGTGCTTCCACAGGTATAAATCCATATAATTCTAGTCCCTTAAAATAAGTTTCTTACACACCTGAGTGAGGTTGTCACTTCCTGAAGCAGCACAGCATACGCTTGGCAGGAGACAGCTTTTTATTTTTGCTGCACATTCATCTAAGAAAACACATACATTAAGAAATGGTGAGAACACTTACAGAAAAAGCCAGAGTTGCAAAAAAATGCCACATGTGGAATGTGTTAGTAATTAGACAAGGCACCAATTTACCTCCTTGAGATGTTTCATTGAGAATTGAGAAGAGCTGCTTTTGAATTGCAGTGTTCAGTTCTAGTATTTCACAGCATCGGCTCAGATTTTCACCAGCAGAATTCATCTGTAAATTAATGTGTATTATTACATCTGTGTGGGCTTTCTTACTTAAAGTTATTCCTGTTACAATCATGGCATTTCCCCCCCCCCCCCCCAATAATTACATCTTCCAACCTTTTCTTAGTGGATCCATTAGAATACTCATTTTTGAATACTCATTTCTAATAGGCAAATGAGCAATACATCAGGACTTCTATGACCCAGTTCATTCACCTCTTGAGAGAGCGTACTCCTTTTCCATCATAAAGAGAATGCAACCACAAGTTGTAGTTGACTTAAAATCTTCTAACAGTTCTTAAAATAATAATCTAGGAAATTTTTGGATTAAAAAATAGTCCAAAATCTGGTTTTCCATAATATCTGAAGTAATACATATAAAGCTCTTATATTGCTTTGTCAGCAGTCACATGAAGCCTCCATGCAATTTCACCTGGTTTTTAAGAGTTAGAAACTGAAACATATACTACTGAAGGAGCAAAATCCAGCATTATGCCTAGGAAAGAGCAAAACTACATCACTTTCAGCAAATGCAATTTTGAAAAGGAGTTGATGGGGTTAATCCGTCCAGGAGAATACTGCACCTGCCGGAAGAATACACACTTTGTACCTGTTTCCCTTATCTTTACCTGTGTTATCACCTTCCACATAGATCACCCTTCTAGGTCTTCAGGTTTTAATGACTCCATACAGTTTTTACAAGCTTCCAATCAGCCACCCATGCCCCCATCAGCTTGTGTTTTGATTGCTGCAACATGCTTTCCTCAGGCCTTGGGGAGTACAGTAAACCTGCTCACCTCCACAAGAACACAGCTGCAAAGTGTGTTTTCCCAGCTCATTACAGCAACATAATTCGGTATTTCGATCTGGCAGCTCCTCTTTTTCTGCAACAGCAGCCTGAAACTGTTCATCTTCCCAAGACCTGAAAGACTATTCCCAACCAACTTATGATGGAGAGGTCAGGTCCCACTGCTGCTCAGCCCTCCTAAGGCCTACCTCCAACAACCATTTGCAAGATTTTGAAATGCATGGCACTGTTCCCCCTCTGGCTTCCTCTGTGGTAGCTTTACAAACTCCTTAAAACTGTCCTTTGCCATGAATCTTGCAGAGAGTTACACCGGCTATGTAACTGTAACTCCTATTCAACTATGAAGTAAAAGAAAAAAACCGATTTCGCCTAAAAACGCTGCATTTCTTTTCTCACCAACCACGGCACACAGTAAGTGGTTACAGGCTCGTGACCAACTATCTACATCCTGAAGGTACAGAAACCTGGGGATGCAGGAGTGAAAACTCTGTCAAGAGTTTTTTCCACTGAGCAAAGTCACAGCTGTGAAGTCTCATCTTTCCCTAATTTTACACCTTCTCTACTGCTTCCACTGTTTCACCTCCTCAGTTTCCTGTTACTCCTTCATGGATTCCACTACACCCATCTGCAGCCTTCTCCTCATAACAGAAACTCTTCCCTCACCCCTGTTCT
The DNA here is from genome assembly GCF_024509145.1 of Vidua macroura. Classification (NCBI taxonomy): domain Eukaryota; kingdom Metazoa; phylum Chordata; class Aves; order Passeriformes; family Viduidae; genus Vidua; species Vidua macroura. The sequence goes on from NC_071574.1 coordinate 47,684,599, forward strand.
GAAGCCCTTCGGCAGCCGCGCTGCTTTGCAGCAGCCTTTCACTCGAACAGGTTTCCCCAGCCCGAAAATCCGGGATGCTGGATAACCCGTTCTGACTTTCAGCAGCTTTTCTCCTCACCTTCTCCTGACCGTTCCTGGGCCCCAGCCGATTCCTTCTGAGCACAACCGCACCCGTGGTCCTTTCACCTGCCGGTCTTCAACGCTCTCTTCTCTTCTAAGCACAGCCACTACCGAACAAACCTTACTTTTAACCTCCGACCCTTGTTTTCAGGGAAACTTGTCACGGACAAAAAGCCAAATAACCGAGGCTGTGGGTGCTCAACAGGTGTTGAAAGTGCGCTAACTGATGCGCGTGCCGGGCAGTGTCCCAGAGCGGCCTGTGGAACGCCGCTGCCTCCGGCCCCGAGGAGCGACAGGACTCACCTCGTAGTTCTGCTGCCAGCTCTCCAGCTTCTGCTGCAGCTCCCGGACGCTTCCCGCGCCCACCAGGCTCTTTAAGTCCTTGGCCATGGCCAGATGTCAGTTCGCTCCGCTGTCCCTCCGGGAGTGTTCTTCGGGCGGCGCAGGTGTAACAGAGATGGTAATGCCAGCCCGGGCCCTTTCCCTGGGCTGGGCCGCGTCCGAGGGTCTCTACAGCCGCGGTGGTGTCGTACCGGCTGGCGCGGCGATGGCGGTGCCACGGTAATGGCGGAGCGGCGCGGGGCCTCGCGGGGCGCGTGGACGGCCCGCGGCCGCCAGGTGACGCTGCCGGGTAACGCCGGTGGGCGCGAGCCGCAGGGACGCGCAGCGGCAGCAGGGGGCGCCCGCGGCCCCTGCGCAGCGGCGGCGGCGGGAAAAGATGGCGGCGGCCGCCCCCGAGCAGGTCCGTCCGCAACGGGACACGGGCACGGGGAGGCGGCGGCGCCGTCCCCGCCGGGGCCAGGGGGGAGCGGGGACGCGGGGAACAGGCGGTCCGACCGGGGGTGCTGCAAGCGGAAGGGGCGCTCGGGCGGGGGCGCCATTTTCGCAGCGGTGGGCGAGGCTAGTGCGGTGCCGAGCGCTCCGGCTGGGGAGGGGAGAAACGGCGCTCGGGCGGCGCTTCCCGCCTTGTGCCCGGCGGTGTCCAGGCAGGACGGGATCGGCCGTGCCGGGGAGAAGCGGCCCGAGCCTGCTGTCCGGGCGGGGCGGCCTGCAGCGGCGCCGTCCTGCCCGCAGGCGCGGGTGTGTGACGGACAGAAATACTTCGTGCCCTGGCAGTGAGGCGCCTGGCATTTGAGCGCTGCGGGAGCGCCGCCGCCGTGCCTGTCGAGGCGCTTGGCACTGGCCGGGGGGCGAGAGGCAGCCGTGGGTGCCTGCGGGGCCCCGCTTGGGTGAGTTCTGCAGGGTCACACTGGGTCCAGAACATCTCCGAGGGAGCGAAACCTCCATAAACTCGTCCAGGTCTAGCACCTTTCTCAGCACCATCTCTTACTAGTTCTTCAGCCGCAGAAGAAAACACGGTGCCGTTACTCGTTAAATCAGTGTAGATATGTGCGAGTGCAGTTACTTAAGGTGTAGCTTTAGCATTCATTTAAAGTGAACAAATTTAATTCCATCCAAAAGATCAAGCTCCTTTGAAAATGTGAATCACTAAATAACAAACTGTTCTGTTCAAGGGAAGTGGAACAAAATTTTGGACAGCTACGGAAATACTTTAAAGGTTTATTTTCACTGAGAATATGTACAAGAGTTTCGTCTGTTAGTTTGTTACATTGACAAGATACCCCTTACAATCTCATAACTTCACATTATTCCCTGAAAGCTACTCTGGCCAAGTTCCCCATGCCAGGTTTGAAGCCTCACAGTGTCTTTCTCAAGGCTGCATGCAAGCAACAAGAGTTGAATGCAAACCCTGTGCTGTCAAACTAATTTAAAAACTGTATCCACCACACTCTTTTTGAATAGTCACTAAGAGTCCATCACATGTGAGCATGAAGGGAACTAAAATCCTGTGTATTGGCAGATGACCTACAGGATTATGTCCTGTATCATCCCTGAGAGGTAAAAGCTTGAATTTCTTGGTAGTTGGTTTTAGTTTCTTAACTGTAACAATGTAATTAATAATTCCTATCTGCCCTGATAAAAATTATATATAAAGCCATATATTGTCTGAAAGTATCTGGATTTTAAATATAATCATTGTGCTAGCAGAGGTTGCTGTGGTTCTAAGTGTGTATTCTGACAGCTGGGTGGCAGACTTAAAGCTAATACTGAACATAATATCCAATATATTCCACTAGTCAATTTACATTTTTTGCATACATATACGTGTGCTGTTGTAGGTAATTTACATGCCTTTTAAAGCTGCCCCATGCCTTGTGTTACAGCAAAGCTCTAACGGCCCGGTGAAGAAGTCTATGCGAGAGAAGGCTGTGGAACGCAGGAATGTTAATAAGGAGCACAACAGTAACTTCAAAGCAGGATACATTCCAATTGATGAAGACCGTCTCCATAAGACAGGGTTACGTGGCAGGAAAGGCAACTTGGCCATATGTGTGATTGTTGTTCTTTTTATTTTGGCTGTCATCAATCTGATTGTGAGTATAATCGCTATAGTGTAAGCAACATTAGGTCATATTTCATTTTGACAGTTCAGTAAAAAAAAAGTTTCCAGTATGGCTGAGGACTTAAAGCATACTGAAGGAGATCCTCATTTTTCTACTTCTTTTTAGTTCTTTTTGTAGTCTGAGCAAGGTTAGATAGAATGGTGTAAGCTCAGGCACGATTATTTCAGTTATCATGGTCACCCCATGAGAAGTGTTACTAGTACATATGCATTCAGGATATATGGCATATAAAACATGGTGATATTTTAATATTTTATGTTACAGAGCTGTATGTGAACATTCAGAATTAAGCAGCCACTGCAATTTAAAGCCTCATTGTTCTAATAAGCACATTTTTATTGCTTGGTCAATGAGAAGTAATAAATTATTTTTCATAATTGCACATCCATCTGTGAAGATGCATTCTTGCAGTTCAACGTTAAGTGTATACCAAGCTGAACTGTTCAGGAAATTTGTTTAAATAATTATTACCTTGAAACAGAAAAAAGATATAACTATGGATGTGATTTAATATTTCATATGTGTATATAAATCATTTCAGTTACTGTTTCAAGTAAGTCTAAAAATAATTTTAAATGCTTTTCATAATTAAATGCATTATGATGTTTTCAGTAGGAACAAACTAAAGTCAACTCACACTTAAAGCTCACTTAAACACCGGCATTAATAATTGTTCAAATAAAATATCTAATTTATACAATAATTGTGGTAGAAAGATCCAAACTATCAACATAATCCTTGAAAATGTGTTTCTGTTTCTCTTTCAGATTACCCTGGTTATCTGGGCAGTGATAAGAATTGGTCCCAATGGTTGTGACAGTATGGAATTCCATGAGAGTGGCTTGCTGCGGTTTAAGCAGGTGTCTGACATGGGTGTTATACATCCCTTATATAAAAGCACTGTAGGAGGGAGACGGAATGAAGACTTGGTGATCACTGGGAATAATCAGCCTGTAAGTTATACCATGAATTGAAAGTTTGTGAGTGACACTAGAGAATTATACTCACATTCCTAATGAATGTTACCTTTGAAACATCATTAAGTTCATGCCTTTGTTTCTGAAGATTGTATTTCAGCAAGGAACAACCAAGCTTAGCGTGGAAAAAGACAAAACTTCTATTACCAGCGATATTGGCATGGAATTTGTTGACCCACGAACACAAAATACTTTGTTCAGCACCGACTATGAAACTCATGAGTTTCATCTGCCAAATGGAGTTAAAATCTTGAATGTACAAAAGGCCTCTACAGAGAGGGTATGTTTCTTATTTTTTGTAAGTAATGAGAATACAGCCCACTGTTTGTTTGTGTAACAGTAGAGTAGGGTTAGTGGTTTTATCGAGGATTGAGTGTGCCTTTGGAAGCACTGAGCAATCCTGTTGCAGAAAAAACACCCACAACTATAAAGACATAGGAGGAACAGATTAAGTGAAAACAGAGGGGTAAATTTACATAATCTGTCTTAACAGGAAGCCTGCATTTGGTACAAATGTTAGCTGTGTATCCCATAAAGTTGTCATATGAATTGTTACCTTTATATAAAAAATTAATTTTACATACCTTCCAGAATTCAGTAATCATATTTTGAAATTGAACATGGAAAATAACAAATATGCAGAAGCTGCAGAAGGGAAAAAAGTACACTCAAGTTTTTTATTAAATTGCACAGCACTACTTTTAAGGTAATTAAAGTTACTCAGAAAAACACAAGTGGCACATTTTCACCAATCCGTAATACAGTTTTTTTGGTTGTGTTCTTAGATTACCAGCAATGCAACCAGTGATCTAAATATAAAGGTTGATGGTCGTGCCATTGTCCGGGGAAATGAAGGTGTTTTCATCACAGGCAAGACAATTGAGTTTCGAATGGGTGGAAACATGGAACTTAAAGCAGTAAGTATTTCAAATCAAAGGAATTTTTTAACAGCTTAGTTTCACATTTAGGCTGATAGTAAACTGATGTAGCTTTATGTAGTTTCAAATTTCATATAAATTACTCATGCAGTATATTTAGTAGGATTTAAATAGATGATTTATTACTTTGCTGTTAAGTAGTGGTTGAGTAGCTTTAGGTAACATTGATTTACTACTGTTAAGATACCAAAAACCTACCATGCAGTTAAAGCTAAGCTATTGGCCTCTGTACTGACATGAATTCCAAAGGGAGTTAATCTCCTCTGGAAGCTTAACCCGGGTTGACAACCTTTGCCAGAAGAACAGAGCATATAGTTGGGAGCATTACCTTCTGTGCTGCTGCTGTAAGACTCACTAGCATTCCTTTAAGATTTTTGGAGATTAAAATGGCAGTATATATGGAATGATGGAAAAGAAGGATAAAAATAGAGGTATATGCAATTTCAGGTGTGAATGAATTTCATGTATGAATTCAATTTCCTGTTTCATGTCCATATTTTACATTTACTGCAATTGCTAATAAGAATGTAAAGTGAAAAGTCACCCTACTGCTGTCTTTCTCCATATTGATCCAGCACTGGAATAGCAACGTACATTGCTGACTAGAAATCCATAGGCATCACTGTAATTTTCAGTAAAAAAATAAACATTTGTGTACATACCTTTTTTATTATTGTTGATTCTACAGCCATCCGAGAGATGTTATTTATCCATTAAACCACCTTGTCCTTCTCAAAAACATTTACATTAGAGGTTGTAGTTCTGCAACTTTTTTTTTTTTTTTTCCTCTCCTTAATAGGAAAACAGCATCATCCTGAACGGAACTGTGATGGTCAGCCCATCACGACTGCCAAGTTCTTCTTACGGGGAGCAGTTCAATAATGGCAACTGGCTGCGCTTCAAGCTGTGCATGTGTGCGGACGGGACGCTGTTCAAGGTCCAGGTGACCGGGCATAACATGGGCTGTCAGACCTCTGTCAACCCGTGTGGAGCCACGCACTGAACAAACTGCTGCTGGGACGGCTCTCCTTTGTGTTTACATCGATTTGTATGAAGTAATTGCATGCCTTCCAGGGTTTCTTTTTTTACAGCAGTTTATACTAACATTTCTTACATAGGAGGATTTGTAAGGAAAGGCTGTTACAGTCAGCAGTATTAGGTCATCGTGCTGTTAGCTGCAGTAGTGGCACTGAATCTGTAAGCTTTCAGTGTACAGGCATACTGAAGTACCTTCTTGAATTGGGATCAGTAGAATATATGTAAAGAACGTGATCTTGGCAACAACTCTACTGCCTACAGTTGTCACTAGAGGAGGTTTTTGTCCTACATCCCAAGACCTTGAAGACTGCTGAGAACACAGCTGCAGTCTGAAGTACTTCAACAGGAACGTCAACTTTTTGTTGGAAATAGATTTCCCTAGGATGGCTGAAGTGGCAGACTTTTCTTTCTTGTTGATACATTGATTTATCCCAAACTTAGGTGGTTTACCAGCTGTGTACTAAGAGAGGTAATGGCAGATTCACTTTAAAATATCACATTATTTATGCCATGTATTCATTCTCACATTGTTAAAAAATTATGTATCATAAATAATATTTGCAAAGTTATACTGAGTAGAGAAACGTAACTTGAATTTTGAAGTAGTCTTGTGGTTATTGAAGTGTTGCTTGAGCTTCCATTTTAACTGTGCAGTTAATCCATTCTGCAGTTGCTTAATTTACATGAAGTACTTATAAAACGTGTTTATATTAGAAGTACGTTTTTAAAGACGTACTTACAACTTGCTAACTACCCAAAAATAGTGTTTTCTTGGGTGCTCTAATATGAACAGCATCTGAGTCCATTACTCAATAGGTAATAATCAAAGCATAAGTGTTGCAGCAGTGTCTGAGGTCAGATCTCTCCTTCCTCATAAATGTCAGTACTGATGCATTACTGAGAACATCAGAATTGAATTCTGAAGTTAAACTGCAGGTCTGTAATAATAAATGTGGCGGTAGGATCAGGGTAAATACATGTGTATCAGAATTTGTCAGCTGTGAAACTATGGTGAACTGGAGCCTATTACAGCCTTCCAACTGCTTTTGCAGCAGTGAGGTGTTTTGTGCTAAAAATAGACCAGCTATTTATAGGATTCCTTCTTTCCTCACCCCATGCATTTCTTCAGTTTAACATAGCTTTGTTTTGCAGTAGCATCGAGTAACCTTAATGTTGGAGGTCTCAAAGTGACTTTGTAACAGCTTTTTGACAAGTTTTTTGATAAGCACACACTTCATTACTTAAAAATTGTGCAAGTTTTACACATTAACTTCAGAATTGATTATATGTTACAGGAAGATAAACTATCTACCCTTGTTTTACAGTGCTCAAAGTACATAGGATTCCATAAACACAAATCAACTCCTGCTATAACAAGAAATTCATAGCTAAGATCCCAATTTCTGAATTTACTGGCAGGCAGTAAGCACTCATGCAGAATGTGTATGGATGGAAGTGATTTTTGGAGGGGTAGTCATCAGTCAGGCATTACAGCATATGGGGGAGGTCAGAGGAGTCGTATTTCCCTCACTGCTCAAAGGCAAACCCAGATTTTGATGCTCAGTAATTGTTGCAGTTTTGGGGCTGGACAGCAGTGGAGCTGTTCTGACAAAATCAGAATAAGCAGAATATAATGTAGCAAAAAACACTGAGTTCTCACATTAAGGATTATGGAGAAGTACTAACATTTTGCATACTGCCTTCATGGACTTCATAGTTTTATCAGAGTTAAGAGTTACTAAACACTTTAACACACATTTTGCTGCTTTACACCCATGTTTGCTGCTAAGCAGTTCCTCAATTAGTACCTGTTCCAGTTAAGAGGAGGAAATGAACTAATGTTTTTAGAATTTTCACTCTCATGCTAATGGAAGTTTGTCGCTTTATTTTTATGTATACAAATGCAAACACATATTAAAAATATAAAGAGCAGTATCCTCAAAGCTGAAGTACATCTTGAAAAAGACAGATACTGCCTTGGCCACATAGATTAAACACATATTAAAGCTCTTCTCTGATTAATACTGACATGCCTATATGCTACTATTGGATTCTTGTAATTATCAAGAGTTCTTTTTAAAATACTGTGTGCAATGTACAGCTGAAAGATTTGTCACAAAGGTACTCTTAAATCATGATCTGCAGAATTGTTTTTGAAGTGTGGATTTTTTTTGTCAAAATGTAGCAAAACCAATTATAAAAATACCAAATGAAATAAATTATCAATTTTGCTAGCCACTATGTATTGTTAATATATTTTATATTTATATTACACAGTTTGAGAAATGTTGACACCACACAGGCCTTCTGTTGAGCATTTACTTGTTTATCTTCTAACTGCCTAAGGTACATTTTTCTATATGTATTTAAAACATTGAGTGGAACACTGTTTATTTCAGTCCCACAGATGCACTTAAGATTCTGTGTGTATAAAATACATTATTCTACATGCCTCTGTAAAATGCCATACTGGGTATGCTGAAACAACTTGCATGTGAAGAGCTCTCACCATCTGTAAGTGTGGTGGTTGTTCCAAGAGTGAAAGGCAGTAGAATTTCAAATGCTTGTTTTGAAATAAAACAATAAATTCTAAGATACAGCTGCAGTTCAGAAGTGTTATTTGTAAGAATATAGTCGTTCATTAAAAATACATTGTTGTGTTATTGATATGACAACTGGAAGTATAAAAATTGTTCCACACCTGTTTGTCATAGATTGTATGTGGTGAACTTTGCTCAGTGTAATTGTGTGTGATACCTGAAGCAGAGTTCAAAAGTCTCCACTGTTGTTAGATCTCAAGCTCCCAAGAAGTTGTGTTTCTCGACCAAAAGGCTGGAAAAGAAAAAAAAAAGGTTCTAATTGTTTTTTTGGGGTAGATGGGGGGAGGGGGGAGGTTACCAGTGTATGAACGCTTTTTTTGGAAATAAGTAAGACTCCAAAACTGAATGTTTAAGTAGAATGTTGGTAATGCCATGGTTATTCAGTGTTGATTTTTTTAATGTCAAACTGTTTTTGCTTTCTATTCTTGTTGTGCTGAATTTAACCATAATTCTAATTTTACACATAGATACTATGGATAACTATCACTTGCCTGTCATAGCTGTGGTCCTTTACTTTAATCTTCCTGGATCAGTGGGAACCAAGTCACAGCGGATTCTTCCTGCTACACATCACCATTCAGAGTGCCAGTGGGATGGACAGGTCTTACTGAATTGCTCTTTTACCAGAATATCTACTATTCCAGAAGATTTATCACAGATAGCAGTAACAGCTGATTTGAGTTACAATAATATTAAAACTTTTGTGTGCTCTGATGGAAGAAATGAAGAGTGGATTCTAAAACACCTGAACCTCAGTAACAATCTGATTTCTGAACTCACTTTAACTACTTGTACAAATTTACCCAATTTAGAAACTCTAAACCTCAGTGGTAATGCCATCCACACCCTCACAATGGACATGCCTACTCCTGCACACAGCTTTAAAAAGTACAGCATTGTTGATCGTCTCCTGCCTGCTTTGAAAGTATTATCAGTTGAAAGAAATAATCTTAATACAGTTCCAAGAGGTAAGCATTTCAAAAATCTTTTAAGAACTTGACTCTCAAGGGGTAGGTTGGTTTTGGGTATAATTCATACATCTTACTGAATCCAGAATGTGACTTTCTCATTTTATTATCCTTAAGGTGAGGGAAAGTTCCACTGGCAAATACAGAGGCGGAAGTAAATCGGTTGTTTGTTTACTTTGTTAGGTTTTTTAATACAGTCTTAGCAACTGTACTGTGTTAATAGCAGTCAAATATAACCAGATTTATCCTTTAAGAGCCCAAGCAGTATTCTTACTTGTTGTATAGAAAGGGAGAGTAAGGATCTTTGGAAAATTACCAGCCTTCACATCCCAGGCGTGGACCTTAAGGTCAAAAAAAATACAGATCATTAATTTCATACTACCCTTCAGAAGGAGGTCAACACTCTTAAATAAAACCTGTGGCAGTTTCAGTATTTCAGAGACAGGAAAATATATTTTGTTCATTCCAAACCCCCACCCTCCAGAAGTAAGGCTGCTGCCCACTGCTGCTAGACCATTGTATATTTTTGGCACAAGCTTAAATTCAGGGAAGTAGCCACAGTAAAATTCTTCATACAGGTACACTGATGAATTTATGAACTGCCAGAACTTCTGTATGCCTTTCCTATCACCTACCTCTAGTTTTATACCAGGAATGAATCATTCCCTCTGCTTTTCACAATAACCCAAAGATCAATTACTCAGCAAACAGAACTGCTGTCTGAGAAAAGAGGTTTCTGGTAAACAAGGTGACACCAAGGGCAAAATTTGTAAGAACTAGTAGCTTTTCAACATGATCAAAAATCACTTTAGAGTGACACTGTGGTGTTGAACATTCAGTGTCAGTGGGCATGCTGTGTTCAAGTGTGCCTCCCTTTCCACTGGACCTTGCGGCTGGAGCTTCAGGGGCTGCCTTCACAGCACCTCAAAACAGTTAGGTGTCTCCAGCAAACAAAAGTGTTCTTTGTGCAAGGTGGATGTTACTGTAACTAGGATACACTGAAAATATACTATCATGCTTCATAATTCACAGGCAGATAGGCATAAACAACAACATGGTTTTGTTTTCATTTGGTTTTACATCCTATTAATACAGTTCTAGTAATTTCACATATGAAAAACTCCCATGAAACGGCCCATGCAAATGGACAGCAGATACTGTATCACCTTTTGCATCTATCTTTTACTTGCAAATAAAATATTTGGACCTTGTCATCTCAATATATTCCACCCTTTTCACATTCCTTTCCTACCTCCAGTTCTCCAGAAAAGCTTGCTCAAAGTACAGAGATCAAAGTCAGAATAATTTTGATAGTACAAAATGCTAGTGCTTTTATGAAAGTGTCCATTTTTAAGACATTCATTGACTGTGAATGTTTTAATGTGCCAGCTGTTGATGCTATGCAGCTTTTAGAATGGGACAACCCCTGACTAGGAAAGGCATAGCACAAAGGATGCAGCCACTCATTGCAATTAGTGAGGAATGGAAGGAATTTTGTTGCAAAGAATTTTATAAAGACACTTGATGCAATTGAGAAAACAAGAATATGAAATATAAAATAGGGTTTTTTCTTCCTAGGGCTAGGCCTCCTGCAGTCTTTACAAACTCTCCATATGTCATCCAATGCCATACAACAGATTGACCCAAAGGATTTTCAAAACTGTTCACAGCTGAAGGACATTGACTTGCGAAACAACAAGATAACTAAAATTCATCCAGATGCCTTCAGAGATCTCAACAAATTACAGGTTGTAAAGCAATACAGTTGTTTCAATATTTTATGGTAATCATTAAAGATATTATTTACCAACTATTCAGCATTATTATATGGTTCTGATTATAATACTAATGTAGAATTTAAAAACTAGGGAAAATGGTGAAATTAATATTTTGTATATTTACTTTTTATATGTAAGAAAACACACATGCTGAAATGTAATAGATATAACCATAAATTCACCTTTTCTCTATGCCACAAACCAATCCATAACAATACACGTCCCTTTCTACCCCCATCCCTTCCACGGCAAGAGCTCTGCAGCTCCCTATTCACACAGAGGTAAGTCTACAATGGGAGAATTCTAAACACCAACATTTAAACTTTTCATCTACATTAAAAAGCTTAGAACAACATTATTGAAATCCTAAGCAGATGTATTGTTCACAGAACTACAGAAGTGCTTGTACACTAAAACACTGGTGTAAGATGTTGCAATAAGAATTCCATTGTAAGCCTTATCAAATTAATTCTGTATTATTTCCAATTAGGTCGTGGATCTTCGTGAAAATGCTCTGACAATCCCTCTACCACAGATACTAGTCAGTTTGAACTTTTTTCAACTGGAAGTGTATTTGTCAAAGAATGCCTGGATATTTAACTGCAGGCTAAATGCTTTTAAACATTTCTTTCATTTTGTCTTTGAATCCACAAGGCAGAAATGGAGCCTTTCATACAATAAGTCTGCCAACAACTCCCAGAAACCTCTGCTGTATCTTTCAAGTTTCCATTTAAACTGCAGGGACAATGTTTTGCTCAAAAGGGCCACAGTCCCAACAGGGAACACATCAGTGCTGACCTGTAACTTGGACAACATAAGGGGTATGTAAATCAGCCACTCCATTCAAATGCTACTAAAATCCAAATGAATGCAGAATGATCAAATAAATCTGGTTTTAAAAGTGTCTTTCTAAAGACACTGTTTTAAAATAACTGAATAACAATTTAACATGCAAAAATATTTCATGAGAAAGTAGTATTCTGCTTAGAATATTTGAAAGTTAGGTTTCCTGAGTCTTCATCTCCTTCCTTACATTAAAGGAGGAAGTGATGCTGAATTCCATACAAATTAGATTCAGTAAGTAATGCATTGCAAATGTATTGGTTCATTTTGGACTGAAACAAAGGACCAAATAGGAGGGTGGCACTTCTGAGGCATGTAGAAAACCAAGAAGGATGCAACAGTTTTCAGTATTCAGTTACAGCAAAATAAATTGAAGGTTTATTTGCAGGGAAAAATATGTCTAGTTCTGTTAAAGAAGTACAGCCACCGTAGCACACACTTCACTTACATTTAAAATTAATAGAGAACATTGAGTGTATAAGCAACAAAACCTAGAGAGCCAAGACTTACCATGCAGATGGAGAACTAAGATCAAACTCAGAGCAGAAGGTGTATTTGTCATGTGCCATAAGGCAAAATGGTTTAAATCTAATGGACTAATAGCACTTGGAGGTGGTAAGGCTTTCCCCTGGGAATACTTCATCCCCAAATGAAAATACGCAGGACCTATCAGAAATGCCACCTGCTCTGTTTACAAGAAAAGTCACAGAAACCTGGATTAAAATCAACACACTGGATTGCAGCAAAACTCAGCTGGGAACGAAAACTGATCCAAAGGCAAAGCCAAAAATGCAGCCTTGGAACAAATTGCTTAAAGCCAACAACCAGCCATGGCCCACACTAGCTCAAGTTTGGAGCAATTGCTCAGTCTGTATAAATATCCTTGATTCACAGACTGTTTTGCTGCAGTCAGATCAGGAACTACAGGAAAATCACAGTGGTTGAAACACTGACAGATAAGAGGTGATGTTTTATCCCACAGCTGCACACAGTGACCATGGCCAGGCTGCAGAGCAGCTGGCTGGAGACATGTCTCTTCCACAAGGAAGACCAGGAGCTGTTTCTAGTACAACCCTGAACTTGCTTAGATTATTTCAGTGACCTCCTGCCCCACATTAACAATCTTCTTGTAAAGTCTGTAACTAAGAACTCACATGTACTGTGTTTTTAGATGGGAGGCAGCAGGTACAGGCCTGTAATATGGTTTAACAGACTTTCTACCATGTAAAAATTACTTAGGATGGATAAAAGGAAAATGGGGTTTATAATAAACTGTAAAAATTATGGTAGTCCAGGGTATATTCTTAAAAACATCACTGGACCCTGTAAACCAAGTATACTATGGTTTGAACAAAGACTGAGTTTGTATTTTCTTTCATTTCAGGCAATGGAGTCTCTTGGTGGACACCTAAGGGCAGAATTTCAAAAAATCACCGTCTTCCTCATATGACACTGGATAAAATGAATAATTTAGTGATATACAATGCTGAGAAAACTGCTGAAGGGTTATATTTGTGTATTTTTAATACAACCAAAGAGAAGTATCTCATTTATAATATAGAGGTGAAAGAAGGAATCTCAGCATTTTTGGTTAGAAAAGCCAGGGACACTAACACTGTTTTTAGACAGAAAGAAACAGAGCCAAACTTTGCACTGGCTGTCTCCCTGTCTGTGCTCATTACATTTGTTTGTGCTTTTTGTCTGGGTGCTTTTGCTAGACCCTACCTGGAGAGCCTGTGGAGACTCATGCGCAGGAACAAAAATTCAGGTTCAGAACACATGTATTCTAATCAAGCTTTTTCAGATGAAACCTTGAGCAGAGAGTCTTCTGCAAGCAGGCCAACAAATATGCAGCACAATACATTATTTTGTGATAAGAACTCTTTAAGAAACACACGCATTTTTCCTACAGAAACTTCTACTGTGTATGAAATTGTCACTGGCAGTGGTGTACATTCACCAAATCCCAAAGCAGAGTACCAGAAACAAAGCAATACTGAGATCAACATGAAGAAAATACCAGCGTTTTCAAAAGTCCAAAGTAGTATTGACAATAATGAAAGTATAAATGTTTATGATCCTGGACTATTTTTTGGAAGGGCGGATTACCAGAAAAGCAATGAAATAACACCAAACAGCAAAGTAAGGAACAACTCTGGTCTGCTGCAGTCTGAAACCACAAAAGCTACACCAGATTCTCCAGAAAGAAAAGGTGTTTCACATAACAAACCCAGGCACACTAGAAAAATTATGCAGGAAAGGCAAAGCTGTGAAGAACAACTTTGTCTAAATGGCAACAAAAATATACCTAGTGATGTTGGAGATTTTATTTCACCCAGTAGGTCCAGAAGAGATGCAGATATTGAGAATTTAAGCATTTATGAAACAATAGAAAACTCTCCCCTAACAGAGCATGACTGTAAAAGGATACATTCAGACAAAAAAGATGCTTCAGCTGATATATTTGGTGACAGTTCTTCAGCTGAAGGGGCTCCATTCACAATGAGTGATTGTAGTTCTTTAGCAGACTTTGAAGTGGAACAACCTGGTGTTAGTGACAACCTGCCAGTGTGTCAGTCATCACTAGATGAAGCCAAGACAGACAGTGGAACTGAGAAGTTTGTAACACCACCAGAGTCTCCAAACATTACTGCTGAACTTCAGCAGACTGGGAAAATTGAAGATGAGAACAGTGCCTATTTTGAAACCACTATTAATTATGGGTCAGATACCACCATGCAGGAAACAGCATCCCCTTACACTGATAAAAGCAGTGGCCACATAAGCGTGTCAGATCCAGATAGAGTCAGTTCTTCAAATCAAGAAATTCCAGATACATTTGATTATTTTACTAATGCAGAGTCAACAGCACAAAACTCTGATTCTCTCCATAGTCGAAGTACAGATTTTGGTAACGTGGTACTTAAGTTAAAACCTTTTCCCACACATGACACAGAGGAAACTTCTGAAGAGGATGAACTGCAGCTTTCTCTGTTTCCCAGAGAATCACAGCATTCCCTCACCTTCAGTCACACAGAACAAAAAGAAAATGCACCAGCAGGAAGTACAGATGAGCACATAGCCAGGAACTCCCCTGAAAAGAATCACAGTGAAGCAGACATTACATTAAGAAGAAACACTAGTATATCTGAGGACAATGGCTTTATTTTTGCTCCCATTGATACTGGTTTGAATGAAGTTGTAAAAAAACCATCACTGCTGCATTCCAGCCAAGAATCATCTCTTCAATTGCTGCCTGAAGACACAGCTGAAAAACATTTTATGTTTGTTACACAGCAAGATGACTTGCTACCACAGGAGAAGCAGGCTTGTGCAGATAAAATGCAAGGAGGTTCTGATGAGGAAAAACGTGATGGATTCACAGAATTACAGGATACCAGCAATTGCAGTCTGCTTGAAGAAATGCAGTCTTGTAGTCCTACAGCAGTTCTGCTGCATCTTCATAGTTCTGGGAAAACTCAGTCAGAATTCACAACAGATAATCCCTTCCAACTGGATCAGAGTGATGAGGATGCATATTCCTTCTCAATCCCACAAGGCTTCTTCAGTGAAAGCACACCATACAGTTCATCTTCCTTCCCACAAATGCCTACAAGAAATACAATCTCTGAAAGCACTGATTCCAGCAAGATGAAGGATCACACTACTTTGACAGAACTGGAGAACCATTCTGCAACAACTGTAGAACACCTCCAAAATTTCAGTGAAAATCACAGCCAAAAAAGTCAAACAAATTCGGGACAAAACCAGTTTTTTGTTAAGAAGAAAAGAGCATTTGATGGATTTGCTAATATTTTGCAAAGCAGGAGAACAAACTTCAGTAGTTGAAACACAAAATGGTAACCCTAAGCTCCCAGAGTGTTTATGTCATTACAGCAGGTGCAAACATTATTTTGTTTTAAAGTGAAATTACTTTTGTTTAGAAGGGTACTCATAAAAAAACCCAATAATAGACTTTATGAGAAGCTACTCCAGGATATTAATAAAGCTTTTACTGAATTATATTTACTTTCTCATTATTGGTAGTTGATACTAATATATCATTTCCCTTGGAATATGCTTCAGATACTGTTTTTTTGTCTAAAATAAATGCAATATGGAAATTTACTTTATTACTATTATTGTGCTTTCGTATGAGACTCAACCTAAACAGTGAAACAGTACATACTACTGTCTTCTGCTTTTTGAGCCAGATTTGTGGATTATCTCTGAATTCCTAGTGTTGCTAAATTCCTAAAGATAAGTTACATTTCAAAAATTACTTTTTAACTTGGCAAAAGAGAGAAAACCACCTTTCTCAAAGACACAGAATAGAATTCAATTCTGCAGAAACGCCATTTATAGAAATGAAGCTATAATGGGACATCACCCAAAGTTTGCAGATGTGGTGACACAGGCAGGGTAATTTTAAAAGAGACAAAGGATCCTATAACCACTTGAGAATTTTACTTCAGAGGGGAAAATCAGGAGCAGTTCAAAATTGCTATTTTAGAACATCAGTAGCCAAAAGATAGCAATTATAAGGTAAAATTACCTCTGAATATAGCCCAAGGCCCTTTTAACAGACTCAGTACCACTGATGCAGTCCTTGAAGGGAAATGTCATCATGAAGGGGGAGCAGACCCAGTTCTGGGAAAATGCCAGAAGCTGGCTACAACTCTGGGAAAACTTTCACAAAGACACAATTAACTCCTAAAAACCCCAAACAGAAGAACACATTTCAATTCCTTCACAAGAGGAGCAAGTCCAATGGCACACTACATCACTGAACCTACCTCTAAAGAAAAAAATAGGAACAAAGCGCCACGACTAATTTCAGTAAAGCTCATAATCCACACAAGTTCTTTGTGGCCAAAACAACTTCAAAAATGCAATGCCTGAAAAAAGCACTGATTCACTCTTTTTGGTATCTATGGGTCTTCAAACACCATTAACACCTCTCCAAGGCCTGTCACCTTTTGGTTGTTGCAGCTGCTAACACGTTAAGAAATCTAACTATACAAGCAATTATGTGAATCATGGGGGAAAATACCCACTCACACACTGGAAATGTTTTGCCATTTGCTTGTGCAGCAGTCCAATAGGATTTCAAAATATATATTGGAAAAGTATTTTCCCATCTTTTTTTTCTGACCATGAGAATGCTGCAGTGGTGAGGCAGATGGTACACTACTTGTAAGAAGCTGCAGGATTTCTAAGATTCCCTTTGTGCCATAAAGATGTGGAAAAGTTTCTGTTCTGGTCAGACATAGTAAATTCGCTCCTTTATAGTGGAATTTTAACATGTGGCAAAGTATTCATTCTACTGCCAAAATATTATGTTTCATCTCAAACTTATCTTCGTATGTCTGCCTAATCTTGCCACTGTCCTTTGCTACTCATCTCTCCACTCTTACTATCACGTCTTCATTCAAATTCAAACACTCAGCTGCTTCTCCTTCATATTAGTCCATTAGCAATTGCTCTTTAATACAAAACCTTTCTATTTTCTGTGACTTCCACACAGTACTCATCATACTCTGCTCCTCCCTACCCACCCCATGTTAGCATGACCTCCTGTATACACTTAGTTACAGTCCCACACACACTGACCCCAAGACTGTATCCTCACATTTCTTTATATTTCATCCACTGTATCTTCTTCACACTGAAAACTGATTTAGGTTATTTGGCCACTGAGAATTTTCCAGGACACCTATACTAGTAGGATGCCCACTGCTGTTATTATCCCAGTTGACTGTGGATAATCAGACAAAGTCACAGAATAAGCTCGATAAAAAGGTGTAAGCCTGATTGTCCACTGAATGAATTTGTAAACAAAGCATGAGGAATTAGCAAAGAGGATGTTGGCAATAGTCTGGACACACCCTTCTCACAGAGCAATGGCCTGCCAAGCTCCATAATCGACAGGACACAGAATCCCTCATACAGTGAATCAGGACAGGACAAAATACAGGAGTTTTAAAAGCAGATCAGGAACTTCAAATATAGTAATGACAATGAAACAAAACTCCCATTTTCAAACACATAACAGTTTGATAATTGCCAAGTATATTTGCTGTAGGTACAAAGCATTTCAGTCTTTCCTGAATATGCTGAAAATTGGGCTGGAAAATAACCCTTAAATATAAGGAGAAGACATGCACATTTAACCTACACATAATCAACAAAAGAAGTTTTTTGGATAGTAAATTCTTCACAGTAGAGAAGACTGCAACTCACCCCCTCTGATAAATACACGTAAGCAATGTAGGCTGTTGCTTATTGAGAATTGACAAAGCCAATCCCAGCCTTCTCAGAAACACAAACACAATGAAAAACTTCTTCAGGATGGGTTCTGCATTACAATATTCTAATTAAAATGTAAATACATCTACTTCAAGCAATATTTTAAGTCAAGGTTGGAAGCAATATCTGGAGGTCACCTAGTCCAACGATCCTGATCAAGCAAGGCCACCTAGAGCCAGTTGCTCAGGACCATGTTCAGATGGCTTTTGAGTATCTCTGAGGATAGACTCAGTAACAGTGCATGGAGATCCTCACAGAAAAAGAGCAGTTCCTGATGTTCAGATGGAGCCTCCTATGTTTCATTTAATGCCCACTGTCTCTGATCTTGTCACTGGGCACTGGCTGAAGAGTCTTTGTCTTCTTTACACCCTCTCTTCAGATATTTAAATACTTTAGGAAGACTTCCCACAGCACCTTCTCTCCTCCATGCTAAACAGCTGTAAGGCTTTCCTCATAGGAGAAAAGTTCCCATCCCTTCATTATCTTCGTGGCCCTTTACTGGACCCTCTCCAGAACATCACAGTATCTCTGGTACTGCAAAGTCCAGAACTGGACACAGAACTCAGGTGTGGCCTCACCAGTGCTGTGTAGGAGGGAATAGTCATCCCTCAGCCTGCTGGCAATACTTTGTCTGAATCAGACCAGGAACCACTCACCTTCTTCACAGCAAGGACTTGTTGGCTCGTCTCTGACTTGGTGTCCACCAGGACCCCCAGTCCCTTTTCTGCCAAGCTGCTTTCCAGCTGGGTGGCCCTCGGCAGATACTGGTGCAGGGAGTTGTTCCTCCCCAGCTGCAGGACTTTGCATTTCTCCTGGATGAAACTCATGTAGTTCCTTTCAACCCATTTCTCAAGCATGCTGAGATCCCTCTGGAAGGCAGTATGATCCTCTGGCTTATCATCCTTCAATTCCAGCTCTATCATATCAGCAAACTTGCTGAGAAGACCCTGTGCCCCATTCACCCAGGTCAATAATGAAGATGTTGAACAGGATGGGACCAGCTCTGACCCTGGGGGTACAGCACTAGTTACTGGTCTCCAGTTAGACTTTGCTCTGCAAAACCACCATTCTCTGGACCCTACCATTTTCAGTTTTCACCCATCTGCTCATCCAGTCCATACATCAACAGCTTTTCTATGAGGACCTTGTGGGTCAAAAGGCTGGACCAAGATGAGTGGGTAACAATTATGCTTCTGCAAAATTTTGTCTTGAGACATTTCTGCTCAAATTCACTTATTGTTGAAAACTTTTGTATTACAGTACTGTTTTACACCAACATGCTCCATTTGAACCATAACCTTTTTGAAACATGTACCTGTTCCCAACCGTTTTAAATACTGATTTGCTCCACTATTAGAAACCAGGGGGACAAGATTGTACACACAAATTCTCTGCTAATACTTGATAAAGGCTGCCTGCTAATGTATATTCAGATATGAGAATTTCTGAAGTATGAATCACAGAAAAATCTGAAGGCAGTTTCTGAAACCAACACAAATACTGTTTATTTGTGGGATGCCATTTTACAACAACACCAAGAAAAGACCTAAAAAATCAAGACCTTCTAAATCAACTGGATTTAACTCATGTTAGATGGCATAATAGTATTTTCATCATATTGTGAGTCAGAGGAGTTTAGCACATCTTATTTATGTAATATCCAAGTAACTAAGATGTAAAGCATTCACAGTTACAGGTTAACTGCTGTTCCTGCCACAGCAGTGTCAGTAGGTGCTATTTTGACACACGTACACATGCACACACACAGAGTGGGGGAGTGGGCAAGGATTTAAAAAATAAAAGCAAACAAACAAAAATAAGCTGAATTTTGGTCTCAATTACAGAAAACAAACCATTCCGTTTGTGGATAGATTCTGTATAGTTTTACAACAATATGAAAAGACAAAATGTAAGGCCTAGAAAGAGGTATCTTAGCAGCTACAAATCAAACCAGGGCAAAAGCTAACCTTTAAAGCTGCCTATATAGATTCCAAGAGTATCAAACAATTTCTTAGACTTGTGACTAAGGGTCAACAGAAATCTGGGAAAACCTTAGCACAACGAAGTCCATTTCTTGTCCTTCAAAATAGTAACTTGGGAACATTAACCAAGTCACAATAAGCTATAACTGATTTTGATTGTGTAAGCGTACTTCTAATGAAACAAAAGACACATGTTGGTGGTAAAATGGAAGAAACCTCTAAAGAATTAGAAATGGCTACACAAAGATAACCCAAGTAGTTATTGTAGCTTAAAGACAACCTTAAAGAGGTTTTAACTGAAAATTCAAGTACATAAATATTTTCAGTAATTTCTATGCTCTTTAGCTTGCTTTCCTTGGAAAAGATAAAAAGTGTAGAAACAACAGTAATAGAGAATTATGATAATACTTTAAATACTTTGTACCACTTTGCTTTAGAAGGAAATTTAATTCATGGCTGTTTTGGTTACTAATATTAAGAGAATCATTTAGGTTGAAAAAATCCTTAAGATTGAGTGCAAAGAGCTCCAAGTATTTGTCATCTATCAAAGAACATCAACTGCTATAGTCTCTGGACACTGTTTTCCTTTCACTAACTGTCTTTCCAATTTACATCTCCCAAATGCCAAAAATGAACTGTAGATTGATCATCAAGTTTCTGCTAGAAGTTCAGTAATAGCACACCAGTAACATTACCACAAGACCCATAAAACTTTTTCAGGAATGACCTCTCAGTAATGTACAAAACATGCTGTTTCCTGGGACAAGACACTATTTTTTACATTACTCTTCATAAGGGTTGGGATGGGATGGGAGCACACAATCAAACAAAAAAAAAATCTACATCAGCTATTTGATGGCATAATAAACAAAAAAAGCAAATGCCACACTTGTACTAAACACAAGATTAACTGAGTATGTTAGTTAAGTTTCCACAACTATTAAAAGTTTCTCCAATATACAAGAGCAGGCAATGTCAGGATCTTCTGCTTATCAACAAATATAGCAAAACCAACAGGATGGATAGCACAGGGAACCTCATCAAACCCACAGGTCCATTTTAGTCCATTTGTTCACTATAAATGTCAGTAAATCTGTTTCTACTAGCTTTAATTGAATCTGTGGTTTATTTTATGAAGATATATGTTTATGAACCTGCTGATGGTTACAGATTGATACTGTTTCAAAGGGAAGAAAAAATTTGCAGCATGCGATTCATTTCCAAATACATTCTTCCTTTTCATCACTCCCAATTACTTTTACCCAAATAAAAAAAAAATTGTTTGCTTACACAGCTCAGGTACTTTCTGAGGTTTCTTTCCTCATTTCATTGCTTTTAAGTAAATATTTTATTCTGATAAACATTTGCAAAACTGCCAACACCTGGCTGAACCAATTTCTGACAACCCTGTTATAGGAAAGCTATACCTGTAACAGTAAAAGATTAAAAGTGTCTTTGGTTCTTGCTGCCATTACTGGAAGCTCAGTTATCTGTGACATACAAAGCCTTTTATACAAACTTGTATTTGTTGCAGGATTCACACCAATTTGTGCTAAACAGTTTCCTCAAGTTAACAACTAGCTTAATGTTTTAAGAACAATTACACCTATTTCATGCAAAATCTTGGCAATCACAATTTGGCCTAATGTTAAAGGTCATATTGCTTCTAAGTTCATTCTTTGAAGAACTAAACCAGCAGCTCCCACTGGTATTTCATTACAGTAATACTATTGTAATATACACATTTACATCAGAAGTCTTAATAAAAAGTGTGTTTTCTTAAGAGGCTTATTGTAAACATTAAATATCACACTCCACTCAATTTCTTGTGCAAACTGGCATCAAACATGGAATTAAGTTTATGTGCATTAGTACATGAGAAAGCACTGACTATGTATGTTTTACCACTACTAACTTTAAAAAGCACTATTTAGTATTATGGAAATCCAAATGTAGCTATTTCACAGGAAAGGTAGCATTTTCTTCTTAGCATCATGAAATTCTAGGGTTTGTATATGCATGTATATTTACGTATATACAAATATACACAAACAGACACACAGTTTTGTCTTTGGCAGCTGAGCTTGAAAAACAAAAACCAAGACCAACAAACAGATCTGAACACAACTGACCACCTGTACCACGACAATTACAACCTCCTGGCCCAGAGCAGCAAACAAATGTGCTTCTGCTAAACTAAACTTAATCCTCAAATGAGTCAAGTCAATGGCAATTGTTCCTCACTTGATGGCAAGGACAGAACCTTCAACACAGAAGAAAATTTCACTTTCAACTTAAAATGCTTTCCTCCTGTTCCCCTGGATGGCATTCTAGGGAAATAACGAAACTGCCAATACGTTGTAAAATATTTCTACAGAAAAGTTATGTTATTTGTTGTTCCAAAACATCCATTGCCCCTTTGTTGTTAAATGCTGCATGAATCAATAACATTTTAATAAATCCTTAGGGATAAAAGTTTAATAGCACCTGATACTTTAAGGACTATTTATAAATATCAACACTAACATTAATAAAGAAGGGTACGGCAAAGACAACATGACAAAATTACAGAACTTAAACATTTTTCCATTCACTCATTTTTTCCCAAAATAATCACTAGAACCATCCCATACAGATAAAGAGATGAGTGAAACAGGCAGTGGTCCCTACTAAAAAGTACTGTCACTTAATGCTGGTGTCTTACATGCCTGTTGCCTGCAATGGACATTCTGCCAGGAAACTTTAATCCCCAACAGGAAAGAAAAAGCAATATTTTGACTATGCAACATCGTATTTTTTCTGATATCATATTTTTAAGTACTTAGAAACATGAAGCTGGAGGCCCTTGGAAAGACTAGTGTTACAAACAAACAAAAAAAAAAATCCCCGAAACCTTTATTATGTCTGTGCTAGGGGTGAGCGTATTTCATTCCCCAAACCCCTAATTTCTGCTAGAACTTTCAATGTCATTGGGTCACTAGATCACAACATAGACCAAACACTCTTGGTACACAAAAAATTAAAAGGAGTATGCCAAAGGCAATTTACAAAAGTCTAAAACCCATTTTTAGAAGGTATTTTAATTTGTTCATTTGTACCTGTAACGACTACTGCAGTTTTAACATTAAAAAGTCAGTACTTTTTTTTTTTCAAATGGAAATCATCTGTGGCATGTACAACTATTACAGTGTTTAAATATTTATATGTATATATATTTTTTAAGACACCAATGTTTCATTCCTATAAAGCATTAGGTCCGGTTTGGCAAATTCTGATGAAAGATATCACAGCATGTCTTCTCTTCTCAGAAATTGGCATCTCAAATAGTAACATTGAAACTGTAAATAGTTCTTCACATAACTATGTCCAGAGAGTCTGAAATGCTACATTTGAGACCAAAAGAAAAACAAAATAACTAAAGTTTCAACAGACATGTAAGTGATGATTAGAAATATGCCACAAAATTATTTTTACAATACATTTCTGCAGAAATAATTCCTAGGTGAAGCCTTTTTTTATACACATATACAAAATTTAGACAGCAATATACACATAATCACAGTGAAGACTCTGGCAAGTTCACCAATTTGTAGTGTAAATACAAAATGCAAAGCAGCCTTCAAAGAGAACAATGCTAAACAGCAAGCATAGCTAGCTTGTTAAATAGCAAACATCAAAAGTTCCTTGCCAAAGGGATGCAGTGCAAGAAAAGCAGCATGCACTTTGATACAAATAGCAGTTTATGGCTAATGGTTGACATAACTGTGGTAACAGTGACTCTTGAGTGGCTGTGCATAGTTAAACTCCTATGTCATCTGTTTTCCTTTATACCATTCCACAAACTCATCCAACAACACTGGCCCTGTGGAGAGATCAAATAACTGTATTTTACAAAATTTTGTAAAAGAACACTGATTGATTAAGCTCAGAGAAATAAATTATTTTAGAACATCAACATATGGTAGTACTTACAGGCTCCATCTTCATCATAGTTACTGAGGTCAAGGTTAATTGTTCTGCTGAATTCAAGAACATTACACCATTGGTCCTTATTGATAACTTTGTATTTTGATTGCTGCTTGAGGCAAGAAACAGAAATTACTGAAATGTATTTTCAGCTGTCTCAAACTCAGATTTTCTTACAGAAAATTTAAACTTTTTGGTGCCTTATTATTTTAATCTGTATTCCATCTAAATCTAAAAAGGATTAAATCAGTAAGTATTGAAACTAGTGTTGAATCATGCTTCTGATTGAGACATCTTTTAGAGGGCAAACATACAGCAATAAAATAAAGTGCAAAAGCAAATAAATAACATTCTATAGTTTGTTCTGCATTACACAAATCTTAACAGCATAGGAATTTTGGAAAAAGAAAGAAAGGAAAGATAACCAGTTGCATGTGCTGCTTTGGTGGTTACTATTTCCTAAATCAGAACACAGCATTCTTAGCTGTTCATTCTACCTCGAGTTAAAAGTATCAAAGAAGACCGATTAAAAACCCCCATAATTCTGTTTCCAATTCCATACCTCTAGAAACTGATGAAACACTGGAAAAAGGGACCATGCTTTTCCTAAAAGAAGGCCCAACATACACTTGGCAGTATTGATATCTAGGCTGCGCTGGTCCTTTTCCTGCATGAAAAAGCGAAAAAAGGAAAACAGAGCATGAATTCCAGATTTTTCACTTCCCTCACAGCTCACCCATGGACAAAATAAATTAACAAGTAAATAATACATAGCAGTATCTAACAGTGTTTTTTTAATAAAACACAACTTGCCACTAAAATTTCCTTCCTTACAGGTAATGGCTTGTTATATGGAGGTGTTGCCTTCTACAGATGTTCCCAATAAAAACATCACTGTTATGGCAGATGAGGCATAAGGTCATTTCTGACTTCAGACCTCCCTAGGAAGCAATGGCCATCACATCCCCAGCCACATTGGCATGTATCCTCTGCACAGCCACACCTCTCTGAATAGCAGTGCTGTACCCACCTCCTGCCCTATCATTACAACTACGTGGGCTGTCAATAGACACTCATTGCTAACTGACACCTCCTTCCCTACATGAGAGTGAGCCAAGGCAGGATCTTTGTTCTGGTATTCTAACTGACTACATGAAATTCAGATTAAATTATCAAATGAGCAGACAGAACATAGTACACTAGCACATTGAGACTCCCCTCTGGACTGTTCAGTTTTAGTTCAATGTAACAACAGCATTTTTAAGCTTAAGAACTGGGTTTTTTTTTTGTTGTTTCTGCTAAGTAAGAGCAGCAGCATCTGTACTCAGCAGCTTTGTTAATCAGTGGCAAATATTTAGTGCCATAACTTCTGCACATCTCAAAGTAACATGCATGTGTATGATTCCATTTTGTTAAGTAATTTATTCACCTACATTTGTTATCAAGAAATTAAACCAATTTTGCTGAGCAAGGAGATGTAAACTCCAACACTTTTATGCCTTGGTTTTAACCCTGAGCTACAAATTCACAAGTCAATGAAATCACAAAAAATAAACTTCCATATTAGCTAATGTAGACCTTGTTCTGTGTATGTATTCATAACACCAGACTGCAAAGTCTCAATTAAGAAAATACATGGTATCACAGAATCATGGAAGGGGCAAGGGACCACAGTGGGTCATCAGGTCCAACGCCCCTGCTCAAGCAGGGTCACCCTAGAGCACACGGCACAGGATTGCACACAAATGGTTCTCGACCATCTCCTTAGAGGGAGACTCCGCAACCTCTCGGGCAATCTGTTCCAGTGTGTGGTCACCTGCACAGCAAAGAAGCTCTCCCCCATATTCAGGTGGATCTTCCTGAGCATCACTTTCTGCTCACAGCCTCTTATCCTATTGCTTGGCACCACTGAGAAAAGCCTGGATCCATTCTCTGTCAGCACTGGTGCTGGGCACCAGTCAAGGGTGGATGGGAACTGACTGCTACCATAAACTGACTGTTTATCATCCTACTGTAAAACTTTCATACCTTCTTTCTGTGAGTTCTCACAGGCAGCTCCTCACAGCACTGACTCCTTTTCTCTTTCTTCTGCAGGGCTGGCTGACTTCTTTCTGTCCCTAGCAGCACATGCTAACCCTTACTGTCCCTAACATGAACACCTGACCCTCTCTGTCCCTAGCAGCACATGCTAACCCTTACTGTCCCTTGCATGACCACCTGATCCTTACTCCTCACAAGACAGCCGACTAACCCCAACCCCCTCTCGAGCAGCAAATCCACTCTTTCATAACACCCATCTTTACTGGACACAGATGTGACCTATTGAAGGCAAGGCTGTTCCTACTCTTTGGTAATTAGTACAGCTGCAACTCCTCAGAGGCAAGATTGCCTTCAGCACTATCGCTATTCTCTCACAATCCATCCTCCCACAATTCTCTGACACCCTCCCTGCAGACACTGATAGACACTGATAAGCTCCCATCCTTTAACCAACCTCACTGCCCTCCACTGGACCTGCTCCAGGAGCTCCATGTCTCTCCTGCCTGGAGGAGCCCAGAACTGGGCACAGCACTCCTGATGTGGCCTCACAGGGCTGAGTCAAGGGGCAGGATCACCTCCCTCAGCCTGCTGGCAATGTTCTTCCTAATGCACCCCAGGATACCACTGGCTTTCCTGGCCACAAGAGCAAACTGCTGACACATGGACAGCTTGCTGTCTACCAGGACATAAGCCACACAGGGATATTCTGGATGCAGGGACTGTCTAACAGATCATTACAAGACAGCTATGCCCTATGTTTCACCTGCAAAAATGCACTTTTATGTATTACAGAATATGCATCTTTATTAAAAATAACAAGCTCAAATCATAACTGAACTGTCTTCTATCACATAGGAAGGATGTGACAGAGCAAGATCCCAGTTCTCAGCCAACAACTGAATGCCCTAGTCACAAGGTTATGTTCATTCAATACTAAATACTCCTCAGTTCTACAATTGTATAGATAGAATTTAATGCAGATTTGTTTTGAAAGTAAAGTGGGGAGACCAGCAATTCTGAAAATATGAGAAACTGTTTTGCATTCTGGGCACTCAATTCAAGAGGGATTTAGAGAAAAAAAGTAAATTCCATGATGAACGAAGCTTTTAAATTAGTAATACAGATGAAAAAGAAACTTGCAAAGGCATTTTTGTAGTAGTATGATATAAAGCTTTCACTTATTTCCAACCTCAAAAAGTTCTAAAAACTAGTTCTCCTTCCAAAGCCCATCTACACTTCTGTCACAAATACCTTTCAAACAGAAATAATGCTGCTGTCAGAATACATTTTATTTTACCTACTGTTCATACTCTGAATTCTTCCCACACACTCAAGTATTAATGAAATCAGGCTCTATTGCCTTTACTTTGGCCACACTGGTTTTTCATGCCTTATATTGTTACATTTCTACATTCTCTCTCTCAGACTACTGATCAGAACAAATTGTTCAGATAAGCCCTTTCTACCCACCTCCAACTGCCTAATGGCACATCTGCCATGACTGATGATGCAATTGCATTCTTAGCATACATTCTAGACACTTACATTCCTTGGATACAATTGAAGGAATTTATTAACAAACTTTGTTTTATCTGAGTATTTGTTTTACACTAATGATAGACAGTCTTCCTGAGATTTTTTTCCCCCTAATATTTCACATTAAAGATTGATTTAAGCCATGTAATAGATGCATCTGTATGTTCTCAAACTTGGCAATAACAAGGGAAAACATAGATTGAAGAATGTCATTTGTGCTTAATATCAACATATGGTGTTATAAATTATTTCCTCAAATCTATGCTGACTTAAATGATGCGTGCCACATGAAACCTTGGTGACACATTTTTATTCACAAACTAACTTCAAATGCCAAATCAACAGACTCTTTAAAAAACATTTTCTCTTAAAACTTAGGAAGTTTAGACAAGTGGCTTTTTGCCATAGAGCACTCCCCTGAAATAATTATCCTTAGGACAAAAATTATACAATCTCCTGACTGTGAAACCATCAACTTTTTTCTAGCAATCACTTCAGTGATCCTGAAAAAAGTTATGCCCAGTTTAATGTGACATCTATAAATATATCTGCCTTTGTTCTTTTCTATTCTTACTGGATGCCATTTCCTATAGACTTTCCCCAAGTCTGTAGTATGGAAAGTTCAATAATCATATTAGCCAAATATTCCCCAGTTTATATGTCCTTGACTTCAAGTTCTATAATCTGCAGGGGCTTTTTGTCACAAATGAAGTCACAGCACCTGTGTCTCAGTGTTTAATTTTTTTGTTTTTGAGGCCACTCTTTGCCACACCAGTTTGGTACCTCTTGAAAAGAACACACACACTATCCACCTTTTAAGTATCTGCATGCACTTTGACAGGCCATCAGCTGGCACAGGTTTGCTTTCTATCCCAAATATTTCATCAGTATCTACAACTTCTTAGGCAATACCTTTGCATTTTACATTGAGCAAAACTAGCAGAATAAAGCTTCATGCCGCAAAGGAGGAATTAAGAGGTTGATATAACTTTTCTTCTCATACTAACTAATCCCATGCATTTTTTCTATCAACTGCACATTTCCTTGTTTAAAAGTGAACTACCATAAATCCAAATGCTGAGATGCAGAAAGCACTGAGGTACCAAAAGTCTGAGTTGCTATCAGAACTAAGAGGCTATCAGAATGAGAGACTATCAGAACTGCTATCAGTTCACTTCCTTCTTATTTTTCTCATGCTACTTTTTTTTTTTTGATGGAAATTTTCTTAGTATTTTTAGTTTTCGTGCACTGCAATCCAAGGTTCAGTTTTACTTTTTTATGTGAAACCTTCTGTACACTCCATGACATTAGCAGACAGATGTCAAAATTCTATTTCAAAATGTTATTTCAGAAAATAAAGTTCTCTTATTACTCCTTCAAGTATGAAGAGTCTTATGTATATTGGTTCCGTAACAGGTAAAATTTCATCAAAGCATGTTTTATAGCAGGAAGACTAATATCAGGGTATTATTTAATAAATACTGGAAACATCATTAAAGCCATTCCAACAATCTTCTGAATCAGTATTTATATAATATCTAGCATTTATCATGTTACCCATTTTTACCAACTATTGAAATGTGTGAAGTGTCTTCCTGTTTTAAATATGTTTATGCTCACAAAATTCAATGTAAAAAAAACCACAGCAATTATAAAGTCAGAGGAACTCAGTGATAAAGCTCCACTATACAATAGAATAGGGCCTAAATGATTTCCCTGAAGTCATAAAATACCTTGAAGCAGAGATGTAACCAAACATGTCACTAAACCACTAAGCATTACACATCCTTTATGCTTTTCTTTTCCAGTTTTGACATCTTGCATATACTGTTTTAGAACACAAATTGTTCCATTTGTTAGAAGCAATCTTGAGTGGTACCTTCAGAGAAACAAACTTAGAAGTATATGGTCTTTCAATTATTATTTATGACAGTAAAGTCTGTAATTTCAAATGCACAGTACTTACCCGTGCAAAGTCAAAGGCATATCTATAAATAAGTTTAAAATTGGTAGGCTCATTTAATAAAGATCTCAAGTAATCCAGAGAATTTCTCAATTTTTCTGTAGTATCACACCTACAAAACAAGCATCAAAGGAGTTTAGAGTCTGCATTCTTACTGAGATGTCTGATGTTCTAGGAAAGAATCTCTAACATGTATCCCATTAACCTGTTCAAAATACACCACTCTGTACAGAGGCACATTTTTGAGTATGTCTGCATAAAATGCCTTATTAATAAACCTGTAGTGTGAAACTAATTTGGATGAAGTAGCAAAGTCTTACACTGGGACTGGCTTTGTAAAAAATGCACTCTCTAACAGATAAAACTAAGAGCTTGTCCATGCATTGCAAACAAACATCAAATCAAAGCACTGAAAAATACTTCTAAAGTCTTGCTGAAACTATAGAACTTCCTATACAGTTTTAGTAATTCTCTTCTGGAAGGTAAGTCAAAACAGTTCACTCTTTCTCCAACTCTCTATGAAACATGACTATTCAACTTTATGTTATTTTTGCCATAAAATTAAAGCTCTTAATTGGAGAAAGCAACTCTTAGAAAGAGCAATGCAGACTTACAGAAAGGGTTTGTATTATTTAGTGTTTTAAATCACTCTAACAACATACCAATATCTAAAAGATAGGTGCAATCCAGCAACAAAGAGAGGGGACAGAAAGAGCATCAAACCTCATGACATTTCACTTTTATTGAGACTGCAGATCTTTTAATCCAATTGTATTTAAATGTGCAACGTCAAGTTGTCTCTAAGTGACCATATTATCATACATCAGGCCAAAAAGTTGTGACTTCTACTCCATGGCAGAGCTCTTTGCTTTAGGTGTTATGAGTTAAACACTAAAGTGTGTTTTTTCTGAAAAGCTGTGTTTACTATAACAAACTTAAAGAGAATTTTCAAGGCACTTACTGTAGTGATGTCATTCCTTTTAACCATTCTTGTAATGTAAAGTAGCCCATGTTTTGTGCATCCAACTTCCATGCTAGCACAAGCATAACTACCTGTTTTACAGAGAAAAAAATGGAGACTGAGAATTTAACAAAAAGATCAATGTGTTTCATAAATAACCACTGTTTAGCAGGATACAAATGCTTTTACTTGTACAAGTGGAAAGTTCAGAACTTTGCTGAATCCAAATGAAGAGAAGGTAACAGTGCAAATATATAGAGTGAACATCTACGCAAGTTATCAGTCATCTCATGAGCAATACAATGGGGAGAAGATGAGTTGGTGTGAAAGCTGCAGAAAAGGTTTCCCAAAGTAACTACAAAATTTCAGTATCGGTTTGACAAGCTACACCTGACATTTGTTAAACCCTCATCTCAATGAACATCAGCTGCAACCCATTAAATCAGTTATTTGAAAGCTAATAATGGTCCCACAATTCAGGCAGATGATAAGCAAATCTAGGTGAATTAACCTTAATACACATCAAAACACAGGCTGATACATAATACTTCAGTTTTGCCCAAAAGGAACCAGTCTTTTTCACATCTCACACAGAAGACCAAAGCAAAAAAGAATTCTGATAAAGCAATACAATAAGATTATTATCATCTTATTTATCAACTTAAGAAACCACTTTTTACAAATATGTGAAAGAAAAACTTGCAGGATAACTGACCCTGCCAACCTGGAGAAAAAAATAATCAAGTCATTTAAATTTGCAACTCAGCCATTAACTAGCTACAGTTAGTGCAGCTCTATACAGCTTATAATGTGAAATCAGAATACCTGCTTATACCTCCAAATGTCTGCATAAATCACAACATTTATTATTATCCTAAACTCTGAAATTAGCCAATTACATCTCACTTTCCAGTACATCTTTCAAAGCACAATTCTCATTTACTTATATGATGCTCCATGAATTCTGCAAAAGACAGGACTTACAAATGCATTTAAAGATCAAAAATTAGGCACTAGGAAAAAGCCTGTAAAATGCACAATTGTTTTTTAGGTTTTATTTATTTATATATATATATATAATTACACACACCTCACAGAATATGTATCTGTAAATGTATTTATATTCCTTATTTGTTTTTTGAAATGTATAATGGTAGTGCCACTACTGCCCGTAATATTTGAAATCTCTTTCTGTCCTAGAAAAGCCAAAGGAAACACTACTAGTTTGTTAGTTGATATATTAAATCTTGAATGTTGTCTCATTGTTTCAGAAAAAGACAATCATCAGCTTTTTTTTTTTTTTTTTTTTTAAGATCTCTCTTTTTCTGGAGAGACTGAAGGTTGGTAGTATTAAAGTGAAAGAGAAGGGGCAGCAGTGAACACAAATTGAGGTTTTACAGGTTGACAGTCTGGGGTTTAAAATAATGACAAGTTGTTCCCAAATGCATTTCAAAACCTCTCTGGTTCATATTTCTTGTATTTTTTTAAACTCTCAAGAATTTTTTAATTCTTGGTGGAAAAGCAAGAACTATAAGACTAGCTCATGTACACCATAGCAGATGATGCATTTTTAAAATGGATTCCGAACTTACATTTTCTGGTTCAACTCCAATGTCTTCACAAAATTTCTCCATACCTTCTGGCCCTACAATGTCATCCGTGCCTGCAAACAAAATGTATTTTACTCATCTCTAAGAATTAAAATAGCCTGTCCTTTACAGCACAAAAGAAGTGCAATCATATAGTGCAAACTAACTTCCATACAGTTTGTTTGTTTTGGCATGAAATAAATATTTCCACACTTACTATCAGATTTGGATACACTTAAATCTTTATCTCACCTTTGAAAACAGAGAAACGGTAAAACAACTTTTCATCCCTGCCAATCTTTCTACTCATTTACTGAGATAATCTTGGAAGTGTAAATTAGTAAGATTTTTTCATAATGCACTTAAGACTAACAGAACACCCACATAGTATTACCACACTTAAATGAGTGGACGATGGCTAGTGAAACTCATTCCCTGGCTGGAATCTCTACTTTATCCCAAGATCAAATCCCAAAAACATTATGTACAGCTATAGAGGATACAAGGCAGTATCATTCCCAGAATCTCATTCCTCATTGTCTCATATACTATCTTTATATTATGCTATCCTGCTTATTCGTATTGCTACACCACGGTCACACATCATCTAACAGGAAATGCAATGGGAAGGAAATAATGAATTAGTTCTTTCTTTGCCTACTTAAAAGGAAAAAAAAAAAAATATTCAAAACACAAATGCTATTAAAATGCACCACTAATAAAACATAGTCTTAAATCAAGATATTTGTAACTTCTATAATACTCCTGAAAAAATTATACAGACATTAAGAATTGTACTGTGCAATTCTACACTTTAGGTATGTGAACTAATTTGTTAGAATTATTTGACTTATGTTTAAAAGGGCTAATTTGAAAAAAATACATGCTGAAATGCCTACTTTCTTCCAATATAAAGACCACACGTGCAAGAAAAACAGGATTTATAAAGGGAAGATCAATGTGTATTTTATTATTATGTGATCTATTCTAGAAATAACAAAGTTTAATTATGTCTTTTCCCATCTTCTCATAACAGCCTCTCAGTTCTCAGAGTATACACAACAGCCTTTAAAAAGAGTCATTCGGTAATGCAAAAACACACCAAGGGACGGAAAAAAACCAAAATGTAGTGTCAACTGTCTGCATACATAAAGAAGACTTATGAAGCAAGAACACAAGAGATTATTCCTTGAAAATTCAATTTTTAGAATGTTACTCAATACTGTAAACAGAATCGTACTCTCCACTTTTCTGTGTTTTATCTTGGTGTGTGCATCCAGTGGAAACCCCAAAGTTCTTTCACAAACAGCCTTCCTTTCATCCTTTCTTTCCATGAAAGTCTTGACAAAAATGAGTCATGCCTGTTGCTAGAGTAAAAAAATAAATCAAGCTGGTCAGAAAGGCAGACAATCTAACAGGTTAGATTTGGCTTGAATTTGTCTCCTCTCAATCTCCTCTCACAGACTGCCACAGACAAGTGAGATCTCAAAGTATTTAATTTCATTTATATAATTTTATTAGGAGAAAAAAAATGTTTTATGACATCATATTAAGTCACTCTTCATTATGTTTAAAAATTGGACAAAACAGAACAAGTTAGACATGTTATTCAATACATCACCAGAAAACTGCAAGATCACACAAAATATCTATTTGATTTCTTTTTGGTCTTTACAGTCATGAGATCATTTTCCCCTATATGTCAAATTCTTCTTTTCAGAACACATTTGCAGGAAAACAAATATAACAATCAACTTCACTAATAAAGGATCACCTTCTGTGACCACAGACCATAATTAACATTCCGAGAAGTAATATCTGAAGAAAGTTCTCATACACAAGGGCAAGAATAAATAACACAGGCTACCTTCCCTATACCTTGTGATGGAAAACTATCTGATAAAACTAGTATGGGATATTTGAATTCATTCACTTCTTTGCTTGAAACCCTCAGCACCAGATTCAGCAGGAACAAAACTAGTGTTACTACCTCCCTCACCCTTTGGGTTTTTTTAATTAAAGACACACCACTTCTGAGGCTAATTCTGTACTGCACAGCACTAACATGGCAGATGAAAGAGAGGTAACAACATTCTCAACAGAAATACAGCTATAACTGTAGATTTGAATAGTAACTTATACATGTTCCAAAACATTTCAAATTACACACATTCTGTATTCTTTTTATAGGATATACACAAAGACAAAACTGAACCTTGAACTCTTCAACCTCACATCACACAGGATAAAGGAAAGTTTCTCTAAGACTTTTACAAAAAATCTTTTATATTCCATCTTCTGAAAGCTCAGTTAATGCAATTTTCATATTCCAATATAAATTTAATTGTTATTGGTAGGAAATTTGCATTTCACACTTACCTGCATATTCATAGAACCATTCTAAGCATCTCTTACTTGAAAAGACTTCTTCCTCTGCTTTTATTCTAGTTGAATCGTATTTTCTATACATACTTAGAAAAAAGAAAGAGAAACAAGTAATTAATTCATCAACATTTTTAAAAGCAATCTTTTAGTCAACAGGCACTCTTAGCAGAAACATTATTCCTTTCAGTTTACTCAACATTCTGTCCTCATATCCAGTCATTTGGAACACTGCTTAAGAATCAATGACGCTAAATACTTTGCTCGCTCTGTCATACTTCCACTGAGTCATTATCATTACCCATGTAAATGACCTTCCCCTAAAATGAATATAGGTCAGTTCAAATTCAACCCCATGCCTTACACCACAGTTACCACAGTCAACTGATGGGCTGCAATCCAGCTGTGGGTCTACAGCCAGAGTAATTCCATGTCACAGTCAACACAGGTCCTACCTCTAGGTGCACTTTGAATTATTAACTAAAGAAAACTGCAAACACTCTTTTTGCTGCCTTGAAAAGATTCTACAAAAGGCATAAAGGTCAAAAGAGACAAGACCTACACTTATATTATTCTAAAGCCATTAAGTTGGTAACATGAAAGAACCACAGAAAAAAAAAAGGTAAGAAGTCCTCATGGACAATAACTCAAGGAACATCATTCATCATGGAGTTCAGAACCATCTGAATAGCTGGCCCCTTCCCCCAGAGATTACCAGTAGGGTAATGCTCTTCTCCTCTAACAAGAAGTGTAAGGAGTTTTAACTACACTAAGGAAACAAATTTAGTATCTGAAACACCTAAAGCACAGAAAACATGACAGAATGTGAAGGGTTACTCCCCCAGTTAGACCTTCTGAAACAGGCACAGTATCATTTGTGCCTGCTAGAGGAAAGAGACTCAGCAGTCCAAGTAGTTATCCACTGCTGCATATGCATTCTCTGATCCATTCCACCACTCTTCAGAGCTTAGGCTCAATAAAGGCTGAAAAGAGCAACAAATAAATGGTTTAGTCTAGAGGAGGTAGCCAAGAACAGCTCTGTAAGTGTTCCAAACATGCAGTTTCCTCCCACAATGTCAAAGCCTGATGGGGGAAGACAATGAAGCGGCTAACTGGTTCAAGGAGAATTTTGAAACCATTTGAATAATGAAATTAATTTGGAGTTGATTTCATCACTGTTTTGTCCTTCTAGAAAGACATGTAAAAGACACCTAGATTTATGAGCTTAGAAGACACTGATCCCACTATCCTCCACCTAGCTCAGCTATCACTGAGGAAGTGTAGCTAGAAGTTAAACAGCACACAGATCGTTCTGACAGGAATTCAAAGAAATATATCATGTTTACTGTCATAGTTCCTTTAAATCAGCTAACCTTTAGAAAAGTAATACTAGTCAGAACAAAATGATAAATTGCTAATTGGAAGACAAATACAAATGAGGCTCTTAAGAAATTTCTTATGAAAAATTGACGCTGTACTGAAGCACGCTGATCTACAACAAACTGAAACACTGCATAGAAATGTCAGCCATATGTGTTCCAAACACATATTCATATAGTCACAATTTTAGGTTCGGGGTTTTTTCATTTTGAAAACACTCTTTTCCTATTTGAATTACCTATTTTGCATAAGCTTTACTGAAGCTGCAAAGGAAAAGGCTGAGCATTGCTCAGTAAGAGTTAATCCAGAAGGTGTAAGTCTGAGCTGGAATAATTTTTTTTAAAATAGGTCTGATAACATTTTCACACTTGCAGAATGAACTGTGATTATGAAAGACCTATCCAATAATTTTTAGGCTATTCTGAATTCAGAGCAATCAAGACAAAGAAAGGAGGCATTCTGCCACTTTGGCAAAAGCCTTAATTATTCAGTATCCCCTTTTTTGTCACAAACAAACGTGACAAACACCAAGCAGAATACCAAGTTGGAAGCTGTAGCAGGAGCTAGTCAACATCTTTATCCTATTCTCTTTATTCAAGAAGTCTGTAAGAGTACTGCTGGGATTGAGGACATGGCAAAGCTAATGAGGTTCACAAAGAAAGGTATTTATCACAAGACTCAATGCTTTTTCTTACAAAGGGAGGATAACCAATTGTCTTGCCCTGCTTGTTCATGTAAATCATCAACATGTTAAGCTGTCAGTATGCAAACAGTGCATTTAAGAATGCACTCTCAAGAAACAGACTTAGTGACAGAGCTGCAAGTCATTCAGGTATTTCAGAAAAAAAGGTTTCCTGCATCTACAAATGGCAGAGCTAAATACTGCAGCCTGAAACAAGACATCAGTGCCAGCAGTTTGTATAACAGGAGTGGTGAGCAAGAACAGAAAAAAACAGCCCCTTTTATATGTTCTCAGCATCCACACATAGCAGAAGAATTTCAGACAACTGATATGAGATTGAAAGTCACTTGTGCTTAAGGCTAAGGTCACAGTTTAGGAAATGCAGGAAATAGCAATAATAATAAATTAAGTCCATGTGCTCAACAAACAGCCAAGTAACTCCAATGAAAATGTTCTTGCCTCAAACTTATGATTATTCAAAAAGCTCAATACCTGACCACTGGAGTTCAATTTCTGAGAAATCAGAACTGATTACAGATACTCCAGTTTGTGCCAGTTCACAAGTTCAGAAAATAAAGTCAAAAGGGATATAATCTTGAAATATCCCACTCTCTGCTATAAGCTAATTAGTCAGACATGCATTAATAGTGCAGATGACACTGTGTCATGTTTATAATGAAAACAGATTATGCACGGCCAGAATTAGTGATCTCATGTATAAAGACAAACCCTTTTCTTTCCCTGCTTACTCCAAACATTAAGTAAGTTTCTCACCCCAGCCTAGCCAAGCCAGATATTTCTAGTAGTGAGAGACTCTAACCTCTGAAGTGCCTAGTGAAGCAAGATGAGTGGGGAGATGCAAAGAAGTAGACAAGTACCTGAGATTACTCAGCCTAGGACAACTTGCTTCAATCTAGTGGCACAGAATAAAGGTGTTTTCAAGGACTACATCACCTGAATTATGATTAATATGGATTGATCTCAAGAACCGTATTTACAGAGGAGAAAAACACAAACTTCCAGACACATCTGGCATGCATTTTATATCTTGGAGTATTCCTCATCTCTGTGGAATTTCTCAGTATATACTGCAAGATGATGTGCCTTGTCTTTGTTCTAATGACAGTATCTCTTGCTATGCAGAAAAATACACAGCCAGAGTGCAAAGGGTAGATATCTGAATACTTTGGGAGTACCAAATATCTAATGAACAGATCTCACAAACAGCAAGTCCTCAACAGCTCACAGCTTCCTCAAGATGACCAGCACCAGTACTTTCAAACAGATGCACAACCATTATGCCAACCAAGTTCTGCTTAGTCATTTGCTTCTATATTGATGGCCTGTAAAAGGAAACTGCCAGTCACAGAAACTTCCAGGAAAGTGTCAATCACACACCAAATGTGAAACATCACACTGCTCACAAAAAAAAAAAAACAAAAAAAAACAAAAAAACAAAAAAAAAAAAGTGGGGTGTGGAGGGTGAGAGAGGGCAAGGCACAGGGGGAAAAGCAAAAAACTCAAAAAGTTGCCTTCCATAAAGCAAGAGCAAATGAATAAACCTGCCACTTTTGGTACTAGAATTTGCACACTGTCAAAGAATGCTGGCACCGAAACAGGATTGCTAAAGGGCATTTTCTCCATCATCAATTAGAAAGGTGCATGCACAGTTTTATCCCAGAGTGTCTGCTATACCTGTCACTACCAGACAATACCAAACTCAGAACCTTTGTTTTTAGAATTACCCTTCCATTTCTGACTCATGACATGATATCCATTAGGAATAGCAAGAAAAAGAAAAGTATTACCTACAGGTGTAATTATGTATTTTCCTCTCAGATGAAAAATCTTCACTTAAAAAATAACATTTTTTTTTAGTTTAGCATGACACTGTGTCAGGACAGTGACAGCAATATGCAAGTTATTTGTAACAAATATCCCCTAAGGATAATTTAGGTTTTTCTTTTTTATTGTCTCTTTCTAACAGCCATTTTGCCAGCTAGAGAGAGGAAAGAATGTGGGACAGAACAGGGCAAAAGCAACAGGAGATAACCGGACTAAATTTTGTAAAAGTGATTTCAGTTACTTAACCACATCAAAATGTAATAATTTTCTCAGAGATTCTTGCACCTCCATCATGACCTAATAGCTGACTCAACATCCATGTCTAAACTCACATTTGAAATATTCCTGCGAGCTAGGGAACTGTAATATACCAGCAAACAAGGTAAGACAATGTAGTTTTTAACTGGAAGTGTTACAGGCAAGCATCGACCAAAAAAAAAAATTGTAACAGTGTCTAGGCATTTCACGCTTTGTGGGAACTTTAAATACATGGTCCTCCACATCTTTTCCAGATTATTTTCTTCTCTTCCTAACTGATTTGGTGGGAAAACAAAAGCATGAAAATTTCATACAGCTATAATGACATAACTAGGCAAGTGATTATAAAAGTTGATGGTTGCTGCCAGCAAAAAGAACAAGGTAAGGGCAATTCTCTTCAACCCACTGCAGTCTTCAAAGCTGGGTTATCTGCTGCTCTGAGTATATTTCACCTGTATTGGAGTTGGTTGAAGCTCCAGCCACAGCCCCCTCCCACTGCAACAACTCTAGGCTGTGTAGTTCCAGAATAGTCAAACCAAGATCAGTGAAAATGTGGAGCTTAGGTCACACAAAACATTCTCTTCATGGTGGAAGCTGGTAATAATCCATTGAGGAGGAAAAAAAAAATAAAAAGAGAAGGGGAAAAAAGCTATGCTTTATTATGGTAAGTCAAAAGCCTTTCATGAAGATCTAGAGCCTGGTTATTTCATATGGTCAGTGCTTGCTGAATAAAGACATCAAAGCTTTGTTTCTAAGCAACCAGAACTTAGTCAAAATCTTTACTGAATTTTGTTTGAGTTTTCAACTAAGTAACTAATTGTTTCCAGATTATTTTTTTTCAAAACATGCCAATTTTTGATTGAAGATGATGACCCACACTATTTCCATTAATACTAATTAATTTAAAATTTTGGCTGAGAATTTTCATTAATGCAGCACAATTAAAGTACTTTAATAAAGCCTTACCTATTCACTCACAATTATGATTCTAGCAATAGTTTCATAAAAACTGTAGTAGAGACAGAAGGGTGGGAGAAGAGATGTT
Organism: Vidua macroura; assembly: GCF_024509145.1. Classification (NCBI taxonomy): domain Eukaryota; kingdom Metazoa; phylum Chordata; class Aves; order Passeriformes; family Viduidae; genus Vidua; species Vidua macroura. The sequence continues at coordinate 47,724,264 of NC_071574.1, forward strand.
CTGCAAGTTGCAAGACATGACATAAAGAGTTTAAAGCAACCCTCAGGACTAATTTGACTGTTAAGTTTTTTGAATGAATATACCTTATGTCTCCTTGTTTAAAGACTTACAATCGTTCCTGAACTGCTAAATGTTTGGAACTTTATCAGGCTTACTTAATGAGCAGTATGTGTAACAACACACATGCTGATAGTCACATGTCCAGTTTAAGTGAAGTGCACTGAAAAGCTATAGAAAAAGGAAAAATTACACTTGTGTGTACCTGAAAACCCCTACTTCAAGGAAAAAGATCTTCTACACATCTATGACAGCTGGGAACACAGGCAGTCTGCATGTGGCAGGACCAAACCAGTTAGTAAACAACAGCAGAACAAAAACCAAACCAACTCTCAACACCAAAGGTTTTGAAAACTTTGGAAGTTAGTACATCTTATGTTAATGACACTGTGTTTTCAAAAACTGCATTTTTCCACTATAGAGTATGGAGTTTGCTATTCAATACAGAAAACCTATTTTTCATATTAATAGGCTCTTTTGTGGTTCCTAGACACACAAGGATAAATTCATTGAAAACATTTATCTAATTGTTTGAAAACATACATTTCAGGGAAGTAGATAAATATTCCTAGTTTTCATCCTCCTAAGGGGACAATATCCATTACTGCAAGACTTTTGCCCCCAGTGTGATTCCAGAATAAGGAGAAGAATTACTTTTTAAATGAGACTGTCAAAACAGAAGACATTATATTAAACAGCTCATTTTTCCCTATTTGGCTAGATATTGTGTAACAGATAAGCAGCATAAGACAATTACCCAGTGAGGACTATCATTTTACCCAGCAAGTACCTTTATATGAATCTTGATTTACCTTTCTGAAGATGCTTAAGACAGTGATGGAAGGACAATGTACAGAAAATGTAATTTTAACTCAAATTTGAGACTACTCTATACTGTGACAGTTTTAAGTACAATAAAGTCAAGACTGTGATATTAAGATGAAAATATAAACTAAGTCTTCAAGTCATTATGTTCAAGTTAGCACATGCTCAACTGTTTACTTCCAAAAGCTGTTCTTTAAGGCACGATAACTTACTGTTATCTATAAAGCACTGAGTTCTTGTTATTATATATCTTCTGGTATAAAAATTCCCTCCCACTGAAACACTGCATTCATGCACGGTTCATGGTAATGCTATGAACAGTAATGAAGAGAATTCAAGTTCTTATTATGTAAGGGTGGAATACTAATGAACATGTCTGGAGTCTTCCATAATCAGTTTATGCACTAAATCAGCATTTCCAAATAATTTCACAACTAGATTTGTTCCTATAAATGTTTTTCCTCAATTGCCTGTGCATTCCACTAATGCTTCTGAGATGAAGCTGTATTCCTACCAGCCTGGAATTAAGGGTGTAAGACATGTTTAAGTTTATGACTTTAAGAGTCTTAAGAAACTATCTTCCCTTTCAGTATAGACACCTGCTGAAAGAAACTTTATGGAAGAAAGCATATAAAAAAATATTCCTATCATATTTGAAGAGATTATAGGAATGAATGAAAAATAGTGAAGACTGAAAATATCACCCAACAAAACGCTCCATTACAGATTAAAAAAGCACACTTTTTTTTAATGGACAAACCAGAAGTAATCATCAACCTTCAGTCTCAGCTGCAGTAACACCATTAATGATGACATCCCTTGAACTTGGACTACTACCCAATATTTTCACACTGAGAACAAACAGGAGACTTGGAATTACTGAATTTGTTAATGTTGACACTGTAAGTATGCCACTGTAGCTGAGAAACCTACAAAAATTTATGTCATTCCATTAAGTATTTGAGGTGACAATTCACTTCTGTTAGGAAATACAGTCTCTTCTGCAAAGGACTGTGTAGCTCTTCAGACACTGACTGCCTCTCTTCACTTAATACAGAATCCACACAGACGTATGTTCTGTGAAGGCTTACCCTGAGTTACTAGAATGCAGCTTCTAGGAAGTCTGTCTCTAAAACAGAAGCTGAGAACTGGGCCTAGGAGCCCCTTATTTTATAAACTGGCATTCCACCAGCCATATTGTTTTTACTGTATATAGCATTCTCTGCACACAATGTAAGCAGAACTGGCTTGGCAAACTAGGTATGCTACAGCACACTAATGTAGAGTTTCCTGATTTCTGCTTAACTAACTGAGATCCAAAAACTAAACTTGACAGGTATGAACTCCACCTGTCAAAACAAGCACGGAAGTAGGAGACTGCTTTTTGACTAACCTATTCACAGAAGATTACAGGGGTAAAAATCCTTCCTTGAAAGAAAATACAGCTTCAAGACCAGGCTGGATGTCCAGCAAGCAATTTCATATTTCCAGTCATGCTGAAATAAAAAACTGTTTTCTTGAAGACCAAAACAAAAGAAACACTCTGGGAAGCAGAGAAAGCTAAAAAACCTTTACAGGAAGTCAGTCAGAAAAAAACTGGATCCACATCAGAGGATAACCCCATGGTTCATGACTAGCAGATCTGGTTTCTCCTCCAACTCTAAAAGCAGGCTGAGGTCTTCCTTTTAATAAAGACTTACATGGCAGTAAAATGAAGACTAGATCCATTAGCTATAAACTCAGAGGCAGATATTAAAAAAATCCTTCAAATTACATTTGCAACAAGCTCTTAAAAACTATTAAATATCTAGTATTCAGAGAGCAAAAAAATCAGGTTTTTATAATTTTCTTATGTAATTACACAAACCATTATTTCTTACTTATAGGCAAGCTTACTTTTTAGGGGGCTGCTTTTTTCTATCATCAGTGTCTTAGCTAAGGTAGGTAGAGTTCAGTTTTATGAACCTCTCTATATTCTAGAAAGGGTCAGTCCTTGTATTGCTTCCACATTGTATGCCTATCTTTGAATAAGCTGCAATGTCCTCTATCAACTATTTAGCTTTTATATTTCACTATTTCTGAAAAACAACAAAAAATATTAAGAGCATGAATGGCTTTTTTGTTCTGGTTAGTGCTACAAAGCAATGAAAGAGAGTTGAAATCTCTTTCTTCAACAGATCATTTAATAAATTCCAGTGCAGTTACAGTTGTGCAACCCTATTAAACACAATGGAGTTATAGGGGCATGATCAGAGGCTTAATTTGGCTACCAGTATTTTTCTTACTCATGCTAGAGTATAAAAAGGAGAGTACCCAGCCTGACTTCAGGCTGACAGGAGAAAAATGTCTCTTTTAACCTCCCTGAAGGTACTTGCTATGGAAGCATGTGTTTTCTGAGACATCAGTAATACATGAATATAACAGAGCTCAAATTCTACTGATTGATGCAGTGCCAAGCAAACTTTCTAGTTGTATAAGCTATTTTTCAACATCAGAACAGTCCCACATCTATCATGCAGGAGTGTGCAATTCTATACAGCCTCAAGTTCTGAATTTAGTCCACAAAAATAGTGATTCTTGCAGAGAGAGCATATTCAATAGTGTCTGAATGACTCAACACACTACACATACTGGAAATCTAAAACTTGCAGAGGTCTCAGCTATCCAATACCTCAGGCCAAAAGAATACACTGTTCATGCACTGTCTATAACCTATTTGGCTTCTGCTGTCCAGTGAGAAGCCCCTCAACAAACGCTGAACCAGTGGCTATCACTTTACCTGGGCATTTTCCCCTTATATGTTCAGTATCAAATCACAACGTAACAGGGAGAGACTACCAGGATTTCAAGAGTTGAGTGGACCATAACTACATTCACTTTTTTGACAGGCTAGAGACTGATAATAGCCAGTCCAGACCTTATGCATGTATATGAGAAAATACTACTGTATCTCTTAGAGGTTGGTTTTGAACAAACAAGTACATATTTTCACAGCTGGCAACTAGAGTAAGAAGTTCCCTACATGCTTCTTGTATGTCTAGACAAAGGTGAGATGAAACTGAAGCTACATATACTTATCAATATCCCACAGTTCAATCACCAGCCATGGTTCCACATTGAGAAACCAAGTAAATTTCAATATTATTTCCATTAGTATTTAAACACATGATATATCAGCTATTCAACTTTAGATATTCCATCAGTCTTAGCTCATGGTAAGGTGACATACCCATCATGTCTACTTTTCTTAGCAGATAAATCATCTCCTGCTGCAGGTCTCCTCTTTTTCCTTGGAGGCATCACTTTACTAAAGCAGTCTGATGAACTGCAAGACCGAAGACTTCCTACAGAGGGAATTAAAAACACCAGCACAAAGAAATGAAACTGTTGCAGACCAGTTAAACTGTGTCCACTAATAGACATATTACAAAGGAAAGGGAAGGAACTTAGGGGATTTAAAAATTAAAAAAGAAATGCTCTCCTTTCAATTGCAGAATCCATCTCACTTTTACATGGTGTCCTATGACCAGATTTCCATTAAGGTCAAAAGTACCATACCAAAATGTACAGTAGCACTAGCAGTAGCACTTCAGTCTAACAGCAGTCAAGAACTGACACTATCCTGAAGATTTAGGTCCTCAAAAAGTCATCCTTATTTTTAGTCTTTTATTCAAATAACAAGTTCTACGAGTTAATCATTGCCTTTTGAAATACAGATGTGAGTGAACACCTACCTCTAGAAAACAGAACCCTTTATTTTCAAGCCCCAAGGATTTTTTGGGGTTTTTTTTTGTGGTACAGAGAGCAAGAGGTAGGAAAGGTTTTGTTTGTTCTCTGGTGAGAGGGGCTTTTCAGGTTTTTTGGGAGGTTTTTTGGTTTTGTTTTTTTTTTTTTTTGCAGGGACAGGAAGAGACATTCAGCAACCACCAGGGAAAAAAAACAAGTGGCTGGCTATATTATTTGGACTGAACAGTTCCCAAAAAATGAAGGTCCCCAAGTAGGAAATAGCCAATTCAAGACGCTTATGCCAATCAGGTGGCAGTCTTTCCATCCCCTTCTCTCAGCTACACACTCCTATGTTTCTGGTAACTCTTCCATGTGCCAATCCAGCTCACCAAACTTGTAGATAATTAACCAAAGGAAAAAAGAATAACAACTTTCTGTTCATTAGCACAAGAAAGAGCAGAGGACCAACCCTTTTGACCACAGCAAGTCATTGAATTGCTTTAGCTGTCTCATGAAAACAGTAGGCTAACACTCCGGGCACAATTTTGTCCTACTTTCATATGCTGAAGACCACAGTGACACCTGAGAAAGATGTGTGTAAGAGCAGCTCAAAGAGCTATCACAGCTCTAAGTGTTACACAGAGAATTTGAAAAGAAAAGGAAGAGAGAAGTGAGGTATAAAAATCCAGACACAAAGCGATGCCAAAGAAATTTGCAAGAAAACATTAAGAACTCCAGCATTCCTAAGCTATCTTCTCTTTGCTACAACAGCATCCAAGTTTAGCTATGCTCAGTGAAGATGCCCACAAAATCTTTTATCTTACATCACAGCACAGAAGCAAGCAATAAAACTTTGACTGCTTTTTGACACCAAGGGAACAGACTGAAATCAGAGGCCCAATTCCCAACAAATACTGACAGCAATCTTTTGCTTACCTATTCTTCGAATCTTTGAAAGGCTCTCTCCTGTTATAGGAGAAACACATGTAAGGATCCTTACAGCCTCATAGGCTTTGCTACATGTATGTTATTTCAAACATGCACAGAAACGCTAACCCATAAGAATGTACATGCTTCTCTAGTATTAGGTTCATATTTCTCTAGTATTATGTAAGATGTTCAACCCAGTTTTTACACCAAGATGAACAAATCTGGTTTCAACTAATAAAGCTTTTGCACTAAGTATGCCTTCTTTGGTCTTATTTTTATATTAATTTCTATCTATTAAGAAGAAAATTAATATCTCTAGTTCAAGAAATACTCTCCAATTCAAAAAATTCTTCTTCTATTCTTTTTATTTTAACCCTAAAACTCCCTCCCCATTATTGTCCCAGGAGAATATGGCCATACACTGTTTTTCTGAAAGAGAATTAAAAGCATTGTAAATTCAAATTACAATTTAACTAATCGTCAAAAAACTTGCAAGTATTATGCTCCATAAACTATTACCACAAAAAAAAAATCATAATGGCTGTGTCAGAAGAACATACTTCTAGAAGCACTGTCTAGAATACATTACAAAAGGAAATTAATGACAATAGTATTTAATTTCTTCTCAACAGATATATCAGATATATTTGAAACAGGTAAGCCAGAGACCATAAAAAATTCAGAGTACACCCAAGGCATTTTACAAATTAAACAAACTAAGGAACCTGACCTGCTGAATGTCACTTGTTCCATCTGATTATGCCTGCACATTAATGATACTGAAAAACTGTACTCTCAGAAGTCATTGAACCTGTGATACTTTATCTTTCAGATCAAATTTCTAAAGACTCTGCCAGTAAGTATTTTTTGTAAGCCTACACAGACTAAAAACACTTAAGATGACAGCAGAACTCAACAGATGGCTAGGAAGAGTCAACAGACTTAAGACACACACTGAACTTAATAAATGAAAATGCGATAGTGAACACCTCTTACGCATTTACTTAAGTATAACCTGTAGCTATCTCATTCCTTTGAGAGCAAATGGATTGTTTTTAAGTGCCTTTCTTTTAAAAAAGTAAAAATCAATTTGTGATGGCCACAGGCATTGGATGCTGGTAAAATGCAAGGAAAAAAAACCATACATCCCCCTCACCCCCCACAAATCTGTGCAGTTTACTGGTCAGTTGATTGTGAAAAGAAATATGCAAGGCCTCTGTGAAAAAAAGCAGCAGAGCAAAAGATAAAAATAAATAAAAGTAAAATAAAGCAGTTATAGAACAGAGAAATCATTTTATCAGACCTGCAACCCCATACAAACCAAATAATTTAACTCAAGAATTCCTGCTTGGACTCTTTGCCTCCTTAAATTATAGGATATTTTAAAGAAGATTGGTGAACTTGTTTTGAAGGCTTAAACTGATCACAGAATTCAGTACAACACAGTTTCTCCAATGACTCCCATGAAAAACTGGTATCCTTTTTGGTTTGAATGTATCTAGTTGCAGCTCTCAAAGGGACAGAAGAGGGAAGAATAGAGACAGCTCAGAAATAGGTAGGTGGCTATTAAATGCACACATACACCGCCCTCACACACTGACAGCACACAGACACCAAGTGGACACACATATTGTAAATGCTTTCTGAGACTTAATAACTGAGCTTTGGAGCAAGTCTTCACTAGGCTTTAGCTGTTGAATAATCTCTAAACTACTAAAATCACAGTGTAAGGATTTTACTTTCAAAGCATTTCTTTTCTTACTAAAATTGGTGTATTAAATTTGAAGGGCAGTTATAACTTCTCTGTAACAGCAGCAGAATATTTCTTTCATTTTCATATAAAGCTAAAAATTATCAGTTTGGTTTTTTTACTTTGAATTCCTGCAATTTCTTAATTTACAATACAGCTCACTAAATAGCAATATTAACCTTTCCTACACAGAGCTTTCTAATTCTAAATGCAATTTTAGGTCTAGCAATGTACAACTAATTTCACTTCCCAAAGGTCTGACTATCTGCAAACAAACATGCAGCTACCTCTGACTACATGCAAATTTGACAGAATTTTACTTACCAAGTGCAGCTTTGCTGATGTGATTATCTTCAAAGTTTCTCACTCCTAGGCCTCAACTCAAGATAGGCAGAACCCTACTAGTTCTCACTGGTTTTTTGGCACTTGAAGCTAGCATTTGCAAGGTAGAGCCTCCAAATGGCTGCTGAATAGACCACCACCAGCCAAAAGCCTGTCGAGTTTAAATGCTGTTTGCCAAACATCCTATTGAATACTTCCAAATTTGCAGGAGACAAAGCTTCCAAAGGGAAGTATCAACTCAAGAGCTAAAATTCACCCTAGGAAATTTAAAACAATATATAAAATAAAACCCACGAGGGAGGAACAGTCCTAGAATAGCAACAAAACCAGAATAAACAAAAGGAAAAAAAAAAGTCAATAAAGAAGAACTCTACAAGCTGTGTCCTCACAGAAATGATTTACAGGCATGGAATTTTTGCCTTCTCTAGCTAAAGCCTATGAGGAATCCTGCTCTTCTGATGCTTCAGTAGAAGGATGCTTCAAAGGAAAAATAATTAGAAACTTTGAATGCTGAAGCAATTGGGAAGATATAGCAGATCACTTAATAATGACCAACAAAATGACCACAAGCACAGTTAACAATCATCAGTTTTCAGACACAAGATGAGAAAACTAACATACTCATCAAAACATTAAACAACTTGCAATCCTGTTGCAAAAGGAAAAATCATCTTCTCTGTCTTGAACTCCACACTACAGAATTACTCTGGACTCAAGAGGGGTTTCTTCTCTAATCTAACAAAAGAAAAAAACAGCAGAGGCAAAAGCAATTTCTCCCCCTCCAAAGATTCACGAACAGCAATGAAACCTTTTTGTTGAAGAGATTATCTCACTGTTTTAAACAAGCCAGGTGACAACAAGAAGCATACCTCTAAAGACTTTGTAGTCTGGATAAGTAAATCACAATTTAATTACCAAATCATGACTTTAAGCTATTAGCAAGCTGCGAGATTTGTAGTTATGACATAAAAACAACTATTATTTCAAATGTGAGTTCTCCAAGTTAATGCATATACATACTAAAAGAAAAAAATTGTTTACAGAATCTGAAAGCCTGATGTTCTTACACCTACAAACAGGTGAAAAAGCAAAGCCCATGACACATTTGAAGTCTATCTTGTTTTTCAGACAGATATGCATACTGAATGATAGCACGTGAGACTACAATCATTGTAGGGGCCTGGAATTTTGAAACAAGATCCATCTTAGCTTTCAAATCACTGAAGGAATTTTGAAACTGCCACTTCCCTGTAGTTCTTTGATGTTTTAAGGCCTGGTTTCAGAAGGGAAATCTGGCTAATATTTAGAAAAGATACAATTTGCTTCAAGTAATTTAGATGTCCAAGACATTTTTTGTTATCTTAGAAACAACTGCTTTGAAGTAAATGTGATATTTATTTAAAAGTTAATACTACCATTAATAAATATTAACCTAAAACTAAGATTTTTTTTTTTAAATAGTTTTTAGAAATCCCAGTCAAATTTAGATATGCATACATTAAGTCATCCCAAAACCAAAGTCCACAATGTCATGACAATAATCCAGATTATTAATTATGTCTATAAGAAAATGAATAGCAATCCTTAAGGATAAGGCCTGGGCCAGAAGACTTAGTATTAAAATAATCTCAGAACTATAAAAAACCTTGACATGGGGTTGGCAATACTCAAACCTTTTGCAACAGTTCTTAATCTGACTTTCAAATTAATTCTAGACACAGAATCTCAAATTCACAGCACCTATACAGTTCTAGAAATTATGCAACAAAATAGGTCTTGACAACTTCTTACTGGAAAACAGAAATACCAAAAGTTCAGGCACATTGAAATCAAGCAATTTTCAAAAGTACCTCTATAGATTTACATGAGTGTCTCCAAGTAAGACGTTTCAGAAGTGTCAAGTCCCATACAAAACAGAAACAGGAGACCTCACTGTACTACATTCATGATGGCCAAAATAACTCCTTAAATGTGTATTTGTCCTCATATGAGTCAAATCAAACATACATTTCAACTAAACACGCCTGAAACTTATGCAAACATTTGGGCTTCATCTCTTCTTACAAGGAGACATAAAATAGGGCAGAAGCATATGAAATAGTGGAAATAATAGCTGAAGATGAAGAGGGAACCTGGTATGATCAACTTTTACTTTTGGTTTTCATTTCATATTTCTTTCTAGTTCGAAAGGTTCTTTTACAACTATTGCAAAAAATTGCACTCTTGAGTGGGATTTTGTGCCCCAACTCATTCAACAGGCACATTCACACTTTTGAAACAGCTTAATTCAAACAACAGCATGCAGGCAAGAGGATACTGGCTTTGATGAACAGTTTTATACTGACACTGATGGTAACGTGCTCTCATTACCTCCTAATAGAGGTAACGAGAGCACCAAGGCTAATTTCTTATACTTTATGACAGAAGTGCTAGGCAACAGGTAAGACAAATTCCAAATACTTCAAAGTACATCAACACTTACTGATTAGTGACAGAAGGGGACTACCTCAATGCTTCACAACAGGTCTTGGTGATCAAGAGGAAACAAAGATTATATAACACATTTTCATACATGAAATCAGTACGTAGCTGTTCAGTTTAGAGCACCTGGGTCACACAGGAGAAAATTCCAAGTCTCCATCACAAGATGGGAGAGGACATCAGTTCTAAAATATGGACATTAATTAATATGGACAGTCACAACCTCTTTTTTTCAGAGGCTTTTAATTTACATAATGAGCTAATCTCAAGTATCAAATCACTAACCACACTGAAGGAAAGTATTTCAGAGAAGCCTTTTGTGGCTAGGGTAAGAGCTCAAGCATGAAACAAAGTCACCTGCTGCTGTACAGAGGAGGGTGCATAATCCCTAAGTGAGTTCTGTCCAATTCCAAGCAATGCAGTCTATGCATCTCTCCTCATTGCTCTAGGCTAAGAGCGTGCTAGATTTTTAAGTGTGTGCCAGAAATCTCCAGGAGGAGCTGACAGCTCTCTCCACTCTCCTAAATGCTCAAGGTAACATCAGCAAATATAGCCATCATCCTGGGATAGTGAAAAAGCTTTGAGTCAGGTCATAGGACAGACATGGTCATTTTTAAAGAATATTTCTGCTGAGTGAGTGATCAGGGCTTGAAGGCAGTGCAAAAGGAGGTAAGAATTCTTGCAAAACATCAAGTTACAAAGCTCAAATACAGACAAATCAAGAATGGCAGGAAGCTGGTACCAGGCACCTAAGAAGACCACCTCAAAAAATTATGACATTTTATGGAACAAAACACAGATATGAACTCATAAATAGATAGTACTCAGACACTGACTGAAAGCCTGCACAAGAAACAGAAAAAACCTGCATCAGAGCCAGCCAAGAAAAAAGCGGGTTGTTTGAAGCACAGCATTTAAACTCGGTCACAGGCATCACAACAGCCAGAAGAGGTCTTGCTTCTGCTCTGTTCTCACTAATGCTCTTTCAAGACTCAAAACACTGTAAGAACATGGATATTTTGTGGCCCAACAAGCTGAGTCCCAGGAGTGAGAGAAATTTTTCATTAAGTCTTCTAAACTAAGAGACAGTGAAATTACAGATACTGCTGAAACCTGTTCAAGTCCTTCATCATTTAATAAATTAAAAGCACAAACACCTATTTTGGAAAAAAGTAAGAAACCCAGGCACTTGTTTCCTAAAACTCCTTTAGCCTTCTAAAACATCATTTTCAGTTATGCTAGAGAGATTTGTTTAATCAAGCGTGTTTAAATTGTTTCAATCTATTTTTACTCCATCCCTTTTAAATACCTGTCTGGTGATCGTCTTGACCAACGTCCTCTGTCAGATTCTGCAAGAAACAGGAATGACACAGTTAAACAAGATTCTTCTGTACTATTTTTAAATTTTACTTGATATTAATATTCATCCTAATTACTTAAGGATCATCTACCTAAGATTGTAGTCTTTGTGTTTTCAGCTCATATTTACCTAAAAAGTTACACTTGCAAATTTACAAAAAAAGTTCAAGTAAATTGAATTTGATAAAGATTTTTGAGTTTTTTTCAATCAAAAACATATCAAATTATTTCAAGAGTGGAAATAACTACCCATCAGGCTGGGAATTGGCATTATTTTATCAAATAATTCCACCAATAAATGTGGCATTAGAAAGACTGAATTTACCATATAGCATAGAAATGGCTTTGCTTAAGGATAAACATACAAATGTGTTCTAAAGGAAACTGATTAAAAACCAACTGAAACCTTGGAAACAAGTTTACCCCCTTCTTCAGGCAGGGTCTTTTCCACTAAATTTGCAGTGTACACATAGAAGCCATATCACCATTTCCAGCTATGGTTGCAATAAAACAAATGTAAATACACAGCACATAAGCAGAAAGAGTCTTCACAAAAGCCTTGTTTCACATTTTGCATGGGTGTAAGAGGACAGCTTGCTCATTCAGTATGTTTTCCAGAAGAACTGCAAGAAACTGGGTAACTATGATGATTACCATCACTTAATGTATCCAAGAAAGCTTTTTGTATGAGGCAACATCTAAATCCAATGTTCAAACTTCACTCTGACCTCTGGAGTATAACCTTTCACATTTTGTTAATACTGCTTATCTTTTCACCAATTCAAACCCAACAGTCTTTCATATAACAAGGCAGTTATAATTTTTAGAAGTGTAATCACTTAATGATTTCAATCATGAAATATTCTGGCCCAAAGCCCTAGCTATTTTGCTAAGAGTAAATGGCAAGTCATTACCAGCCTATTGAGGGTGTGGTAAATCTTGTGAATATTTGCCAGTGTTGACAGATGAGAATTCAGTTGAAAATCTAGAGGGGAAGAAAAAAAAAAGGGTTTTAAATTTCTGGTTTCCAAATGCAGCAGTCATGATGTTCCTACATTCTGGCTATTTAATAAAATCATCACAGAACTATAAACTAAAAGTAACCTCAACTTTTCCAGCACTGACATTTTCAGTACTTGAGTGGAACAACTGAAATCTGCAAAAAGATATCCTACATATGTATTTTTCTTAAGGTATAGATGACCCTTAGCAGAAGTATAGCTAACTATAGCTGAATAAAAAAAAAAAAAAAAAAAAAAAACAAAAAAAAAACCACACTTTTTTTTTCCCCTGATACTGGGAATCATTATAACTTCCATGTTACCCAGTCCTTCTGTTTTATCTATTCCAAAACCAAGTTAAGTACCATGGAACATTCTAAAGTCATTAATAGAAATCCTAGTTTTTAAAATATCTGATTTTATTAATACACATGTACTTGCCTTTATATGAATTTCCTTGCAAAAATAAGTGACTAGAATACACTTGCACAGTTGAAACATGGCTTTTTAATAACAAACCAAAGGTTACAATACAGCAGCTGTTAAGACAAGAGCCAAAAAAACTGATAATGAAATATTCTGACACTTCTTGGAAGAAGCCATAGCATAGACGTTAATTTTGCTTCCACACTCCAAATATAAAACACTTGAATTTGCTTCAGTTGCTAAAGAGCAAGAAACTAATTTTTCTCTATTCTTTTAAATTCCCTATTTTTGCTAGGAATGTGGCAAGAACAAAACTGGAAAGTAAATAATTTACAAAAGAACAGCTGAGATCCAGCCAGACAGCAGGCAAACCAAGAAGAATCTCAGAATCTCTGAACGCAAATTAGCCAAGAGGACTTAAAGACAGCCAACTACTATAGAGTATCTCCATTTAAACTAAAAATAAATTAGCTACCCCTCTAGAACTCACGTGCCAAAACACTCTTAGAGAAATGTACTGTATGATAAGCAAAGAATTCCAAGCAAACTTCTATATGTGAAAAGCTTCTGTATGTGCCTAGTGTCACTACCCAGCTAATGCACTAAAGCATTTCTAATGTGAGACGTTTAATTTGGCTTTGCCCAGCAGCTGATACAAGATGCAAGTAAGGTCAAAAAAATAATTCCCTTATTTCCATCCAGAGCATTTCAAAGGAATGCTCTCAAGATACACTTATGATGACCCAGATAAACAAGAATCATCATTAAACATCCGACTGCTGAGTCAGTGAAGCACACTGCTATGAAGTTAACAAGTGGAACTGAAGAACCTGCCTGCTCTAAGTGTACTTGTTACACACATCACTGTGGACTTCTCTTGTCACAGTGAATTTAAAAAAAAAAAATCAAAAGATACTTTTAGGAATGATACATTTCATTCATTATGTTAGCCAGAGTATCACTTAATTAATTGTTACCTATTTCTTAACATGTTGGCCACAATCCACCACAGTAATACAACTGCTCTAAGTCAGAAGCACCAGAGATGGAATCTCCAACTTTAGCTAACCTTATATATACAAAGTCAAAGACAATCCAGATCTTCTTACCAAGCTACAATAGGAAGCTCTTGAACCTTCAGCAGGGTGCTAGAGTTTGTCCTGCATTAAATGCTCAATAAAGTTCCATTTTTGCTAGTCAAACAATACTAAGCAGAACCATTCTGCAAGAAAAAAATAATCCTGAGTTTCTTAGTCAATTCAATATAAAGCAATGAGAAAAAACAAAAGGAGAGGGGGGGCAAACAGGGATGAGCACAAGAGGGAACATAAAAGCCATTCTGAGGAGGGCAAGATTAAAAGATTTGATTTGTTAACTGGCAGATCAAACTAAACTTTCTGGAGTATGAATTTTACAGTTTCCCTTGCTCCTTAGCCTAAAATCTACAAAGAATATGAGTGGTTAGGAAAACCAGTTATATCTGGAGGTAAGAAGCTGAGAGCACCAGGCAAATATTTATTTATTCTAATCTGATATTAACTTTAGATCGCGCTCTTAAAAATGGTTGAAAAAATACTGTACCATTAGGATTATATATATAGGTATCACCTTTGAAACAAAACATTCCTAGGTACTTCAAAACACATAGTTCATGCCAGTATGTTTTACACTTCCACTGGAAATACCTGTACAATTTTAAGCTGCTGCTTCAGAAATAAATTACATAATTATGATGGACTTAGCAGCGTTATACAAGTATATTTTCCAGTTCTAATACAAGAGATATCACACCATACACCATTTGAACATGGAGGACTGGAGTCCAAAGTTTTCTTTCTTTCACAGGGGAAGCTTGTACACTGTAGGGATATTATCTAAAACTGAAAACAGGTTTCTTTTACAGTTAAAAAAGCAAATGCAAGGAGCACCCATTAAATTAGGGAAGTTAAATTACAGTTCAGGTTATTCTCTGAATTGGTCAGTGAGTCAGTGTTTGCTTTATCTGTACTTCAAGAATGATACACAAAGTGTCCTATGCCACTGTGAAATAACACGTACCATGCTCAAATAACATTATCTGGGAAATTAGCAAAATAGCACTGATCAACAGTGGTCAAGATGGCAAGCAATTGGACAGCTGGTTGCAACTGCATTCTTCAGGAACACACTCTCTCCCCTCCACTTCCCAAACTTTCCACACATGCTTATGCAGCCTTCAAAGCTGTGCCTGCTGATCCCCTTGGTCAGCCCACTACACTTGGAATCATATCCACTGAATAAACAAACAAACCCTGCCATCCCAGTGCTCTGAATCAGATCACCAAGGAGCTGCAACACCAGCTGAGTTAGAGGAAGAAACAGGAAAGGTCTTCTGAAGTGGGAGCACAACAGTCTCTTGTGGCAGCAGCAATGCGCTAGACTGATCCACCTGTCCACCCCAGCACCACCACCAGAGGAGCGATCCATCACATGAAGCCACATACTCAACAGTGGGTTGTATGAGCTTTACTCAAATAATGCCATCATGTATGAAGCCATTTTTCACCTGAAGACAAGCGTTCCAAAGCACATGAATTGGTTTGATTTTTTTTTTTTTTTTCCCCTACAGAAACTGCATCCAGCTCTGGGGTCCTCAGCATGGGAAAGACATGGACATGGACCTGTTGGAGCAAAGTCACAAAGGACAAGTGGAGGAACACCTCTCCTGTGAAGAAAGGCTGAGAGCTAGGGCTGTTCAGTGGGGAGAACAGAAGACTCCAGGGAGATCTCACAGCACTTTTAAGTGCACTTACAGTACTTTAAGGGGACTTCCAAGAAAGCTGGAGAGGGACTTTCCAGAAGAGCACGTAGTGACAGGACAAGGAGGAATGGCTTCAAACAGAGCAGGTTTAGATTAGATATTAGTAAGAAATTCTTTACTGTGAGGGTGGTGAGACCTTGGCATAGGTTGCCCAAAGAAGCTGTGGATGCCACAAGCCTGGAGTGTGAGGCTGGATGGGACTCTGAGCAACCTGGTCTTGGTAGAAGGTACTGGGTGCTCACAGCAGGGGGATTGGAACTCTATTATCTTTCAGGTCCCTTCCAGTTCAAACCATTCTAAGATTCTGATGTACCACACAGTTTATTGACCTTGAATCAGAAGAAGGAAATCTGCTTGCTTTGTAAATAGTGAAAGATGATATGTGGAAAGTTTGCTATGACTTTAAGGGGTGTACGTCAAACAAGCATACGTATTTTGTTGATTAAATTATTTTTCATGCAAAAGGTAGCTGATATTCAGTGAGGTCTGAAGCAATGAAAATTCCAAATGGTATTAAATACTTTGCAGTAATTCAGAATGTAATGGCTAAGAAAAAAAAAAAAAAAATCTGAGTAGAATAATTGCAAATCCAGAACCCAGAAAGGAAAGAAATGACAGAGCCAACCTAGTTTCATGGAATTTAAACGTTGTCTGCAGTCTGTGATTAACACAATGTTAAGGGTTAAAGGCTGGGTTAGTCAATTAGTCACAATCATATACAATTTAAAATTAAAAAGAAAACAGTTTAAAATTAATTTTTAGAGTATTATAGGTTAAGGTTTAAACTATGGACCTAAGAGTTACAGAGAGGTAAAAGAAACAAGAGCTAGCTGGGCTTGCTTCCATAACAAACTAGAGAAAAAACATTCTACACCCTCTCATTACACATGAAATACAATACAAAATACCCTACACATAAAATACAATACAAAAACCAAAAAACCTCAATGTATCTTAAATATAAGCAAAGTATACTGGTAAACTGGACTCAAATACTCTACTTAACTATCTGAAATGAAACAACTTTAAAGGTCAAATCCCATTTTTTTTTTTTAATCAGAAGGAGCAACGTGTTGCTGAACTATTTAAATGAACATCTGAACATAAAAAAAAAAAACCAAAAAAAAACCACCAAAAACCAAAAAAAAACCAAAACCACAAAAATGTACCTGCCTGAACAAAACCTTTAACTTAGTTCCTGCTGTAGAAATTTAAGGCTTGGACAAAACACAGCTAGAAGGTGCAGTAATATCTATTAAAAACCTAGTTAGAAATTAACAATAGTAGTAAACAAGATCAGCGGACTCCAAGTTTCCTTTAGAAGCTGCTAATTTTTTTAAGCAAATAGAAAACCTATACAAAATCTCACTTTAACAGTAGGTCTAAAAATAATTATCCCTAGCAGATATGCCATATATACAATATTAAAATTTAAAAATAGAAATAGCAGTAGTTATAACATAGTAGTAATTCTTGTTACTGCTAAGATACAGCTGTAAACTTCTCAGAAAAAAAATTCATGGAAAACACACATCAGGCAAACTCATACCTAAAAATTAAAATAGCATGCTTAGGCTTTTCTTCAATTGTTTTCCTTGCTTTCAAGTAATAGAGATAGAAAAAAAACTTGTAGTAGTACTGGCAATAACAGTTCAAAGTTCTGTTGCCTTAGTTAGCTTTAAATAAACTTTACTTACTAAAAAAAGAATAATTTAATCTTCTGTAAAATATACCATTTTATATTCTGTAGTCTACTTACAGAATTATCCTAACAGCAATACTATTTATATTGATGAATGATGAATTGATTAATGAACTTAGAAGTTCAGATCTGAAACCCACATCTGGCGAAAGCTCTCAAAACTCATGTTCAGGAAGCAAAATTTTTGTATTCATTACTAAATACAGAAGGCAAAATAACAACGTACATGAGTCTTATTTACACAAAAACGTAACAACACTCTGAAGACTGAGAATCCCAAACTGCAGCACAGAGAAGGTAGGAACTGATTCTGCATTCCTGTCAAATACAGGATTAAACATCTATGTCCAGTGTGTCTGTAGCTGCATCCCTGCAGGCAGTGACACCCCATACCAGGGCCAACCTGCAGAAGAATCCTTTCTCCCAGTCCATCATGGGACAACAAGCCTTGGGTCAAGGGAGGCAGAGAAGAGGCTTGAAAAGCAGGGTCTCCCTTGATTTGGTGTGCTCAAATAAAGGGCATGATTCAGAAAGTAAGGAAAACAGAAGTGAATTCCAGCTTGGAAAGTAAGGACAAGCAATTAGATGGGATGAACCAACCTGTCTTGAGGAGCATCAGGATCTAGCCATTAAAGCTGAAGACATGATTCTGCAGAATGTTTCTCCTGCCTGCCTGCACCCAGAACTGCTCCAAGCTCAGAGCTACTGCTGACACCAGCAGTATCCAAAACCCACAGCTGCAAATTTGTGTTCATTTTGCAAGCACAACAGCCTAAAATGTTCTGAAGCAAAACACAGACTGACTTAAGCTAGTAAATAAAAAACTCTACAGAAAACTCAAACCCAAGCAACAAAATATGGTAGGAGTTACTATACACACTCTAAAATCATTTAAAGGTAAACATTCACATTCAACTCTTAACATTTGGTATTACCACTCAGAATGACTACTGCAACAAAATATTTTAAGATCACTGCACGCTATGTAGGTAGGAAAAAGCATAATTCTTTTTTGCTCTCATAGGAACAACTGTTTATTCTACCTAGGTCTTTTTGGAGTACCCTAATCTGAAGGCTTGTTTACAAAAAGAGCTACGGCAGTTTAAAGTCAATTGAGAATTTTAGAGCAATTTAGGCAGTGCAAAATTTGTGTAACTGTAACTTCAGTTTGAACACATTTCCATTGACCTTAAATTAATTGAACAAATAAGAGGTAGGCTAATTCTCCTATACTAACATATAGGATAAAATACTCTGCACAACTGGCTCATGGCAGGATTTGGGTTTGCTTGGGAGGGGGTGATTTTGGTTGGGTGTTTTGTGCTATATAGCAAAGACCTAACACTAAGTGGGTTTCTGGTGTAAAACATCTGCTTCCATAGATGGAGAGTGTTCATCCAGTCTAACACTTATTCCACCATCAGATTAATTCAAACAAGTGTCAGTGAGCTAGTTTTACATCATGGGCAGCCATGACCTGAGAGCTGTTTGCAAGCCTTCCTCTTAACTTCATGCCAGGTGTCATCTGGCATCCTACAAAGGGCATAAAGCTAATACAAACTTGGTATCTTGTGCTCTAGCTAATTCAGCAGAAATGCAACCCTGTCAAGCACATGCTACTGGGCCAGCACCACGCACATCTGGTATGTGGCTCATGATGGAGCTGCAACAGCCTAGGAACAGCCATGCCAGTCAAAAGCATTACTGTCCCAGCTGCTTGATTCTTCCTGCCAAAATTTACAGCTCTGCCAGCAGCACAGGCCACGGCCACATTCCCTAACCCACTTCAGGCAAGAAATCAACCTGTCCGTTTAGACAACTTAAGTAAGTGGCAAGAGCTACTTTTGAATGAGTGGGTTAGAGAGTGCCCCTACAAACTACTTTACTTACAGAGCAAGGGAAGCAGTAATCATCAGCCAATGAGCAGTAATGAGCAGCTGAGCAGACCCAGTCCCACAGTCTACGCAGCGACACATCTGCATCAAGTGTGTCACACCAGTCAGCTCCCCAGGATGAGCTAAAGCCTTGCAGCTTGAACTGTATATAAATATATAAAACCATCTATATACACACAATTTTATATGTATTTACACACACCCTCCACTGAATGAACTGGTAGTTGTTTCTATCTATGAGCCAAAAGTAAAAATTCTGTTTAACATCAGACCACAATTCTAAACAATTTAATTGGATAGTACGACAAAAATGCTGGCACATATAAATTAAGGGTTCTGCTTCAAGCCCTGTAAGTAGTCTTACTTCCTGGAGAAGAAATAACCACACTATTAAATCCTCTAATATTTAAATTGGATACAAGAGATGAACACTTTCACAGGATGTACTGTACTTCCTAGTGCTATGCTTTTTGGCAAGCACAAGACAGACAAATTAAGTGAGTTATCTTCTGCTTGAAGACACAAAAAAAACTAGGAACTAATGCTTTGAAAAAGCCCAAAGTACTTGCTTTCAATACCTGCAAAGAAGTGTGGGAGGAGGGGAATTAAAGAAAACACAGGATTAATAATTCACTAAGAGCACAAAAAGTACTCAGACAAAAATAAATTTAAATGAAGTGCTGCAATTACACAAATAAGAGCTCATCCTGATACAACAGAATGAAGAGAAGCAGTAAAAAAAAAGCCTTACCTGCCTAATTCAACCTATTACATGGTTTTGTACAGAGAAGGCTTTTCCAATTATAGCTACAGGAGCTACAAGAAACTTTCAAGCAAACATGTTCAATAGAAAAAAGGAAAGCTGATTTCCTCATATAATGTAAAAGGTGTGTATTCAGAAAGTAAAACTGAGACTGAGCAAAAATGTATTAATGGAGTTTATATGATAAGAACAGATAAGGATCTAAGAATGATCAAAAAAGGTGGCTCAAAATAAACCTTCAGTCGAGAGACTACCATAAGCCAGCTTCTGTATGTGCAAAACTATACTATGAACACTTCTTGCTTCAAGCATTTAGATCAATTAAAAAACCCAACCACTATGAAGCTACAGATAATGAAATTAGTTAATTTAGGAAAATACATCTATTTAAAATAACAGATATATAAGCAAAAAAAAAAAAAAAATTGAGGCATAAGATCTGATCACACCACAGCACATTTTTAATGAAAAGCCAGTAACAGCTGAAGGCTGAGGAAGACTACCCTTACTGATTTCTGAAGACAAATTAAAATTAAAAAAATTAAAAATCACTACTTTGCCTAATCATCCTACATGAGGGAGCCCTGAATATTTGTAACTGTAACTCACACGTGTATATAATGAGGACCTGCATTTTTTTTGGACAGGGCATATGACAAAGACACTGAACAGAAAGCATTTTCTAGAATAATTATCCTTCTATTTCTAATACAAGGCAATTATTTCTGCTTTAATGGCAGACTTTACCGCCAACACATAACGACCCCTAAATATAAAGATAAAATAAACCAAAACCATTAAAAAAATGATATAACCTTATGAGCTAGAGCCTTTACCAGGCTGCCCCTGTACAACATCTCATTCTGAGAGACACAGGAGGATTCAAGAAAATCCAGGCATTATGCAGCATTTCAATCCACCACTGCTTTCAGGACTTTGTCCAAAAGTCAGACCATCATTCATTAACGCATGAGCAAAGCTTCAATTTTCATTATCTTTCCCACAAGCAAGTTCTACAGTAATAAAGCATCTCAGAGCTGCAAATCCTTTCGCAGTGAGAACACGTTCCTGGGAGATTTCACAGGGACGTCGTTGTGACAGGACAGCTTTGGGCTCGGGACGACCACCAGGTCTCTCGAGCGGACAGCGCCTATCTCTGAACCCCGGCCACCGCACGGCCACGCAGATGTGCGACCCCCTGCACCATGCAACCCGTCTACAGCCGGCGGTGCCCGCTGCTCGGAACGCACAGCCAGACACTCTATTGCGGAGACAAAGCCCTCGCTACGCTCCTGCAGAACGGGCGGCGCGATGCCCCCGTGCTCCCCAGGGCGGGCGGGGACGGCGGGTCCGGCCGGGGGTCCGCGGGCGGGGGCAGCGCGCCGCGCCGCCGCAGGGTCCGCTGGGAGTTGTAGTCCGCCACGCCGCCTCCCGCCGCCCCGTTGCGTGGGGCCGGCGCCGCAGGACTCCACCTCCCACCATGCGCCGCGGCTCCAGTCCCCCGCACAAGCAGCCCGGTTCTCCCGCACCGGCCCGGCGGAACCCGCTGAATTCACCCCTGCCCGTCTTGCCTTACACACGCAGCTCCGCAGCCCGCGCTCCCCTCGGCAATCCCAGCTGTCTCACAGCCGGCCACAAGGGCCGGCCGCAGCCTCACCCGCTCACCAGCTGGGTCGGACAAACTGCGTCACACCCTCCGAGCGCCCCCGGCCCTCTCCGGGGCGGTTGCCCCCGCCCGCTCCCGCCCCCGCCCCCCGGAGCAGCGCGCTGAGGGCCGCGGGGCTCCCGCTGTCCCCGCGGGGGCCCCAGCGCCAGGCACGCACACATCGCCCCGCTCCGCGGCGGTCCCGCACCCGCGGGCCTGAACCCTTCCCCGGCATCGGGAGTCCCGGTGGCGCGCTCGGCCAACCCTCACGGGTCAGGGGCAAGAGAAGCCGCCCCCAGCCGGGCGGTTCTTTCGGCCGGGCAGCGAGGCGAGCGGCGGGCCCGGGCCCGGCCCCGGCGCTACTCACTGACAGCGGCGGCATCCGAGTGCATTTTCGTGCAGCGCTGCACACGCTGCCGGCCCGGCCCGGCTCCTGCCCTGCTCCCAATCCAGAGCCTGGGCACGGACACCCCCGCCCCGCCCACCGCCCGCGCCCATTGGCCCGGGCTGCCGGGGGACGCGGCGAGTCTCGCCCTCTTACTGGCTGAGGCTGCTGCCACTCTTCCCCCGCCTGCCCCGCACTACCGCCCCGGCCTCCCATTGGGCAGAAGGCTGCGCCGGCCACGCCCCTCTCCGCTCTGACTGGGCTCTGGCGCTGCCAGTTTTTCCCGGCCTTTAAAGCGCGTGCAAAGAGCACCACTTTGTGTCACTCGCGGCGCTGATTGGCTATGGGGACCAAGGGCCGCGCCCATGCACTGATGCGATTGGCCGATACGGAAGGGGGCGTGGCCTGTGGAGCTGCCCCGCCCTCCAGGGCCCGCGGGCGGGCGGGCGGGAGTGCCTGGGGCGGGAGTGCCCGGGGCGGGACGGCCGGGCTGCGGCACTCGCCAATTGCTCCGTGATCCCCGCGCGGTGCGGCCAAATCACCGGCTGGTCTGGCACGATTTCCTCATTTCTTCCATCTCCCGCTTCCAAAGGAGAAAAATGGCAAGCTGCCAACGCCAGCCGAACTCACACAAGTGTCAGGTCAATGTTACAGCAGCGGCAGGATGGGCGGTGGGGAAACCGGGGGCGAGAGTGCTCCTTGCGGGACGATGGCAGCGGCTCATGCCCCGGCGTATTGTTCTCGATCCTAGAAATGTAGCGCGTGGAGCCACCCTCCTTTCCCTCCCCTTGCACGAAGAGGTCGCCATCCCTGGGCCGGGGGAGGAAGCCTCCCTGCAGGTCATTGCTGCTTAGCATGCGAGCGCAGCATCCCGTGGCGTTCCAGGGATAAATGCCGGCCCTGGCACTTTTCGGCGCTGAAACACAGATGCGAAGAGACTGCTAGAGCAGCGTCTGTGCACAGTGGGGAATTATAAAGGCAGAACTGAGTAATGAAAAAAACCCTTCCGCTAAAAGGTTAAGTTAAAAGAAAGCCAAGGACTATGAAACTGAAGTAGTGCCAGATTTAAGGTAATTGTCCCTTTGGAGTAATGCATTAACATACAGTCCTGAATTAACTGATCACAGGCCTGTTTGTGTTTCTTTGGGGTTTTTTGTAAGTTTTGCCTTACTCAGTGAGTCAGAATGTGCAAGTGCAGATGATTTATTTTGCTTGTTTTCCACTGCCTGTTTTACAGAGAAGAGGGTGGAGTCCACAAAAAAATGAATCCACTTTTCAAAAGTCATGTACTAAAACCCATGTCAGAGCAATGAAAGCTCACATTATTTGAAATTCTTACTTACTCACTAACTTGTTGAAATTATTTCTATAGAACTTCCTGCCTGTGTCTCAGGATATTTTCCTATTTTCACCATCTTTTCTTGACCTCAGCTGGTTGGTGTTAATAACACTAAGGTTGGAGTTCAGTCCCCATATGAGCCATTTACTTGAGACCTGGACTCTGTGGTCCTTGTGAGTCCCTTCCAGTTCAGAATGTTCTGTGATTCTGTGAAACCTCTGCAAAAAAAAAAAAAAAAAAAAAAATTTTAAAGCAGTGCAAGCTAGGTTTCACTTCTTTGGTAGTTCTATAACATCCCACATGCCAGACATTCACATTATTATGTGTCATCTCAAGTTCTTACACCCAATAGGGGCACCACTGAGTAGCAGTTCATGTGATCTAATTCTGGTTTAAGAGGAACAATTCCTTCAGGGGTGTCTGTTTGTTCACTTGACCATAAAAAGCATGCAGGTTGCTAGTTCAGAATAAAAACATATTCAAAAAGAAAACTTCTTCCATACCTTACAAAGTTGTAAATTGATACAGATGTAAAGAAAGGTGGCACAGAAAAACCCTTTTTTATTGTATCTGAAGAGAGAAAGGTTTGTACTTTCCCCCCATTTATATTAGTCTAAAATGAAAGACACTATTTGGCCTTAAAAATATTTCCTTAGACTACAGCTTCCTAATTGTAAAGCAAATAGGTTTGACAAGTAAAACTTCAATATATTTTTGAATGCACAAGTATAATCCCTGACCCTTAAAAACAAGATCTGAAAAGAAATCCATAGGGAAACATAAAAGAAACTTTGTTTTCTTAGCTTCTGCCTGCTAAATAGGGCTTTCATGCATCAGCCAGAAAAGGCCTGCCCCATGAGAACAAGGCCATTAAAACATGCACCTTCATTCCAACCTCAAGAAGTTATAAGTAATCCCCTTTGTTACTACTAGCTGTAAACCACTATGGAGGTCTCCAAGCCAACAGATGCTACGAAATCAGGCCTGTATTTCCTTTATAAAGCCTGAGTTTATAAAATGCAGAAATGCTTCATTTTACATAGAGAAGATCAATCAGGTCATGGCTGATCAAACATTGTATTGGGTCGCTAGGCAAGGTTCTGATAGCAGAAGGATTACAGAAGTGACTCCTGTGAGTAGCTGCTAGAAATTTCCCCTATGTCTGACAGAGCCAAGGCCAGACAGCTCTAAGACAGACAAATCAGTGATGTGGGTAATGCCTCCATGGTAACATATTTAAGAAGGGGAAAAAAAGTTAATGTGCAGATGTAATCGTGGCCAGAGAAGTGAGGAGTGAGAATATGTGAGAGAAACAGCTCTGCAGACACCAGGGTCAGTAAAGGAAGGGGAGGAGGTGCTCCGGGTGGCAGAACTTATGTTCCCCTGCAGATTGTGGTGAAGCCCATGGAGCTCCACAGGGTTGCAGTGATCCACCTACACAGCCCATGGAGGGCCCCACATTGCAGCAGGCAGATGCCCAAAAGAAATGTGTGGCCCCGTGGGAAGCCCACACTGGAGCAGGGTCCTGATAGGACTTGAGACCCTGTGGGAGATCCATGCTGGAGCAGCCTGTTCCTGAAGGACTGTACCCCATGGAAGAGTGGCGCACCCTGGAGCAGTTCATGAAGAACGCAACTCATGGGAAGAACTCAGGTTGGAGTAGTTTGTGTACGACTGTCTCCCGTGGGAGGAACCCCACACTGGAGCAGCTGAAGGACTCCTCTCCCTGAGGAGGAAGTAGCAGAAGAAACAACACATAATGAACTGACCATAACCCCCATTCCCCATCTCCCTGAGCCACTGTGTGGGAGGAGTAGAAAATTGGGAATAAAGTTAAGCCCAGAAAGAAGGGAGAGGCAGGGGAAAGGTGCTCCTAAGATTTGTTTTACTTCTCATTGTCCTGCTCTGATTCTGATTGGCAATAAATTCAATTAATTTCCCTGAGTCAAGTCTGTTTGGCCCATGACACTAACTGGTGAGTGATCTCTCCCTGTTCTTATCTCAACCTCCAAGTCTTTCATTATATTTTCTCTCCCCTGTCCAGTTGCACAGGGGATAGAGTGGCTTTGGTGGGCATCTGGCATCTAGCCAGGGTGGAACTACCACATGGACTGAGACAGCTTAAGCAGTTCCACCTATTGTCTTAATACTAACCCTCCTGGCATCCTTTATTTTGTGCCAGTGCAATCACTTGGACAGCTAAATAGCAAGGTAGGTCAAAGAGCGAGACTGTCCTCAATGCTCCCAAAAAGCAAAAAAATCCCAAAACAAAACAATCCTCTCGACACTTCTTTAAGTTTTCTTTATTTGTTTGTTTTCCCAGTCAGCTGAATATCCAGATCTGGCTTACTACACATATGTGCAAGTTCTCCCATCAATGCACAGGTGAGGAATAACAAACCATGGAAGTGAAGAGTGGCAGTAAATGCACCTGCCAGTTTGCACACTGTTAGATCAACCTTGGAACTGCAGACTTTTCTTTTTTCTGAAAAAGACTGCCATTGTTTGCCTTTTTTATGTTTGCATTGCTTTTTGAAATTGATAGCTAAAATGGCAACCACGTTAAAAAAAAAAAAAAAAAAAACAACTTAATTGTAGACTGTGAAAAATACTGGATAACAAGAGAAAGAGGAGCTATTTAGTTGTATCTTCTTCACTATCAGAAACAGTGCAGATGTGCCTGAGAAAGAATTTCCAAAAGGAAACTATTTCCAAAGGATATCAGACTCCAGATTGCTAAAGTCATGGTATCTCTTGAATACTTTAATCCATCTTCCCTTGCTTAGAAACAAGCTTGAAAGTTAATTTTAGGCAGCAGAATCACACACCATGATGTGTTTTACAAGTCAGAGGGGGAAGAGAATTGTATTGAAAAGAAAAACATTACAAAGAAGAATATGCTGAACATTAAGAAAGCAGATAAAGCAGCAACAAAGCACAGTGCAGGGTATTATAAGAAAATAAATAAAGTCCCTACAAGAAGTCCAGTAATCACAGTTCTAAATAATTTGCAGATATGCAGAACTGATACCCAAGTCAACACAGGTTTGTATAATGCTTCTGAAAAGATTTTTCACCCTCAGAGTTACAATGAAAAAACCTAACACCCATGAGTTATTCCTGCTTGGTATCAGCAAACTGTACCAATGAGGGACAAAAGAGGACCTCAAGTGGCAGAAAGCAGCAGCTGCAGATTATACTAACTTCTTCAAAGCACTCCTCATAAAACAGTTCAGTTTATTTTAATCTCCCTGTCCCATTGACCCATACTGTGTTCCCTGTTGAAATGAAAAGGTCTATTTTCTAACTCTTGCTCCACGGGTACATGACTTTGGCCCAATTGTCCTTCTGTAACATCCTGCAAACAAATGTCATTTTACATACATGAGAAAAAATCATGTTTCAGGGCTGCTGATACCTAAACTCTTACATTCCAGTTATAGAGTTTTTTTCAGCTTCAGTTTAAAATTTTACATTCTCTTCATTCATCATGAAGCAACTCTAAGCAGCCAAGCTTGAGAGCAGCTAGGAATTTCTTCCTAAACCTTGGGGGTGCATCAAAACAGCCAGCACCCCTCTCTGGGGCCACAAAGCTCCCTCACTATCAGCAGAGGACCATGAACATTCTCAGTGTTCTGTTTCAGTGGGACAGGTGGGAACTGGTTACCTGTACACTTAAGCTGCCACAACTTGTTTCAATAACATCAAGTCTGGTTCAAAACCAAAGGGCGTGTCCAACTTTTGCTCAGCTTGTAGCTGCAACACTGTTTTTGAAAATGGGAAATAACAATTTCAGGTTTTTCTTAACCCAAGAGGTTTGAACTGCAGCTCCCAGGTTTTGGAGTGCTCTGTAACAACACCAGAGTCACTGTGCCTGAGTCAAGGCAGGAATATATATGTAAGAGGAGACTGGAGTATCCACCCTGCTGAAGAATCCAGTACTCTCAGAAGTTGTTCTCATATATGTTACGTGGAGTTCTTTTTTTATTCCAAGATAAACACTGATAGGCCCCTGATGTAGTGATGTCTCTTCCTGTACATTCCTACAAACTTCAACAGACCTGCACAGAATTGCAGAGGATGGGATTTGGAGCACAACAGAATACATATTATTTAGAAGTCAGATATATGTAATCTAGACCTTTTACCACAAGCAAAAGTTCAAACCTGTAGTAAATACTGCTTATTTTATACAGTATTTTCTTTGCATGCCATCTCTAAATGCATAAAGATATCCACAAACATCTTCTTTCATAACATACTTTCTTATGAAAGCTGAGATGAGGAGAGTATGATTAGAAAACTAAAAGATTAGTCACACACCCCTGCAGCAGGACCTGTTGTAGCACATTTCTGTCATAGTTTGAAACAATGATTGTGACTTAGATATATAATGCACATTTTTCTAAACCACTTATATATCAAGGGATTAGATCAGTGTGTAGATGTAAGGACAAATAAAGTTTCATTTTAGCTTCCCAATTCTAACCACAGGTGTAGAAAAGTATACAAACAGTTTGTGGTCATGTTTTTTCTTAATCATTCTGATAAAATAATGAAAATGTCAACAAATATTAGTTACTAATTACATACATTAAACTACACAAGTTACTTAGAAGAAGAGAATATTCAAACTTTAGATTTTTTTTCGCTGTCAACATGAACCTTCCTAATGGGGTGAGCATGTCTAAATCCTGTAAAAAATCCATTAAGAGACTTTGAAGATTACATACAGATATGATTTGTAATCTAATCTGTTATGCAAGTCATGTTATGCTGTCTGGCTTCTTGAAAAATATCCTCATCCTATTTTTTAATTGTTAAAAAATTAGGAGTTTTAAAGCTTTTTGTACTTATACGTAACATTTCTTGCACTTCACATTAATAATCTGCTCACATTACAAGGTGTTTGCAGAGTCAGCCTGTGGAGAATGTTAAATAATGTGGCAAGATAATGTTAAGTGTTCTACAGACTATGAAAAGGCAAACCTGTGGCTGGACATGCATCAGAGCTAGCATGAGAACGTGCTGAAAATAAATGAGGATACTCAGAGCACTATGCAACATTGGTGCCAGTGCCAGCTGCTTTTGCAAGCTGGGAGAAAGAAGAGACAAGGGCTACTGGTGTTTGCAGAAGAAAACTGCTAAAAGTGCAAGAAAATAATTTGTATCTCTCCACAACATCATTTATCCTGTCTTGCTGGAGAGTCACACAAAGAACAAGTTCAGAGGGCTTGTAAAGACACACAAAGCACCCATAGGTGAGAAATGAGTTCAACAGCAGCTGGTTAATTGTCAGTTACATCTGAGATGATGAATACATAACCACTGAGACTTTGGAATACCTTTCACACATCCTCTGTCCACAAACACCAGTGGTCAGTTTCACTCTCAGAAACACAGCTCTAAAAACAAGGGAGCAAAATGATACGTGACCAGAATAAAGTGGTACATGTGGTACTGGCAGCAATTACCTGACTCCACAGAACAAGAAACAATGGGTGAAAACACATCCTGTATTTACTTACATAGAGAAACAATAAAATGGAGTATGCTCAAGCTCTTCTTAAAATTATATGGTGAAAAATTAGAGGGAGAAAAAAATTCCACCCTCTTTCCTGCAACATATCCTATTCCTCTCAGTTATGGTATGCTTAGATATGACTGGAAAGACACACAGTATGAAATACCAACGTCACAAATGTGGTTTCCAAACTGAATGCATCACTTAAATTATCTAACATGTTTCTCACAAGCAGGAAACATCCTTTGGACAGCACTGAAGATGTCCTCATTGTTAAAGGGAAGCTCTGCACATATACTGAAGGATCAGGAGCTAAATATAAAAGACATTTGCAAGAGACTCCAAGAAGACACAAGATTTTACATTGGGTCACATGTGCATGGCATAACAGGGAATTCATTGCCTAGGTCAAAAAAGCAACATCTCTATTTAGTCCTACTGAAGTGTGATGCTAGCAAAGAAACAAAGCTTTGCTTTTTTTTTCCCCTTTATTACAGTTCATTTAAAATAAAAGTTACAACCAGCTTGTCTCCCTTCTAAGAAACCTTGTTATGTTTTAATTCTTCATCAGTGTGGTCATGTAGGTGTCTCATAACCATCATTATTTAGAGGTACTCTACTCTCCCCTTTGTAAAAACATTGAAGTGTCTAATGTCCAGTTAATAAAATGAAGTCTATAAAAGTTACCTCTTTTTCTCCAGTATTATGAACATCAATTATCTGCAAATTGTTGTAAAACTCTTTTAAGAATAAAATGTAGAATAGCAGTAGATGTAAATAATGTTTCAGTGGAAAAGGCACACATTTCAGACACATACTTAGTGCGTATCTCCCAGTTAAAAAATACACTATTTTTCACAATTTCTATTTTGAAAAACCCTAGGGCAATCTCTTTATTGCAGTAGCAGCAATACCACTCTGAAACGTCATGATATATGAAACCTCCCCAAAAGCTGAAGAAGTTGTTGCCAAAGCAAGTTCCCACCCTTGCTTTGTTGCATACAAAGCAGGTATCTGGCCAATGTAGATACCAGTTTATAAAAATGCATGCATCTTCCCTTCCTCACAGTGATGGCAGCTCATTCAAGAAGTCACCAACTATTACACACACATTCACAGTGTTGTGCAGCATGAGAGTTGCTCATCTTAAACACTGTAGTCTTTTTGGCTGTCAATTCTGTGTCAAGCAACAAACCTTTCTTGTTGGTCTCAATAATAATTTTATTTTCTTGCTCTAATTTGTCCGTTTAAAATATTTAGGAGTGCTCATATGAAAGTGATGAATAGGCACATAATTATGTCCATCTTTATAAGATCCAAACCTGAAAAAAAACATTCAGCAGAGCAATACTATTACAACATTATTTATCCCATGCAATTAAATCATACAATTACTACCCTACTTCTGAATGTTCTAGGCAATTTGTTTCAGAAATAGGCCTCAGGTCTATTAAATGTAAATCAGGTTCTATGAACCCTCTCCTGCTAAAGGCCTTTGAGTATACTGGAGACCACTGATGCTATAGGCAGTCTATAATTGGAACTCTAGATGAAAAAGCTGAGTGCTGCATTTATCTACTTAAATTCTAAGCTAAGTTTTTAGTCTTGATTTTAGTGGAGATACAATTTAAATACCTGTAGCACCTATAGTATCAAAACAGCCAACCCTGTTATAAATATTGTATATCTTACTTTTGCAAATTATGATGAAAATTGTAATTATTTCATGCCAAATTTAAATATGAAAGTTTTGACAGCTGACTATTATGGTAGACAGACCTGCAAAAGTAAAATTGAGTACTTATTCAAAATATCAGTGCTAAGTAATATTTAAGAGCACTGCCACTGTATTTCTAAAGAAGTCGAGTTAATCAGAAAAAGTTAAATACATTCCAATAGGGTAAACATTTTCTGATTATAGGCAGACAAAAGAAATTAGGACAAGATTCTGTGCTGAAGTCAACTGAGAAAAATCTGAACATGAATGCTAACTGTAGGCAAGTTCCTTCATGTGGAAAAGTCTGACCAAACCCCTGCTTAGACAGGAAGCCAGTGGCTGAGTGGTGCATAAGAAGGGAGTACACTCAACTGTCAGATGTATATGAGAAAGTAATATGTTCTGCATTATGCATGTTAGGGAGAGTAAACATGGCATTACTGGGAATTATTCTCTCTGTGGCAACATATCTCACAAACTTCATGACTCTTTCACTATTAATACTTAATACTAGAATAAGTATCTTCCTCTGTATATCTCTTACTTAGCAATACCAGTGGAAAAATGATGGCAATTTAGAAATAAATTACTCTTTTACATTAAAGCTAGTCCTTTTCCTTCTTGACACATGCAACATCCTGCCTTAGGCATTCTTTTTATCTCCAATTATATAGTATGTTTTAAAATGCTTATGCAAAAAGTATTTAATGTATATATTGTATTTAATATTCTAAGTGACAGTATATTAAGAGGCCAATCTCCAAAGTGCTGAGAAACATGGGAGATCTTTCATCATCTATCAACAGAATCATCACAACACTTGACAAATATCCCTATCAAACAATCTCAGAAATTGCCTGGGTGAAATGAGCATTACTTGCACTTTATGCTGTGACACAACAGACTGATTTTCCCAGGCCACGTGCCAAATCAATCGAAAAAATTGAATTACAAACCAGAAGTTCCTGACATCTGCTCTTCTGCTCAGTTGGGTACTGATCAGTGCCTCTCACTTTAGAAATAATTTTGTTCCTAGACTTCTCTTCTACAAGATGCCAGGTACATCATCCCCTTCATTTCCCATGAGATACACTGACCTGGGATTGAAATGGATGTCCTCAGGAACTTGGCTGGGATCAGTGACAATTCCGTCATTGTCAACATAGCTATCCACATGATCTGGGATTCTAAATTTGGCCATCTGGACTTCTGAATCACTTAAACCAGCATGAGATATGCGGGCATAACCCAGCCTGTCAAATATGAGAAGAATTAGTTTGAAGAAATAACTCACCACATTCTTAATAAATGTATTTTTTTTCCCCAAGAGTTATGCTTTAGCTTATCAACACAATTTTCCATTTCTGTCAATCTCACTTTCAAAAAACTGAACGTGTTCCATAAACAGGATCATAATACCACGTCACAAGCATCAAACCTGAAAAAATGTGTTTGACAGTAAAAATAAGCTCTGTGTCTAAAAACCTTTTTTAAAAATTACAGCTTTAGAATATGAGTGGATGTATAAGCTCAACAAATTTTCACTGAAAAGATTTCAATATTCAAGAAAGAACTCAGGCATCAATTGAATGAATAATGCAAAAAATTCAAATAGCAAATAGAGTTTTAGCCGAGTTTTTTTAGTTACCTTTTTAAATTTTTTACTCAATACTGTTAAGACAGCTATCAAGTTTATGACTTGTGAACACTGCAAAATTTGCATGGTTTATTTAAAAGAAGATGAACTCCATTCCCGTACAAATATCACCAAGAGAACGATTTGTAAGCAATTTGGTATCAAAAGATATGGAGTGCATAGTTCCTGTGCCTCAATATGGGCTTACACAGTTCAAGTTTCCACTAAATCCAGCATAAAGATTGGCTGAATTAGATCAGCATTTTGCTTCAAGAAACCCTAAATCATAGTTCAAAATTTGTATCTTTTGTGTCACATACAAATTTGGTCTTGGCATTCACATTTTAGAATGAAGTTGCAAAGCCAGAGCTTTGGAGAAATGTAATTTTATGCTACTAAAACAGAGTAGATCTGGAGGCTTTTGACACAGAATGATGAAACTTGTAATAGCGTCTTTTTGAATTATATTCAGAGATACACCAGTTTTTGTGACCCTAAGATCAATGTTCCACATAATTTTATGATAGCTCCAACTGCCCATAATAATTGTTTAGGGATATGAGACTCTTCCACAATCACTTACAAAAGATTATAAAACTGATAACCATAAAGATACTTAAGCCTACAAATAAGTGATTTACTTCAACATACCTTATTACTCCACGATACATAATATAGCTACACCACCTGTCCCGATCTGTACTGTCAATATCCTAGAGGGATATTGAAAGGGAAAAAAAGTCAAACAAATAAGGTAAGTGTTCATCTGGGTAGGCTTTAAATCAGTAATAGGACCAATGTATAAACTCACTGCAGAAAAATATTTTGCCTAGAACATTGTCATAAGGTAGAAAGAAAAAAGCTCACTGTTAGAGATGGACAAATCAGACAACTTTTTGGTATCTCTTAACACAGAGCTCATTTTAAAAACAGAAAAAAACACAGAATTAGAGGCTATCTGGAGGTCACCTACTCCTAACCTTGGTCAAAGTCACTTCAGGCAGATTGCTCAGGGCCTTATGCAGCTAACTTCTGAAT
Organism: Vidua macroura; assembly: GCF_024509145.1. Taxonomy (NCBI): domain Eukaryota; kingdom Metazoa; phylum Chordata; class Aves; order Passeriformes; family Viduidae; genus Vidua; species Vidua macroura. Next base: position 47,757,605 of record NC_071574.1, read on the forward strand.
ATCCTTAAGGATAAAGGTTTCACAACTTCACCAGGCTCCTGTTCTAATCCTTGACAACTCTGTGACTTTTTATTTCTTCTAACTGACATTTCCCTTGGGGCAGCCGCTGTCCATTGCCTCTTGTTCTTTCACTGTGTAACTCCACCTTCTCTGCAAGTTATCATGAGGGAGCTAAAGATTATATTTGAAAATGGGCATGTGTTCTCTTCTCTGTCTATATTTAAGTTACCAATTTGAAATATTAGGCTGAATGTTTCCAATATATATTTTCTCTAAAGATGAAGTATTTTCATATTACCTGCACATTTCCATTTTTTATTAATTCAGTATAGTCTCTGGATCCAGGAGCTGAAGTGATGTATCCTAGAAACACAACTTGCTTAGAGCTAGTCTTCAATAGGTTTGAAACAGCTATAGCTTGAAGTTTTCTGTCCAAGTCCTCTCTGAAAGAAATGGAAAAGATTTTAAGATATAACATTTTAGCTCACAATCTTTGTGCTATGACATAGTAAACCACAAATCAATCTGGTATCATTTTGGTTGCTCAATGTTAGAGAGTATGAAAGTTCATGGCAAGCTCATTGATTCAAAATTATCACTACATTTGATAAAAGCCACATGGTCATGGTAGATGTAATTCACATTCTCTTTCTATCCATCACAGGAACAACTTTTCCTATTACTGTTTTGTTTTTAATACTGATATCATCACTAGGAAATGTGAAAGTTAATGTTTTGGTTATCTAAGGCTTTGTCTCTGCTTGCACTTAAAATTTAACTGTGCTAGCATGATGTGGTGAGTAACAAAGAACTTACACGCTAAATAAATTTTATTATGGATAGATCATGGTAAATAAAGTCTTAAAGTCTGGGTCCCATAATTTATGAAATGTAACTAGAGTTACATCATCCCATTAGCATTACTTAATTACATTTGGCATTTATTTCACATCTCTTTAACAAGATTTACACAAGAGTTCCAACATGATCAAAAGTGATAGCGTAAAGTGGAGCCTGGTAAAATACTTCATTGGACCCCACTCCCTGTTCTTGGATTTGTCATAAAATAATGAAAAAGCGGTTCTCTGTCTATGATTCTTTAGTTAATGACTTTAAATGGTTGTGTATATCATGTTGTCTTCTAGATTTTGATAGTCTGGGCTAACAGTAAAAACATTGACAGAGAGAGCTGATTTTGGAACCTGTAAACCCTGAAGAAGACAACAATTTAAGTGCAGCTATGCTTTCTAAATAGTGGTACTTCTGACTGAAGCAACTGTATTAGGGAGAAAGAGCACACAGACAGGAGACAAAAAAATCCCCAAACACTTAAGTAGAAGTCTGACCTAGGTATATGTGAAGCTGCCTGCTTAGCTAGCTGCTCTTTCCAGAATGCACCTCTCCAGAAGATGGGGTCTTTTAAAGGCACAGGCACAGTTACAGGCCCACATTCTTAAAATCATATTTAAAAACAACCCTAGTTATCCAGTATTCTATAGTCTATGTCAATGTAAGCAGCAGAAGAAAAAAATCAAAAATGAGCAGTTATGTGCAGTATTTAGTTACAAATTCCCCTCTAAAACACAATCTAATTTGCACTCATTTCCCATGTGACTCCTCATATTTTCTCTTTCATCTTTATCTCATTTCTTTGCGAAGGTATTATACAGTGTTCTTTTCTTCTACTTTGACAAAACAGTTTCTCAGACAGACAAGTCTAATCATCTGTGTGAGGCACAGAATTAAATCCTGTTCTAGAGTTTAAAATGGGGGGTGATTTCTGATAATTATATTTGTTTAATAAATGGGAAATTGATAAACATTTTGCAGATTTGATGCAGTTTCTACTCAGGGGAAGGAAATGGGATACAGAGAATTCCTTCAGCTTTCTGAGCAGCTTCTTTGTGTTATAGTATTCTGCACCCTATCCATAAATTTGCCACTCCATAAATTGTAACATTTTCTTTTAAGTTCCAGATCTTACTACATAGTCACAACCATACTAGATATCCCATCAAATATAACAGAAATAACAGCTACATGGAGCATTCACAAAACTATCTCTTATTAATATTCTTTACACACAGGTAATCAAAACATTGTTTTCAAGAACTGAAATATATATCTTATTCTTCTCCATCACTTATTTGATTTATTGGTATAATATTGCTTTTCTGAATTCAGAGATCAGACTTCCTATTTCCACTTGCATGCTCTCAGAAGGACACTGATGCATACTTTTGCTGCTGTTTCAACACTGTCCTTTATTAGAGGTTTCAGCTTTGTTACTTAAAAAAAAAAAAAAAAACCCAACATTTTTCCATTAATGCTGTCTATATCTAACTGTACCTATCTGCATTCATTGTGGAATATAATACATCTATTCCATATGCAAAAAGTTAGAAAGATGCTGTCTTACCCTGAGTTTCATCTGTAGCTCTATCATTTGTTGTGACTTTGCAGAGCTGTATCTTTAAATCTCTAGTAATTCAGATAGTAGGTTCAGCTGACACATTAAAAAATGCTTCAAAATTTTGAACCAGTAGTTTAACCAATTTTAAACTGTCATAGTATTTCTTCAAATGTGCTCTGCTACAACCACTATTACAGCAGCAGATTTTAAAGAGTACAAAATAAATCCCAGAAGTTCACAAATTACATTACATGACTTTGTACACTCTATGTAAAAATAAGGGAAATACACACTCTTCATTTCCAAAGTGAGCAACAACAAAATCAATCAGCTTCCCTGTGAAGTTGACAGTCAGGGAGATGGCAGGGGCAATCTCTCCCTCTGGAGATGGAAGGAGGTGATGGGTCGATTTTACAATTGGATATCTGGATAGTGCCATAATCCTACATGAGGAGAGGAAAAAAGTTACATTTTGTGATTCACAAGCATCAAAGATAAATGTGAGCAGAAGACTAACAGTCGCTGAAAAAACTGTAAGACCAGAATACGAACCATGTCTAGTGGATTTTTCTGAATACAGAAAGTTTCCCTCTAAAATACTGCTTAACTACATGTCTAAAAATATATTATCAAGTTAATTCCTACACTAAGAAATATCATTCCATAAATATGAAGTCTTTCACTGAGGTTTTCATGATCTGTATTTCATACAAAACAGAATTTTATACTACCAGAAATTTAAAGGTATTTTATTAAAAGTAGAAGTAGGTAGAAATACATCTTTAAAATGAGAGATTTCTCTTTTTTCAGCTTCTGTTTGGATGTTTTGCATCAGGTTTTTCAATGTATTTAATTAAAAAAAAATCTCAGAGAATGACTTCTCTCCCCCATTCTGCATCAAATAGATAGGGTCTGGAAGAAGAAAGTTATTAAATGCCCCTCACATATAGCAAAAATTAAACAGCCATAGCAACATCAGTAGGAAGTTCTATCTGCCACAGAGATGTATATATACCCTTGAAAATAAAAAGCTATATTATATGCCAGTATTTTTCTAGAGGACAAATATATTTAAAGATATGCAACTGGTAGGTGGTCAAGCATTAAGGTAAAATTAGACACAAAATATGCAGTCAAACAGACATGCACCTTTCTATTCCCATTTCCCATTATACAGCCCAAGCTAGATATGAATTCAAAATTTCTCATACCTCCTCATGTGCTACATTTTCCAACTGCTATCACATTTTTAAGTCTGAAATAGAAAATTCTCATAGCCCAAAACAAAATAATGTGAAAAGGGCATTAGGTGCCGTACTTGGAATGCTAAACTTCCAGATCTGTACATTAAAGGGCAGGGTGCCATTCTCTGTATCACCAAAACTAAAGTAGCTTATGGGGGCAGGCACCAAAATCTGATCATGTTTAGCAATAGGAAAACTCCATCCACATTGCATGGTAATGCTAATGAATCAAGGCCTGTTGCTAAAGGACAAGCTTTAACAAGTGATTATAGTGAGTACTATTCCAACTATTCTTTGCTTCTGTATTAGTGCAGTTTGTATTAGGTAATATATTTACATCTATTTACTGTCACTGTGCATGTAAAGGTGACTCACCCCCAAGTGTGATCTCTTGTGCTTGGACCAAAATCTGTGTAAAATCCCAGTCTTTCTCCTAGCCACATTGTTGGATCATGGTTTCCAATGAATGGTTTAGAGGCATCACTCTCTATAATAGTGATAAAATCTGCTTCTAAGATGGAAGGAAAAGAAAATATTTTCACATTTATAACTGTTACCTATAAATGGGACTTATATATAACTACATAATGTCATTATTTCCCTTTTGATTACAGAGGGATGGACACAAGCCCTTCAGGGGTCAGTCAAGGCAAATCAATGTTGGCAACAACGTCATGCCCAAACTTTTGGCTACTGCAGGCCACACAAACTCTGATGAAGATGCACTTAGTGTCTGCTGGCCATGACTCATCCCTGGTGCATGACCAGAGATACATGAGACTGCAGAATACAGCTGGCCTGAGCAGACTTTGTGCCGTTTCTAAAGCAGTAGAGATACTGTGCACACACAAATTAACAGCACAGTAGCAAGTCTACTGCTTTCAATTTGATGAACAAACACTACACAGCACATTTGCACTTCTCTTCATCTACCAAATCCTATTGTGCTTCAAAGGGTCCTGTGCAAGACACAGCTGGATGCTGTTGCCAAAATAATTATTCAGCCTAGAGCAACCTTGCATCAGCCCCAAGGCATGGTAACAGAAGAGTTCACAGCTCCAGTGAATTGCTGACCATCTGCAGCCACCTCACTTTCCCAAAGCACTGTGGTCCCTCCCTGTTTACATGCAGAGGTGTGGTTTTGTCAGGGGAACATGATGGGTTCCCCTATATTTTAACTGCAGGACACAGGAAGAACCATGCAGTTCCTTGAGGAACTGGCATCTAAGAAAAAACTGCCCATGCCTGAAGGAAGGTGGGAGTCTGCAAGCTGCCCACAGGATGGCTGAACCATTCAGACTCATCTTGAGCAGCAGGTCAGCCAGTATAGCTGCAGCAGTAAGAAGTGCTCCAAGTGCTCCCTTCTTGCTGCAATTATGCCCCTGTTAGAGTGTTCTCCTACACAAATCGAGTCACCATTTCACCCACAGCCCTTCCATAAGGAATTATGACCATCCAGCACCACAGAAGATTTTTTGCTTTCAAAATATAATATGCAGCAGTGTAAAGCATTATCAGGAGGGAAAATGGAGCTCAGAGTTCTTAAGCGGATTCCCAGGTTCTTCTACATCATTAGCACACATGCTGATCACAGAAACAGTAACTGAAACCATTAAGAAGAGTTGATGTTGAGTCCCTCCAGGGCAGATAGAAGTTACAGTCACAAAAGCCATTACGTGTGGCATCTTCACTATTCCAACAGAGAGGTGAGCCCAAGGAATGTACACCACCACACCTTTAGAGACAACCCCTATCCTAAAGCAGATAGCCACTCTTTTCTCTATGGCTCTCAAAATCAGGAACTCTTCTTATAGGAATTTCTAGACAAACTCTGAGTGCATTTACTGACAATGTTAATGTAGTATTTTATATAACAATATGCATGTAACATAAAACTCCAGAATACCATTTCCACCTATTAGAAATTATGATTTATTTTGGAATTTGCTGCCTTTTTGACTTACCAGTTGTCTTTTTTAGAAGTGATATTTTGTTATCCTAAAGAAATGCCAATGGACATAACAAGGTAATCACTTTTTCTAATATTCATTAATTTATACTATGTACCAGAAATTAATGCATTCATCAAAATACATAAATAAATATGCAAAGATTAAATAACCACCCAGACATGAACTATGGAATCACTTATGTAGAAGACTGTTCCTAATTTCAATTCATTAAATATCCTGGCTATTTTCTCATATCACCAGACAGCCAACATAGCCCAGCTCTCTGAACTCTTGGTCATGGGACAATGGAGTGAATAAGGTTAAATCAGTCTTTTCACTCTTCACTAACTCCTGTGTATCTCTGCCACAAAATAAAGACTTGCACAGGAGCACCCGTCAGTGCCTTTTCATTGCTTGGGTCCGTAAAGCCTGAGCTGCTAGGGAAAATACTGTGGTGGACCAGAGAAGAGCAAATGCTGGAATGGCAGCATGGACATTTCCTAATTCCCTGAACTGCTTTAGATGTTAAACTGTCAGTCCCCTGTATACCCTATCTCATGGGTATTGCAGGAAAAGAGTAACACCTACAAGCACTACTGGCCAATTCCTTTCAATGCCCTCTGCAACAGCACTCGAGTCCAAAGTCTTCATTTCTTATAGCTAATTTTCCAACTAAATTCCTGCCTATGAGCAACAGTTTAGACACTCTTCTCTACAGTGAAATCACGACAACCAAGGTACAATCATACAATACTTTTCTTGTATGCATTGCACTGGTTAGGTGATGGAAACAGACTTGTCTGTTTCTTCTCTGTATTCATTGTTAAGGGCATTTGAATTTCACACCCTTTAGGAATTATATAATGCTTCACATTTAAAAAACCCACATAGGCCTTATAAAACATTGTATTTTATCTAAAAGTATATTTACCTTTGTAAATACCATTGTATTTTATCTAAAAGGATATTATTTAATTTATGCAAAGAATTTCTCTATAGACAAGTAACTCATCAGCAATATGAGAAGAAAAATCTAAATATGAAATAGGTTTCCTCAGATCAGAAACCTCTCTAAAACATATTAAACAAATTATCACCTCTGCAAATGGATTTTTGACTGAAGTGATTGTATTGGAACAGTTCAAAAATTGAGAAGAAAACCACTAAATACAGGTTATTGTGTTAATGCAAAAATGGCCTCAGTAACCAAGGTGTTTTCACTTGTCTTTTCAGATGAATTCTCCCAAATATAAAAGAAGTAGGGAAAAAAAGAGTTACCTGTCTGATTAAGCAAATTAGCTGATCCTTCCAAATTAGACCATCCTTCATTGTCATATCCAAATCTAAAAGGCCAGATCATAGCAGAGAAATCTCTTTTTGGAACCTCAAAAAAAAAAAAAAAAAAAAAAGGAGAAAAGTAAAATAAAATTTGAGTTCTACATATTATAGCTTTGCAGTAAACACCAGACACATGATGCCATAAAAGACATACAGGAAGAGATGTTTTAACCAATATATTTTCCTAATAAAGCTGTCAGAATTACAAAAGAGTAAATCTGCTGTTAACAAGGAAATAAAAGTCATCATACATCAAGTTAATTTGTACAAGTAACAATAAACAAATGAAGAGGAAAGAGACAATGCATTTTTTTCATCTTACTAAGAGGAGCTGACCACTTTTTGCCACACAATAAGGCAAAACCTGAATTAATTGAAAAAAGGCCAACCGTATAAATCTGTGTGCATTTGTGAATCCAACACTGAACTCTATGACTGTTATCCATTTTGTTATTTATTACCTTTGCAATACCTATTTTCTTGCAAGATAGAAAATTGGAATCTTCAAATTTTTATCCAATTTCCATACCTAGTCTAAGTCTAATGTGTGTCAACTAACTTTTCAGAGAGCTTCAATCCAGTTATGATATGGTATAGAGCCATAGAATTCCTTCACCTGGAAGAAACCTCAGAAAGTTATCTGTTCAAACTCCCCCTTCACGAGATCAGCAGCTTAACAGCATTGTCCAGTTTGAATACCATTCAAATAAGCTAATTTATAAAAGTAATGTTCAAACTGAATATATGAGACAAGAATCTCTCAAATTTTCAAAATATTTTTTCCTTCATGGCATCACTATAAATCCCAAAGACCCAGACATTTCAATTTGACATTAATTTATAAATTAAATCTTTGCATCTTCATTTGTGCATTGATTTTTCTAAATACTTGGTTGCAAAGATTTCTTCAGCCACAATTAACACACCTAAGCTATTGCACGTACATTTTACTGTATATTTGAAAGTTACCATTCTCACAAACACCCTACTTACCCCTTGGCCCAACTTCTTCTGGTAAGTTTTATAACGTAAACCCAATCCAAGCAAACCAACACCAACAAACAGCCACAATACTTGAAATAGAAAAACACGAAAAATGGTTTTAATTGGAGAAAAAATAATATTATTATTTCTGTTAAACAGCACACTTATTCTAAGGTGTGCTATTCACAGGACAAGAAATGTGTCCATTTAAGTGACAACAGCAGATCAAGGAAGTACCTATGCATGCAGAATGTGTATATGTGTGCAAATACACTCTCCAAAATACAACATGCTGAGCAAATAAAATGTACCAAAACTCCTTGGAATAGTTTGCAAAAATTACACCTATTGAAGAATTCATTATAGGACGTTAATAAGGGCATCATGCAAACCCTTCAGTGTTTTGCTCTCTGTGTGCAAATGTGTACCCGTAGTACACAATTTTTATCTTGTATCAATACAATGTGTAGAATAAAATTTAGTTTACTTTACAAGCCTTTAGATGTCAGAAAGATGTGGCTCTTGCCAGACTTAAAGAGTGGTCATTTGTTTAACATAGTCTTGGAAAGACAGAGCAGCTTCATAGAAAGCATATTCAGAGCTTTCTAATTGCTCCTGTAGCATTACAAATAAACACAATGTGCACTTAAGAGCTCTCACCATTCAGCACAATATAATTTGATGATCAAAGCCCTCTGCAGTTATTTCATTTACACAGTGGCATATGCTGTCTACAATGATTTCAGTAACTCCAGTTTATTCTTTCATAGATTTAAAAAGATATTAAATTATTTTAATGCAAGTTTTCTGGAATGGTTTTGTGTAAAATTTAAATACATTTTAAAATGGAAGATGTCAGAAAGAAGGACATGCTGCCTGTATTAGCATATGTCAAGCTATTTCACACTCTGCAAGACACAAAGGTGCTTAGAGTGGAAGCTGAGAAACAGTACAAGTGTGGGCATGATGAGGAAGTACAAGAAGTACTGTTGCAACATTACAAGGTTAGCTGAGCAAGGGCTGTGCTTTGTGACAGGTAGTATTTTGAAATATTCATTTACTTTTGTGAAATGTTTTTTAGCTGTAATATTCAAACCACTTGAAAGGGTGCTTATGTTGTCTCTGACACAAACTCTCACAGGCCACATTCTTTTGGCCCCCGAGTATACAGGGTAAAGATCTCCATAAAGATTCCAGAAACAGCTCTGAAAAATTGTGAAGCACTATTGTCTTCTTTTTCCAAATGCAGCAAAAGGTATACAAATGGCAAGTGATTTGATCCAAAGTCACAAAAGAAAAGATGCAGGAATTGCAATCTTCAGCATCCTGATCTCTGTAGGGTTACCATGCCCTCATGACTAGCATTTTGTTCCTCTACCAAACTTCATGCTATTGACAGACATTTCTTCTTTAGAAACAGTAAGCTGACAATGAAGACAAATCAGGGACTCAAATGATTGTAGAGAAATCGTTGAAAATATTTCTATGCTTTAAAAACCATAAAGTGATAAAACCTCAAATATTTGATTTTCATTTCTCTTCAAAACCTAAGGAAAAAAGCAGACCCCATACATATAATCTGAAAAGCTGGGATCCCTAGGCATAGTTGAGAGGCAGCAGATGACAATGGTTTCCTGAGGACAGGCCTGGTCTGAACACACAGCCAGCCCCAAGCGCTCTGTGCTGCCGGCCACAGCAGGCCGTCCTCACGCAGGAGGGTGTCACACTGTACAGCAGCTCAGGGCCAGCCGAGTGCCACCGCGCTGCCAGCCAGCTCACACAGCCCTGGCAGCGCTGGCACACTGAACCGCCTCAAAATCGCCATACCGCGTGCCTGGGAAACCATTTACATCTTTTGTACAAACAACGTCAGTCCCAAGATCCAGAGAGGCCTCCTCCTCAACCACTAAAACAAAATCATCAGTGATGCTGAATCCATTTTCGCATTTTGGTTTTTGCCCAGTTTCTTGCCTCTGTTTAACACACTCCATTAGGAATAGCCTCTATCAGTCATAACCACAGTGAGTCAGCTCCTCCAGTAGTATATGTCATCATTAACCTGGCACTAGGGAAATACCAACTACCAGTCTAAGACTAGTACCAAAAAAACATTTCTAAAACATCAGACCAAATACTCCACAGTGTTATTTTTTTTCCTCAAACAATATTCCTAGAGTCATGGAGAAAAGGAACTAAAATTATACTTACGTAGTTTAATATAGTTTTTACTCCTTTTGAAGAATGGTTTTTGATTGCTTTTCACTTCAAAGACAGAGCTAAAGTCTTTCTTGGGTCCTGATAGAAAGTCTACCCCAATACATAACATTATAAAACCTGCAAAAATATAAGTAATTAGTTTTTTCATCGACCGTTAACATATTAAACATTGCTTATAAACACATTTTATAAACTCCCAGCTGTTGTGTTACAACATAACAACTTTATGGTTCCAACAACAAAGAGGATTCAAAACCAAATGCAAATAAATGCCATACGTAATGAGGCAATGCAGGAACTATGAGATTTTTTGGCAGCACTCTCAAGTAAAGACTGATTTGCAGTGCAGTTACAAGGTATTATGTCAAAAAGGCTAACACATGGCAGATAAATTATGCTAAAATCCTTCCAGGCCCTATTGATGGCTACAACTCTCAGCTGAGCCCACTGTTTTCAAAGTTTACTGAAATTAACCCGGACAAGAACAACTGAGTTACACCTACATATTACAGAACCTTAAAACAACAGCTTGATGAAAAAAGTACATTGATGATTGCACGTATCTATAATCTTTGGCAATGAACTGCTCAGTCACCGAGATAAAAGTAACACATTTTTCATATAGGAGCTACAAAAGCAATTGCTCAACATTTTGTTATAAAACAGTGTAAGCAGACTGCAGCAGGTTGGAAAGTCAATTTAACATGGCAGCAACTTGTATTCTGGAACTCCAGAGCCAACAGAAATACTTCTGCTTTTTAAGAACAGAAAACTGAACACACCTACAGATCCATTTTAAAAGCTAGTAAGCAACTTCAGTGCACTAACTGTTGCAATGAGTGGGGATAGTATCTTTTCAATAAGTAGCTCAGACAAATAGTACAAGGCCTTTTCCAATCCCTAATGAGATAAAGAATCCAATTACTTTTTTAAAAAGCATGGGAGGATAACGAACTGGATAAGAGCTCTGCTGGAGAAGATATATGCCCTTAATATCTTTGTGGCATAGTTAATTAATTATAGAAGCCATACTTTACTTCAGAGTAATAGCTACCTATTAGTCAGTAATTTTTTATTTCCCTTACTTGTTACATTCACTGTAGTGAAAGTTTGCAAACCAGGACACTGGGTCTAGCACAATGAAGGGGAACACACAAAACCTTTCTCAAAGGGTGGCTGATTCACAGCCATTAAAGTTGATGGAGATCAGGAATCTGACCCTTCAGCATTATATCACATCACAGTGAAGCAGCACAGAAGTTTTGAATTTAATGATCTTACTTTCATTGTCACTTTTCGTGGTGAAGTTCCCTACCCAAACTGCAGCAAGAGAAAGGCAGGATATTGGACAGGAGAAGAAAGCAAGAAATAGCACTTGCACCTGGAAGAAACCAGAAGAAAATGAGCAGTTTGCCAGAAAGCCAAACTGTAAGGGTAAAAGCACAGCAACAAATACACAGTTTCATGGTATAATCTTTGATAAGCTATGGGATGGCATCAAAAAATAGAGACTGCATTCCCAGATGGAAGTTAAACTCATGCAGTGCCATTAGCTGAGATGTGTTCCATTTACAGTTTTCTTTACCGAAGAGAAAATTAGGGCCATCTCTCTGTTACTATCCAGTTATCATGCCAGGTAAATTAATCACAAGTGTGCATTTCAAAGAAAGTAACAGAGAGGAATTTTGAATAAAAGTATTTCTTTTGTGAAAGCATTACTTTTATGGAAGCATGACATTCCTCTACCACATTCCATTATTCATATAACTTTAAAAAATTAAATTTAATTAGCTAAGATAACTGTTTCTAAAGACTCCTCAGAGTGCTTTCAGAACAAGGAAAGTAATGCAATAATGGAATTAAAGTCTCCTAAACCATAATGAACTCAAATCCCTCATGTGAATGCCGTAATATAAGAAACACACATGGAGAGTAAGAAACTGGAGTGACACAAAGTAGTTGCAAAGACATTTATAGGATCTGAAAGCTTTGGAGCAACAAGTTAAACGCAGCATTCGTTAATCCTTTCAAAATAAAATATACTGATGCGTCACATTTTAAAAAATGTCCCACACTTAGCCCAAGACAATGTTTGGCATTGTTCAAATGTAGTTAGTGAAATATGCCATTGAAACATGTTAGAACCTATTGAGAAAATATTTCTGGAAACAAAACCAGGAAGAGTTGGTTTCCTTTCCACCTCTCCACCCTCATCAAGTCATCATTTTGCTAAAGCCTTTATTTGCTCAACTCAGTTCTTATTTGCAAATATCTGACAATTTCTTTTCTGCCTGTCCTGTTCATGTGTTTCTGATGCCACAGGCTCATCTGAAATGCCCCAAACATGCTGGTGTGTCCACAAAACATAAGGTAGAGCCACAGGGGAAAGAAGCTCAGGTCTCCAACACAGACTAGCTAGATCAGCAGGATGCTGCACTTTGCTCTGCAGAGCAGGGCTAAATAATGCACTGAATTACATTACAGTCCCAGTAGTTACCCTGTTACCTGAGGCACTGCTGCCTTAGGTAGCCAGCATATTTGTGTATTCACACCCTGGACTGGAGCCATATTTTTAGGGTGACTGGATAACAGATCTCTTTCTCCACTGCGTACTTTAGTTATCAGACATTTTTCCACTTTGTCATTTTCCCTTAACTGAATTCCATTTCCTGTCCACATTTTAGACTATTTCTAACAGTAAAGAAACAAGTAGAATACTTTTTGCATGTCTCATTAATTTTTGCACTGAAACTCTTACCACAGTAAGTAATTAAACAGTAACCAAGCATTTGAAAAGACTCTTTATACACTAGATACATTTCACATGCCTGTCAGAGGCTAAAGCAAGCATATTTGTATTTGTTCATTACCACAAATGTACCTAGAAGAAGATGGGAGCTTTCTCTAATGTAAACTCCTCCAGGTACAAATTTATAAGCTGTACACCATACACAGAAGAATAATTCAAGGACGTAGGCAAACATGGCTGTGGTCATGACTTTCCCAGGATGCAGACAGCTAACAAAGCGTCCAGCTAGTTGAGGCCACACACACATAGTAAAGATACCAAGAAGGTTGCCTGCAACAGCAGCACTCCAGGTATGTAAATAAAGGAGACCAGCTGAAGATGCCAGACCTGTGAAGGGATATAAAAGAATAGAGTAAGTCTCAGTCAGGTATATTACCCACCATATTCATTTTCACATTCTGGCTAGTGAAAAAATAAGAGTCTGGGAAATATAGTTGTGCTTTCCAGACTTAAAAACTGCATCACTAGAAGGACAGGTATTCACAGCAGCTAAAGAGAGTCTTTTATTTTTCCCAATATCTCATTCTTTTAAACATTGCCTATTCAGCTGAAAACAGTCCAGCAAAAATAGGGCAGAGAATCATCAAGAGCCAAAACCGAACAGTTTTTTCTTAGAGAGTTCTTCAGCACAACAGAGGAATGATGCAGCTCTTAAGAGAGTACCAGGTCTGTCAGTCATGAATCTCTTTTACCATAATACAGAAAGAATCAAATAGACTAATATGAAGAGAAAACATAATTTCCTGATCTTTCCCTGTAGATAACTATAGGATGGGCAAGAAAGCAACTATTAACCTTTTACTGACTGCAAGATTTGGGGATTTGACTCTAAACAGAACATTAACAACCACAGAACCTCTCTATAATGGGTCAACTTCATTTTAAAACATTATTGTAGATATGAATATTTACTGTCACACCATGAAAGCAAATGTATAGAAACACATTTAATATTTAATACATCAAGGTTCTGAGCATTTTAGAATACAATGTTTGAATCGACTAAAGAACCTTTCTGTGCCTGTTTGAAATAAGCAATGTGTGTACATCAAAAATCAAAAGTTCATGCTTGCATTACAATCTGCATACACATTTCTTAACACTAAAACCTGCCTGCCCATAATATTTTACTGCCTGCAGAACTTAGCAAGTAAAGACACAGGAGGCAAGCTGGTTTCCAGGTAGACTGCTTGTTAAATTACAAGTTATTTTGCCTCCTGTGGAATTGCGAGGCTTGTGTCCTCTCAACTCCACAACCCCAGATGTGGCCTTATCCTAGAGTCAGCAAGGTTGGAAAAGACCTCTGAGATCACCAAGTCCAACTGTTATACAATGCAGGTGGTCAGAACTGAGATGCTGCTCAATGGAACAGAACCTTAACAGGGCTTCTGAAGACAATCACACTGCTCTGCAATGGCCTGGAGATTTGGCCTGTAACCCTTAGTCAACTGGTCAGACATATGTGTACTACAGTCAGTGGCAAGAGAAAAGGAGGTTTTGATTAACCACACTTTTCTGAGATGTGGTGTCAGGTCAGAGGACTTGAGTAAAGGGATAAGACAACAGACAAAAATTCTGCTCAGGATTTGCACCTACCTATAAGAAACAAGGCAAAACTGATGACAGAAGACCAGCTCCAAAATGAAAGCATCAATCCATGAGCAAGGCCCAAGAGAACTGTACCTCTGATAAACAATAAGTAAAAAGAAAACATGCACTAATATGATTGTAAAAGTACCTGATATTGAAAGGAAACTTCTAGATGTACAGACAAGGGTCCTAGTTTTCATATTATAATTCTTTTACTTTAAACAAAGCTAAATTTTGTTTAAAAGCTACATTTTCTTCCCTTTACTGGATGTAAAAAACATCCAGTTGAAAATAATGGAATTTACTGAAATGTTTAAGTGAGCTGTGTTCAGCAGCAAAAGCAGTAGTAGTTTACTCAGAATAACTAATTTGGTCTCTTTCTAGACTTTGGAACCTGAATGAACCACACACAGCATTAAGACTACATTCTTCCTAATCAAAACTTCTACTGAAGTATATATTTTAACAGTGTACAGTTTATTTATACTTCGTGCATGCATCTCTGATCATCTCCTCTCTGAAGACAACTGCTAGACTAATTTACTGCATATTATTGATGCACTGCATTCATAAGTCCTTGAACCTCAGTCCTAATCTAAAAATTGTTTGAAATGTGGCAAACCAAGATTTTAGTGCTGAAATAAAAATAAAAACGTATCAGAAAATTTTAAGGTCTGGACAAAATGCTCAGCAATATCCCAAAGGAAGAATGAATCCTCTGTGTAAAGTACCTTGTACCCACTTTTTCTGTCTTATACCATCATCAGGTCAAGCTTTAATTTGTCACCCACTACAGCACTGGATTTTCATTGTAATAATAACAATAATAACAATAATAATAATAATAATAATAACAATTCACTTACCCATATGGATTAGGATCTGGACCTGTATGTGGATGTCCACTTACTGCCCATCTGGAAATTAATGAAACCTCCCCAAATATCCACAGAGTGAGGAACATGAGGCTGCCAAAAGCAATCCCTGATAAAAACCAATGAGGATGGGAAGCAGTCTCTCTAATCACATTACCAGTTTTGTTTGTTTCTTGTTTCCTCTTGTCTCCACCTAGAATAAGAATAGAAATACAGCTAAGCAAACTGTCAAATCCCATTAGCAAGAGTTACTGAGAAAAAGAAATAGCCAAAATCACAAATTTACTATGATAAATTGCATGCTAAACAAAAAGCTAATTTATCTGATTAGGATTGTGTTATCAGAAATTGATAATACAAAAAAAAAAAAATCTTTACTAACAACCTGAGGTCTGTCAAGAAAATATACTCGCCATAAGTCTTCAAAAATGCCAACCTACCCATCTGATTATTTTCCATAATAACTTTTAAATGTTTAAATTGGCTTCGAAAATCAGCAGAAAAGTTATTAGAATTTGTTCAGAGGCTTCTCTTCTCTGAAACTCTAAACTCTGATAAGAACAAAACCTGACACTTCCAAATAAGCCAGAAACAAACTCCCTTCCTTCCCCTTTTTTCCATGTGCTTTAGAACCTCTTTCATCTAAGGGGAAAGCAGCACCTTTAATTGCATAGACATATCATTTTGTCACCCACAAACAAGACAGATTTCCTTCCTAATCGCCTACAGCAGATTCCCTTTCTAAAGTCTGATGAAAGCTCAGGCTTAATTTAGATTGTGTAATGCAAGCTTACAGACAATATGCATGATGCTAATTTATACCCACTTACACATAGATAAGGTTTTATCTTTCAATTAATTCATTAAGGTTACAATGAGAAGGAAGGATATTTGAAGGATTTAACATGAGCTGCCTTAACTAACCAACCCAACCTTGCTGTCTTCCTTGGCAGTACCACCTCCACAGTTTAGCCTATGCCAGCCCCCACTACTGCGTACTCTGTGCAAACACTCCAAGAACTTGGGCAAAGTTTAAATGGGACAACTTGTCCATTCCTTCAATTCTTTCTGTTTATTTTCACATATCAGCTGTTCCTCAACTATACCTTCCCTTCTCTGTTAAAAGATACACACTGGCAGAGAAACTCAAACTGCAAGCTGAATTAACAAAATAACAAAAACACCACGAACGTTTCATGCTGGAAAGACAATCATCCATTCTGGTTTTATTGGTCTATCTTATGCCTTTGTTTGTGTTACTGTCATATTGTTGGCACTGCAATAAGGAAAAAGAGGCAGATCTGGCACCAACTTACTACCACTTGTATGAATTGTGATACCAGTTCTGCCATATTATGGCAGAACTTCTAAAACCTGCAGTGCTCATGCCGCAGGTCTAAAACCAGACTGTGTTGGGGAAAAAAAATAAAGAGTCAAAACCCAGTGACACATAGCTAGGTATACTTTAGATTCTTTTCACAACCACCATCTTTGCTGTAATATACTTACCTGAATGAATTTGCTCCACTGCTGCTACAAAACCAATTGTCAGTATGACAGTATTGGCAACTTGTGAGCTCCAGACTGGATTAAGTGATGTGTACCAGATACGAAGAACAAGGAGCATTATCTTGCCTAGCATGAAGCCCCATATCCTGATGAATCTGTAAGAATCAGTTTTTAAAACAGTGAGACATTTGGGGGATTAAAAAAAAAAAAAGAAAACAGCTTTTAATATACATCAGTTAAATTCCATCAGTATAAGAAGATACCTTTGTAAACTGTTTCCTGACCACCATGTTACTGTTTGAACCAGCAATGAAGAAGAAACACCAGCAGCCAAGATGAGCAGTCTAATTGAAGCATTTGGTGCATGGTATGATGCTAAGCTTCCTACAAACAAATACACGCAGACAGAGTTACTTTAATGGTCAATAGAGACCGGGTAATAAGGATTTCCTGTGCATTAGGTCAACGCTGTCTGTAATTTGAACAGCTATACCACATATCAGGAAACACATGACACTTCACATTTTTAAACAAACCAAGGAAATATAGGTATGCATAGAAACTAGGTATACATGATTTCATAGTAGTTAAAATTTTCAAGGAAAATATTTATATAAAGCAACTATCCAACCGTCCAAGTGATTGCCTTTATTTAAGTACTTATGGTGATTGATTCCATAGGGAGGATATATAGATATCTAAGCATACAGATATTCTTCAACAATGCACTTAGATAACTCAAAAGCCATAAAGTTTTATGTACTGTGACTGCTCCTTTCTGAAAAGGATGTGGCTTTTGCTGCAGTGCACTTACAAAAGTACACTGTGGCAAAAGGCACATTCTTTATTAGACAGGAGCAGTCACCACACATAGCACAGGGATTAGAAATCAACTGCCTCAGTAGGCGTGAACAAGGCTTTCTCTGGCTCAGTATCTGGTCACTACTGGCCTGCACCGTTTTATTACTGAGAACTACCTACCACTTTCCCAGCCACTGAAAAGAGAGCACGTGCACACATCTTTGCCATTTCCCAGGGCACAGTGACCCCACATTACCAGCAGTTTCAAACTCTGCTAACAGGTTTCCAGGTTTCCAATTCAAGTGACAATGGACCACATATATTCTCGTAACTTCAGTCAGCGTGGCAAATTCTGGCCCAGGACCAATGACAAACAGCAGGAGAAGCAGCAACACTGTTATGATACCAGCCATTTGCTAAGGCAGTATGAGTCAAACTTGAAGAGATGTTAAGCAAGTAATGTCAGAAATGGCACTGCAGGTTCTGGCAACACGTGCTAGGAATCCTCCAACTGTTTACCTGCTCACTCTGCTCAGAGTAAAAGATGCAAAGCTTAGAGCCAAGACAATAAAAAAGATCAATGTGCAGTGAAGATGTACTTGCATGAACTTCAACAGAGTTTTCATGTACAGTACACACAGATTTCTGTCACTAAATTGTGCTGGCAATCCATAAACCTGCCTCTTCAAATATTTCATCATGTGTGCTAGCTACCCTGATTAAAGGTAGCATGGGTTTGCCAAGTTAGAGCAGACACACCTTTTGTTGCTGGGCAAGTACACCCAAGACTTAAATATATCTATCCAAACGCCCAAATTTAACGTATGCTGTCTGAAGAAACAGATGCAAATAGACACTACCACAGGGTACTTTGCTGTTGTTTGTTTTCAAGTAAAACACAAAATCAAGTAGCACGAAAGGATACAGAATTTAGAAGTTGCAGGGAAAATAAAGCTTCCTGAAAACGCAGAAAGAAACAGAACAGAAAAATAAATCATCCCTATAAATATTCTGGTCTTAGCTAAGCATGAAGAATTTTCTTGTTTTTTGATTGTAAAATTGAAGACTGAATAGAATGGGGTGGAGCATGCATGGGGTAGATTGTTCTGCCTGACAATTCATCAAGTCCCAGAGGAAGGCCATGGCCTTTTTGAGAAGCAAAAAAGATCAAAAAGAGAATGAATAAAATTGTCTCAGTATGAAGGAGGAAAAACACAGGAAGAACTGAGAAACAGGAGAATCAGCAGCATCATAGGCCTGTCACTGCTCTTTATTTAGCAGAACAAAAATTACACACTTCTAAGTGATTTCCATCTCTTTTGGTAAAGTGAACTAGTAAACACAGCAAGGTGACCTGAAAGATCAACCTTAAATAAACATGGCAAATTTTGTGTTACTGTCACATCTGAAGGAAGGTAAGGTGCAATTTTAAATGCTTATACTCACTCCTACTTTCTAAACTAGAAGATCTTGCAGAAGGCAACACACGAGGCACTGCTGCAAGAAGCTGAAGATTCTGTTCACTGAGAAGCTTATTACAAAAACAACAAGAAAAGTACTAGGATGGATATAATGGGATGAGCAGGAAAAGAAAAGAACATGGTAAGACTGTTCTTCACGAAAATTAATGACACCAACAAACTCTGCTCAGTTCTAGTATTTTTCTAGAGATGAAGAACAAGAATTCTTTTTAAAAAACTACACAGGGAAAGTAAATAAGATGATCTTACTCTGTCTTCTAGCAGTAAAAGAGGAAAACTATAGGGTAAGTTATTATCTGTCTATCATCTTGTATTACAAACGAGGAGCTAGGATCTGCTGCTTCTGAACCACATCACTCAGCAGCAGCATTTTCACCTCTACAGAGGATGGAGACCCTTGTATCCTCCGAGTTCATCCAGTGTGGCAAACTCTTTAGCAATAACTCGCTTCTCAGCATGACTGTAACTGCCAAACCTTCCCCCAAAACACTCAAAAAATCAACAAGAGCTAAGATTTGCACCAGTTAGCTGAAGAGTGAAGTGGGAATCCCAGCAAATCTTCGTTTAAGGAGGAGCTTGTGGAATGGGAAATGGGGCGTCTATTTCCTGAGTTTATTTCATATTAGGATGAGCCTATAACCCCTCTACGGGCATGTAGATAAATAGATTTAATTTAAAAAATACATTCTTAGAAGAAAAAACTGCCTCAGAAACTAAAAAAGAATGTTTCACTCATAGAAACTAGCCCCAAGCTGTTATGTAATGCCTCAGCCCTACCCATTGTCACAATTCAGAAAACACCTGCTCTGCTGATATTTGAGTGATACTGAAAGCACCTTTCCTATTGGGCATCACTCTTACTAAATTAAAAGCTCCTAGAAATAAAAGTGAAACGATATTTTTCTGTATTTATGCAATACAATGGCTACAAAAAATATTTTTCTGACTATAGCTAAAAGCTTGAGAGAAAAAAAAGAAACCAACAAAACATGAGTATGGGGAGAGTGAGAACTTTTTATTCCTGTCTTTTTGTAATTGTCTGAATTTTAAGGCAATTTGGAATGTTTGTTCTTATACACTGATACCAAAATGGAATCTATAAGTGCGTACTTACCAACCATAGTCAATCTCAGAAAGGCCAGGACATACTCATTGTTAGCCAACCTCCAAAGAGGGCCAATTGTCAAGAATATCGGGGAAAAGAAGGCAACAGCAAAAATTTCTATGCCTGTGAGTGCCAGTGTCTGAAGAGGGAAGTAGTAGATCATTGGTGGCAGTGCATGGTAAAGAGACCAAGAAATGTAGCCTAAAACAAGAACAAACCAAAAAGAGAAAACCCCATCAGGTATTTTCAACAATAAGAATTCCTGGAGATTACTTTTGCATATAGACTATCAAATATATTTGAAAGCAGTTCAAGCAACAACGGCCACCTTCTTTGAAGAAATGTTTGTTATTTCAAGTTGAACAAACACATTTTCCGAGGAAATAGAATGATGAGAATAAAACAGCTCTTCCCCCACTCAGACAGCAGTTCCTACTTTGAACCTCAGTGAACTGCTCAAATTCGGAAAGGATTAGTGTTCAGAGGGCCGGCTAAATAAGCAGTCCACCCACAGTCTCAGGGCTCCTCAAAGGCAGACTGGCGGCTAAAGGAATTATTCTAGTAAATCGCTGTGCTGTTCTCCCCTGGAGACACCTTATCCGGGCACAGCAGCACTGTGCTGTGAGTTTCCATGCTTTGCAGGAGATGCATCGGGCAGACGACACTGCGGGTGCTGGGCCTGGCGACCACCCTGGGAGCCCTGCCTTGAGCAGGGCAGCACAGCACCGCCTCTGCAACACCTGCACAAACACTTGGCCGGGAGCAGCAATACATGCTAGGCTGATCCAAGAGACAAAAAGCATTCCAGCACTAGAAGAAAAAAAGAACCCAAAGATGAGCACTCAGATATGAGCACTATTTACTCGTTCCAGAGGGGAGTTGTTCATCGGCGACACGCCTGCACGCACAGTGAGCCCCGCGACGCCTGCCGGGGCTGAGCCCCGCCAGTGCCCTCAACCGCGGGCCCTCGCCCCTAGCCCCGCCGGGCGGCACCGCCGCCACCTACCCAGGAGACTCTCCAAGAGAACGGCCTTCCACAGGGGGAACATCGCCCCCGGCGCTGCCCGGCTCCGCGGGGGCTGCGTCCCTCTCACCGGGAGTCGAGTACCGAGTGCCCGGCAGGGCGCGGCACCGCCGCCCGTCCCGCCTCACGGAGCCGCGTCCCCGGAGGGGGCGGGCAGCCCGCACGGCCGGACCGTCTTCTCCGTGTTCTTCACAGCCCCGCCGCGCTAAACGCCAAGGAGATCTCGCCCTGCCACTCACGTGTCAGCAGTTTGTCCCCTGAGCAGTCACAGCAGCAAGAAAAATAAAAGGTTGTCATAGCACGAGCTGGCGGGGAAAAGAGGAGCTAACCCACTTGTTAGCTTGTGCAAACACATGGTTGACTACGCGGGGTTCGGGGATCTCCGGATTAGTATTGTGCTCACCTTTGTGAAATGTGTGTTGTTTTATAGCAGAGTAAGGACTTCTGATAAGCAATGCTGTCTTCAAAAGCACCAAAAGAAGCGTTTCGTTTGCTGAGGTTCCTGAGTAACAACGTTTTTTAATTTTAGAAGAAATCATGAGTTAAATTGAGCCAGCTCTAATCACAGCTGCCAAGTTCTGGCAAGAAGATTACATAAGCAAAATCTCAATTTTAGAATGTGGGGGGGGGCATGAAAAGTAAAATTGTAAATATAAGCTAAGAACTAAGAAGTCCTTTTGCTGTTGCAATACACCATCATCTTAAATTTTAATAATCTTCATACAGCATTCTATAGAACTGCCATCTGTATCTTCTCATTTGTTAAAAAGACTGTCCCATTCTAAATAAATCTTATGGTATGCATTTTCTTTCCCCTGTTTGTGGAACTCTAAATCCATAGGAGTAAACTATAAACACCTATCATCTATATGATCTGTTATTAGCAATAAAGTCGGGTCTAGACATTTGAGAGGACACGGTACTAAACTAAATTTTGCCCTAGAAGTCTCAAAGTCAAGTGATTCATTTACCCTGCAGTAGGATGGGGTTTTGCTATTACAAAAACTCTGTTGAATTTTGGTTGCTATTTGAAAACGTGTTTTTAAAATTTGAAATGTGTTTCAAATATCCACAAAAGAGTTAAAGTATTTTTGATGGAAAAGTTGACCTCACTAGGGAAGGAAGAATGAGACTCATAGATTTAATGAGCTTCTCTGTTTTCTCCAAGTTACATGTCATTAAAGGCATCTTTCTTTTTCTTCATTAAAGAAAAGTCATACCAGAATAGTCACCAAGCTCACTTATCACTGGATATCAGGATTATGTAAGTGATGACATGATTTCATCTTGCTGTGGTGTGATGCAAATGGAAGATGAGATCTTTGGATGGAATAAACACAGAACATGGCTTCTTTTGGAGCTGCTTAGCAGGAGTGTGAGACTCACAGCATGTATTCAGCCAATAAATATTCAAAAAAATTTTGCAACCCTTTTTGTAATTACAGTATCTTGCTTCATGGTTCAGAGGTGGAGTTCCAGTAAAACAAGACATGACTGGAACTGTGAACCTGATATGCTTGTGTGGCTTCCATTAAATTCATAATGCAATGAAAATAATGCAAATCCTGACAAATTTAGCAATTGTATTCTGGGTACTCTCTCTGAGATTCTTAGTAACTATTAAGTTTGGCATCACATGTCACAAAGTTACATTCTAGTGCTCTCTGTAGGGCTGATATATGTATGAGAATCAGAGCAAAAGAGGAGAGAGTTTTCAGGTGTAATGTCTTAAATACAAAAGTCAATGCTTGCAAGGTGCTTAGTTACACATATATGTGTAGCAATGCCTTTCACTACATTTTTTTTATTCCTGGAGTGCCACAGGTATACTTGACAGAAAATAAAGCAAAAGCATTTGATCTTTATAGGAATACAATGATGTCAAACCAGTAAAGTCAAGAAAACACTACAGTAGGAGCCTTCCACTCACAGAACAAGGAGCATTTTCATTCTAGAATAATATTTAAGACACCCCTACCCTAAGGCAGATATAAAAAATTATCTGAATTTAACAGCCCCATAATTACATTGGTTGACAGGGATAAACTTTTCTAAAGCTAGTGATTGTAAAAAACAATGCTTTATTTGGGCTCAAACTGTAATACAAGCATGTTTTGAAACCCAAGTGAACACATGGCATTTAAAAGAACTTTCAGACCCCTGTGCGAAGTTGTCCTTGCATATTGCCTGAGATGCCTCAATGGGCATGATGAAGAAGCAGAAGAAAGTGCTAGAGAAATGGGGGAAAAAAGCATGAAAGTATGAGCACAGAGTAGGATTAAAACCACAGCTCTGGAAAAAAGCAGGAGTGGGTGAGTTTACAGTTAGGCACCTGTCACAATCTTACAGGAAACACAAACACATGCAGGTCTCTGCAAGCACTTTACTGGGTTCTTCACATTGAGAAGAGGAAATCCTGTATCTTAAACATTTTGTAATTACCAACTGTCCACTTCTAAAAGATAGCCCAGACCAAGTATAAAATAGAAGTACACCCAAGAATCAGCCAAAACACAGAAACTTACATGATTCCTTACAAGTAGTGAGGTCAGTTTAATGTTTTACTCTGAAGTATGTTGGCTGTTTCCTGCTGGGACTTTTCATGTCTTTTCATTCGCCCTTAACTCCTACTTCCATCAGCATGAGAACAATGCCCTGCCGTGTAATTCTTATTTCGTTTTCCATGCTGTTATGGTTACAAAGCAAGGGGGTGGAGCTTTGTTTCTCAGGGAATTTTCAAGCAATTAACAGGGTTTGATTTTGTAACAAGCAGATAAACCACGTTTATCATAAGTGGTAATAGTTCCTCCTTCTGGCACGCTCTGCATACATACGTGGAGTGTTCCTGTTAAATATGCACACCCGAAAGGCTTTGCTTTGGTGACTGTGGTGAACCTCAGGACCCTGGCAACCCTTCAGTGTTTTCTAAGAGGTTCTTCAGTCAAGCAGCCAGAGCCTGTAAACCTTCCCTAAGTTTGTGAAATCTCAGTCCTTGATCTGCTTCTACTCTGACAACAGATAATTCCTCAGCCAAACATTCAATTCCATATTGGTAGTTTTATTTTTGGTATCACTTTGGGTATTTTTCCTTTGGTGCATAAAGTTGGTTTTGTTCCGGGAGTGGTAAGAATCTCTTTTGATTTGTGTTTACTCTTCCAAATCACTAACATTTACTGGTTTCTGTCTATTATCTTCTCTCTATTTTTATAACTCTGAAAAACTTTCAGGTAAATCTTGGAAAGAAAGAGTGTTTGAAGAACATATTCAATTGTGATAACCAACTTTACATTTAAAGTTACAATTAAAAAGAAGCTTAAACTGATTTTAATAGGCACTTTTGCACAGAAAGGTGCAAGAATCCAAACAGTCCTATCTCTAGGCAATCACTATCCCCAGGCACACATATGCCCCATGAGAAATTATCATTCCAGTGCTCTTTCATGTTATGTTCACTTTAAGCTGGACCAGTTAAGAAGTTATTGGTTATTAAGTACTCACTCCACATGGGATTCTCTTGTATTTTTCAGAATATTGTATTTTTCAGAATAGCCAGCATGTAGCCAGTATCTATTAAATAGTTTTCATGTATGTTTTCAAGAATACCTTTTAGATCCCAGGAGGTATTAGATACACTTTCAAGACTTCTTTTAGGACAAGACTCTTACCCAGCCTCCATGTTAAAAGCACATTTTGCAACAGCAAAGTCTGATCTTCTGGTTTGGCAGGCAAGAGTGGGAGAATAGTCTGGTGAAAGGGGCTTCAATGAGCTGAAGTAGCTTCAGCTCATGGAAGCTGAAAGCTTTTTTTGGACTTAAGAAAATTAATGACAATTTATGTTTCTTATGAAACTGAGATGCCAAGGTCATGCACAAGGAGGAAGTTTAATGATGATCTCACATTTAATGATAAGCACTGAAGTGTCATATCACCATTTAGGATACTCTACTGAAAACTATTGTGTTGTGGTAAAAAAAAAAAAAAAAGCAAAACAAAATAGAATAGAATCAAAGACTTTTTTTAGTAAAATAAAATGCAAAATAAAACTCATGTTTATATTTTTTGGTTTAGAAGACTTATTCTTAAGGAAAGGCATTGCATTTCTCATTTCAGAGAAAGTAGAACCATTTTTTCAATATTCCTAGAACAACCCACACCCAACTGATATTTTCAAGATAACTTTTTCTTGCAAAATTAGTTTTGCTTGATGAAAGTGCCTTTCTTATTTGTTTAATTCTTGCTAATATTAGTATTTAATTATTTACTTACATAAGCACCGTAGCATTAAAATCAAAGTAGATAAGCAGTGCTTTTCATTCCAAAATGGTCAAAGTAGAATTTCTTGTTTCTTTTTTAAATAACAAGATGTCATTTCCAGAAAAAATATTTTCAATTTGTAGGACAGATCCCATATGTTGTATACTGGGCTTCTCACTACAAGAAAGACAACTGCAGAGAGTTCAGTGGAGGCCGCAAGGATGATGAGAGGTCCTGAGCATCTCTCTTGAGGAGAGGCTGCAGAAGCCAGGCCTGTTTAGTGTGCAGAGGAGAAAACTGGGAGGGGGTCTCGTCAGTGCATGTAAATATCTCAGAGGCTGGTGTCAGAGGATGGTGCCAGACCCTTTCTGGTGGTGCCCAGCGACAGGATGAGGAGTAATGGCCATCAACTAAAACAAGAATTTCCAATTCAACTTGAGGAAGATCTTTCCATTGAGAGTGGCAGAGAACCAAACAGGGTGCCCAGGGAGGTCACGTGGTCTCCCTTTCTCTGGACATTCCAAATCCACCTGGACGAGTTCCTGTGTCACCTGCTCCAGGTGGCCCTGCCTTGGCAGTAGGGGTTGGACCACATGACCTCCATAGGGCCCTTCCAACCCTAATGGTTCTGTGATTCCGTTACCTTCATTAACACACACCCTTGCTGAAAGAGCGTTCTGAATTTCAGTGGGGAAATCCGAGAACGCGGAATTTTCTTGGCGTGCTCGCTGTTCTGCTACCGGAGCAGCCCCCCGGGAGGCGAGGAGCGCTCGTGTGCGCCCCGAAGGAGCGAGGAGCGGGCCACGAGGGGAGCGGGGCGGGCACTGCGGGCCGGCAGCCCCGCTGGCCCTGCGCCCCGCGGCCGGCAGGGGGCGCTGCAGCCCGGCAGCCCGTGCGGGCCGGCCCCGCCCAGCGCGGCTCAGCCCGGCGGGAGGGCACTGTGGGCTCCTGGGGCCTGCCGGGCCGGGCCGGGTCAGGGCAGGTCAGGTCAGCCCAGCCCAGCCCAGCCCAGCCCAGCCCAGCCCAGCCCATTCCGTTTCCTCCGGCGGCCCGCGCAAGGTAGGCGCGGTGAGGCCCGTGAATGTCAGACTCCTCCTTCTCCGCGCCAAGCGGCTCCGCGGGGCCGGATTTCTCCGGTGTCACGGCGGGGGAAGGCGGGCGTCGCGGCGCGGCTTTCGGCAGCCGGCCCGGGGCAGGCGGGCGCTGTGGGGCCTGTGCTGCCGCAGCCCGTCAGTTCTGGAAGCACACTGAGGTGCTTGAGCGTGTCCAGAGAAGGGCAGCGGAGCTGCTGAAAGGTCTGGGGTATAAGTCCTGCTAGGAGCGGCTGAGGGAGCTGGGGCTGTTTAGCCTGGAGAAAAGCATGCTCGGGGAGACCTCATTGCCCTCTGCAACCACCCGGAAGAAGTTTGTAGCCATTAGTCTCTTCTCCCAGACGACTAATGGCAGGACAAGAGGATGGAGCTTCAAGCTGTGCCAGGGGAGGTTCAGGTTGAACAGCAGGAGGAATTTCTTCACAATAACGGTGATTAAACATTGGAATGGACCTGACAGTGCCATGCTTCAGTTGACAGGGTGGTGTTTGGTCATAGGTTGGACTCTATGATCTTGGAGGCCTTTTCCAGCCTAATTGGTTCTGTGACTCTAGGAAAGAAATACTCTGTGCTGGCCGGGCATGCACTGCCCTGGGCGGGGCACTGAGCAGCTGCCGCAGGGCTGAGCAGGCATGGGGCATTCCCCAGCCCCTGCTCTCAGGTTGTTGTTAGGGTCCTTTTCGTTGACTACCTAGGGCAGCTACTCTGTAGACTCACCTCTGTTTTAAACTCAGGCTCTTATTTCAAAGAGCCAGTTCAGATAGGTGTGAAACATCATGTCAGGCTTGTCATCTTCCATGGTCCTTGAAGTGCCTCTCTGAAATCTTTGATGAGTGCTGCCTTTCCCTGGGCATCACAGCCCACTGCGTGGACCAGTTAATACATGGAATTTTGGCTCCCCTTTCTTCCCCGAAGTAGCCCTAGAAATTATGGGGTCACTGTTCCTATTCAGAAGGAGGCTTTTTATTGAAAACACAGTATATGAAGTTGGCAACTCTCATATTTGAAAAACTTAGCTATCTTCTTGCATACTGTTTCTTTGTCATCCGATTAAAGGTATTCAAACAGATTTTTTCAGGAGCCTAAAAATAGCATTTTCTTCTCTAAATGAATAAATTATCCAGAACATTTCATGTAAAATATGAGTAAGTTTTTTGACTATTTGATCCTTGCAAACCACATAGATTTAATCTTGTGTTATATAGGCATTTCATTTAAACAGAATAATATAACTGGGAAATTCTTCCCAGAATATACACTTAATTGTTGCACTAAGAATTACATGTAAGGTTGAGAAAACAGCGATGAGTATTGCAGAAAATTACAAGAAATTACATTTCTCCAGTAAGCTAATGGAAATACAGTTATTTTTTGGGATAACAGTTGTCTTTCCAAGACACAGGGCCTTGAAATATTAGAGCATTTTTATATTCCTCAGATAGGAGACAGCTTGTCTGCTAGGTATGAATATTAATAATTCAGTTACATAATATTTTGATGACATCAATTCTGTCTCTTTGTTTCATTCTTGCCAGTAGAGCTTTCAGCTTTCATCCCATGTGGGAGATGTACCATGAGGCTGCTTAAAGGGCTAAATATTTTTGGGGTTCTTCATTATGTTGAAGCAGTAGCATAGCTGAATAACTTATAATTCAGGAGAAACATGTACTTAGGACAATATAGGAGGCCCATGGCAAACTGCAAATAGTTATAATCTTTATTTATACCCATTGTTTTTCCTTCATTTTATTTTATTTATTTTCCTCCTGTGACTCAGCTGTTTTATTATCATGAAAAAGACAAGCACTTTAAATCTGTTGCAGCATTTAGAAACTGTTTCCAGTGATTATTTTTATGCAGCCGTCTGCACAAGTAGGCTTTGTGAGTAGATAAGAAAGCAGATAAGAAAAGAAAATTTGATTCATTTGTGATTGACACAAACCTCTTTAAAGTTTTATCCATCTTTCTAATATTTTATGTCTTTTTTTGCATTAAGTGACAAGAGACTGATGAAAATTAAATTGCTCTCAGATTGAGGAAGACAGTGTAGAGCTGTGAGCTTTCCTCATATAATATGGGTTTTCAGACTTACGGTTTTTCAAAGACACAGTGATCATCATCATTTTTGTGAGTGTCTGAGAATAAAGTGCAGATTGGTGTGAATTCAATGCTTTATTTTAGTTTTTTTTTACCAAAAAAAACTAAACTGTTGCATATCTTTTCTATTTGACTCTGCCCTTCACAGTCACTTTAGCCTTGCTCAGTGCCACCATTCTCAGAAGGTACTTTTCAGAAAAGCAGAAGTGCCCTCTATGTTAATAAAGTGCCAGACCATGCAGCAAAGTGCTAGGTAAAAAATCTCAATTTAGATTGTTCGAATTACTCTAGAAATAAATGAGTTTCCTTCTTGCTTTTCCCTAGCAGCACAGCTCTCAATCATGGAAGATTGCAACTCTAAAACTCTTTGGAATCTATTTATTCTTTTGTGTTCTTTTTTTTTTTAAGCATGTTTGTAACTGAATTGAGTTTTTGGAAATACAGATGTGGTTTGTGATATGCTTGCTTGGTGGGTTCCATGGAATCCAGGCTTCAGATGGTGGCAGTGAGGATAGAAGTAGTGAAGTAATTCTGGACAGCACACTAAAGAGGCTATTTATTGGACCTGCAATATATTAAAAAAATAGAAAGGTTTTCAGTTACTTGCTCATATGTATTTTCATTTTTTTATGATCGAGCATACTATACTAGGTCATGATTCAGCATTTAATTGTAATTACTGACTGTTTAAGTTACACACACCTCTGTGTTACTGATAAGTGATAAATTGTGCTGTAAATTGTGTATCAGGTGACTGGATGCTATCTGCTGTAAAAAATACATTCCTTTCAACCTAGTAATTTTTCTTTCTAGATGAACATTGGTCTTAGGAATATCTGACTTAGGAATATCTTGACTTTTTACCTTTGTACCTAGCAGAAAGAGAAGTAGCCAAGCATAAAAGGCATAGCTTCTGCTGAACAAGAGCAGTAGCAGACTACAAGGAAATGTCTTCTGAAATAGGTCAACAGGGAAGTCAGACACCTCCAATAAAGCAACCTGGATGGGTAAGCTGGGTTTCCTCCCTTATATTTCAATGCTATTGCTAATGAATAACAGATTTGCTCAGTTGCTCTTATTGAAGAGAGAAATAGGTTAAGCATATAGATGAAGAGAGGAAAGATGGTGTGTTATTTTTCCTGGTTCACTGTGCTCAGAGGAGTTGTGAATCTTAAGGCTCTGATTTATGCCCTGAGTTATGAGCTGGCATAGCCATGGTGTCTGAGTACAAGTCCAGTACAACCCGTCCCCATCAAGCTCTGTATGCACATGTTCAGAAGGGGAGAAGGGAACAGTACAGCACAAGAATCTGGTCTACAGCTCTACAGAAGATGAACATTCTCCTCTGATGGAGACATCAAGGAATTTAAATGAGATATGACTTTCTGCTAGCCAGTCACTACCAGAGATCAGCAATACTGGGCTGATCTGCAAGGAAGAGGCACAAGTGACAGCAGGGTGGCAGGGGCTGGGGCCTCAGGTACATGAAGCACAGTATCACAGTACCCAAAAAGAGAAGGAGAGCAGACCCAATGATGTTAACCAGGGTAAGCCTACAGTCAGTTCAGTGATTGCCAGGCAAGTCTGATGCTAAGCTGGGTGAGATCAGGTTAGCAAGGCAGGGTAAGGATCTCCATGGTATAGCTACAGCACAGCTGAGGCAAGGGCCTGAGCTTATATACAGCTCCTGAGCTGAAGGGCAGAGGCCCTGGGCAAAGCTTCTTACTCCTTTCTCCCAGCTTTTCTGTTTTCTCAGCAGTCTAATTCGGTGTTACACAACTGTGCTGTGGTAGAGCTGCCTCTGAGCCCAGGCAGCTAAACAGCTGGCAGGGTGTGTATGGAGGCAGAAAGGTTGCAGAGCCTGTTGGTGCACTTAGGGCTCTGACATGCATTTCCTTATCTTTCAGTCAGCCTGTTTGTATTTTACTGTATTTGCTATGACCTTGCTCTGAAACCAGTTTGAAGTGGTTCTCTATGATCTGGAGTGGAGCTAATTCTGTATTTTTTGCCCAGCACCACCATTAACTTTTGTAGGAGCAGTGCTTGAAGGGCTGAGGTATTAATTACCTATAATGTGAAATATGTGGCTATGGCCAATAAATGCATTTCCTTATTATGGCTATAAAATCATGCATAAAAGGAGTCAGGCATAAAAGGAGATAGAATCCTGTAATAGATGAATGTGCTCTTTTTTCCAAGGCATTGCTTCTTCTATGATGCCTGGTTTTTCTTTCAAGAATACGTATGTTTGAAGATGATGTGGTTTTACAAAAAAACTGTAAAAATTTCAATTAATTTTAACTTAATGACAACTCCTTTCCCTTGGCTTTTCTTGCTGAGCACAATGTCATGGTATGGAATTGGACTATCCCTTGGATCGGCTGGGGTCAGCTGTCCCAGCTGTGCCCCCTACCAAATTCTTCTACATCCCCAGCTGATTTGCTGGTGGGGCAGCCTGAGAAACAGAAAAGGTCCTGACTCTGTGTAAGGTCTACTCAGCAGTAATTAAATATCCCTGTATTGTAAGGACTGGTTTGGTCATCAATCCAGAACCTAGCACCTTACCAGTTACTATGGAGAAAATAAACTCTTGTCCAGTTGAAACCAGTACACCCATTTATCTCAGATGTCTGATAACAACACTTCAAATGCTAACACTGAGTCTTTTCTTAAAGAAAGAAAAATAATGCTCATATGTTTACATGTCAATACCCTGGATACTAGAATGCAAGGGAGAATACTGTCACTTTTCCCTCACAATCACAATGGGTGAAAAAAGAGCTACCTTCAAGAACTCTGTTGGCAGACTGATTTGTACTAGGGTGAAGCCAGTATGGTTGAGCTCAGTTAATGCCATGGATATATTTAAATTGCTCAGAGAGAAAGTTCTACTAGTGGGGAGTCTGGTAGAGTTTATGTTGACCCTCTTCTAAATATTTGGAAAATCTGATTTTATTGAACTTCAATTGACTTCCTTACAGAGCAGAACTTGATTTTTGAAAACTGCCAGTCTGCCTTTACTTCCTGTCATTTCTTTCTGGGAGATGTAATGTAGATCATGAGAATTAAATGACTAACAGATATAAAACAATATGCTTTGGGGGTAAATAGCAGCTGGGCAATTTTAGGAAAGTAAAGATCAACAAGATGAGTTGTTGAAACTTAAAACCTATGTAGTTCTTTCTGTTTCTGTATAGGGGTATCAAGATTTCATCACACTGTTAGCAAGAGAATAAGGAGTTTTGCTTGGAGGTTTTTGTATTTTATTTGTTTTTTAAATAATTTGTCTTCTTTAATTGATTCATTTTTTTTCTTCCTGTGCGATTAAATTCGGTAAACCAATCCAGGTTTATGCTTTCAGCCAATGTTATTTTGTCCCATGTCCCAAATTCAAGACAGGGAGATTGCAAGGATAATTAAAGAATGCAAACAGGAAAGTTTCTGGTACAGAGGTGGGTGATCCAAAGTCATTCTTACCACGCTTATCACACAGAATGACTTCTTGATGTATGTTTGCAAAACTGTCTGCAAATTGCTTTTTTGTTGGAACACTGTTGTGGGTTAACTCATGTCATGTTAAGTTAAGCTTTGTATTCTTAAAGGTTTAATTGAATTATTTGCATAATTGTAGTAGGTAAAGGTGGTTGAATTGAGGTCTTGTTTAGTATGAACTTCAGCAGTTGGAGAGTTGGTTCTATTCTTGAAGTCCGTTATAACAACCACTTTAGGAAAGTTTTACTTTGTTACACACTTATCCTTGCCTTTGAATGGAAGGCAGGCATGTGTCTTTGATTTGTGAAATTTTAAGTATGTTAGGACAGCTAAAAAGATCAGTGCATGGTGTTGTAGTGCCTTTACTTGCACCCTCTCAGTTTGTGTCTAAATTATGTATTTCCTGAATGGAGAAGATTGAAAAGGGTTTCAGCATTTTATTGGAGCTGCTGTCATTACAAGTGTTGCAGTAGTTAGAGGAGATATTCAGAGTGAGGAAACTATTATTTAATAAATATATATATATATATATATTGCATTAGCTCCAGATGTTACAGCATAGCTGATGTCTGGCACTGTGTAAGGACATCTTGAAGAGAACGTAATCTGAATGATCAGATGTAAAAAGTGATTAAGACAGTAAGCAAAATTAATGTTTAGAAATAATGTGTTTTAACATTAGAAACAGAAAACATTTAATGTATAAGAGAGTATTTACCAAATACGTAGCAAATTTTGGCTGATACCAGCTACTCTCCTTTTTATTTTTACAGCTCTTCCTTTATCTCTTGGGAGCATGCTTGTCACCCAGGGGCTAATCTCAAAAGGTAAAGATAAAAAAATACATCATTAAAGTGCTGTTTTTCAAGATCAGTATTCTTCTCGCTCATTACTGTCATTGCTATGGTGATTTGACTATTATGTGTGCATTGCACCAGTCTTTCCTTCCCAAGAACATGAACTGAAAAGAGAATTTGCAAATCCAAAGACTGGTGGCTGGATTTTGTCACCATGATCACATGTAGTTGAGCAGAGTCTTCACTGGGCAGCTGGCAGGGCAGAGCACTGCACAGCCTGAGCAGGGGCGTTAGAATCAGTACTGGAGCTCTAACTGTTGTTCTGTTTGAAAATGCTGGCAATGTTTTGCCAGTGACCATGTATCAATACTACATCTTTGGTGCAAAGGGACAAGGAGTACTGCCAAAGTGAGGAGACAGAGAGCTTTCTGTAGAGATGGCTCATGATCTGCAGGCTAACACAAAAGAAAATTGTGTTCTGTTTATGTGGTGGATGAGCCTGGTTCTATGCATGGTGCCTTCAGTTTCCCTGCTGGGGGCTTTGACTATGTATAAGGTTGAGGTTGGTGCTTTGGGGAGAGAGTGAGGGGCATCCACCCTGAAGTCTTCTAAGCTATATCCCAAGAGGCTGATGTGGGTTCCCTACTGCATCCTTGATCTATGTGCTTGTAGGGAGACAGGGAGGGAAGGAGTAAGAGTGTGTCAGAGAAGGATTACACATTGGAAAAAGGATGAGCAATGACTGGAAGGGCACTGGGGCTGTCTCTGTAGCAAACATGCCAGCCTCTGGCACCAGGTACTCTTCTCAGTTTCTGTTCATTGTACTTGGATGTTTCTGATCAGCTGTGAAATAACAAATGCTCTTAGTAAATAATCATTACTGTGTGTCAACAGTTGGAGGGGGATGATTAGAAACAAACAACATTTTGTTCCTCCCTCCCTCGAGAGATCCAGTATAAAATTGCATAAATCACAGTGGGCAAAGGCCCTTGTGCTTAGCATAGGCTGAATACTCCTCTGTCTAAATACTTTCTTCTGATGGCTGCACACAGTACCCTGCCTCTAGAAGATGCTGGAGCTTCTAAGCCTCATTATTACTGTCTGAATGCATGTAACAGTGCAACCAGTGTTTACTTCCCTTCCCTTTGCCACGGCAAGCTTGCTGTGTGGAGCCCTCCTCCACAGCATGGCATTCCTCTGCCAGACACATAGTTCTCAGAGGAATACTGGTTTCACCTCCTGAGATTAACTGGGGGAATGTGGATTTTGGTGGAAAAGCTAAAGATAATTCTTTGCTTTTCTTGTTTAGCACACTGTGCTCTCCTCTTAAAGGCCAAAATGTGTGATCTTTCCTCTCCAGAGGGGAAGGCTAGATACCAGTGGTACAGTTTTAATTGATAGCCACAGAAAGCTACCAAAGAGCAGTTTCATCCTGCTTACCACAGCCCAAGGAGCTGGACCCTGTGTAAGAGATTTAATTTTGCTGTTTTATATGCAAGGTTGGTTTGTGCTGAAACATAAGCCACCATCACTTCCTCTGCGTGCTGCAAGTGTCACCAGTGGCAGACGTGCTGCTTTCATGTTGGTTTACACTCTGAACTCCTGCCTGAGCTGAATCCTGCAAAGTCCAGATTCTCTTCCTCCTATGACTCTAGGACTGCTCCAAAACACATGCACTAAGAACTAGTGGAATAGAAAGTGCCCTGATGTACTGAAATCTGAGTTAGTGTACTTCACACCATCCTCATCTTAAGAAATGCAAAATCTGTAGGAAAATTAGTGCTGGTTTTGAGTGCTGGTGAGTTTCGCAAGTGAATAAGTGAATAAGCTTTCTGACTATTTCCTTTTATTGTAGGCATTTTCTCAGCAAGCCCAAGATTTGGTCCATACCCCAAGATGGCAAGTGAGTTGTACCCAATTCGAAAAGAAAACGTTCAAAAATCTTCTTTTTTTTTTTGCAATTTATATGTTACCCCAGCAGATTAGGAAATCAGATTTCTTATGTGTTTAAAAATAAATGTATGAAACTAGATTCTTCTAATGTAAATATTTTTAGTAGCAGCTTATATTTATGTAATGCAGTCTCATATTGGTATAAACTCTAGTCTCTCTAAACTCTATAAAACTTTGTTTTATAAATTATGTCAGCTCATTGATCAGCTGTGTTTGGCAGATTGCACAACTTATGGTATCAAGAAGTCACAATACTATAATATATAAAATAGTATGGTCCTTTTCATGTGTTTGCTTGGTTGATCTCAACTGTTTAATTCAGAACCACGGATTGATAAAGAAAACAAATAGAAGCACAAACTGTACTGTACAGTGAGGTGGCTCATAAATGACAAGAATTTAAATAGATTCCCTCTCCAGCAGAAATTCACCAGAAAATCAAGGACATTGAAGTAGTCTTTTATTCTGACTCTAGTGAGTGAAAGCCATAGTGCAACAGTATGGCAGGCTGATGTTCTAGCTTCTTAGAAGGCCAGAGAAGTTGGTGTTAAAAGTGTGATCATTAGAAGTAAACCATGGTGTGCAATCAAAGGCAAGAACTATTAGTGGTCACATTGTGAATTAATTTTATTTTCTATGATCTGTTCCTTTAAATATTATCTCTTTTTTTCTGTATCAGTTATTCTGGACCAGTTGTTCTCTCTCATGATAGATAATCAGTTTTCAGTAGTTAATGAATTCACCCTTGTAAACCCTGTGTAACCTCACATGTGTTTGTAACATGTTCTGAGAAGATGTGGTACAGAATTTGTTATATGATTAAAGTGGAGCTTACAGCACACTCCTGATTTTAGCTGTTGTACTAACAATGTTTTGTCACCTGTCTCTATCGTTGCCGGTGTCTTGGGTTTTGCCATTGGAAGGATGTCATACATGGGAGAATGCCAGAAAAAGTTTCAGAAAATTGGTATTGCACCATTTGGTGCACAACAAAAAAGGTCTGTGCTAATTTAAATTATTAAGCCTAGATCAAAAGAGTCTAAAACACACTAAAAATTATATGCAGCAAAACTATGAATTTAAATTCTGTGATTAGATCCTGAGGTACTAGTTATAGTCTTGGACTATATCGCAGTATGAGAAACTACTACACATTCTTCAGAAAATGCAAATTAAACTCATTGTAATACCTGTTACTAGGATATCTATTATTTAAATGAAATTACTGTACTTTTAGCTGCGATGTGACAACAGTTACTCATTCTCTCTTCATCTAGTATCATACTTCTAAGATTGTCCATGTTATCACTTTGATCCTTTGAGTCTTCCTTTGGAACATACCTCAGGCCAAATATACTACAGATTTTTTTATAATGTTCTCATATTTTAACAACAATGTCAATCCCCGCCAATATTCCAACCTCCCACTCATCTATGGCTTTGCCCAACCTCTTGCTGTCATGCCAAACCATTTAGAGCACAAACTAAGGGGGTGCTTTTTCCACCTTGCACTTCCAACCATAGAATAGATCTCAATGATTGACTTCTGTCACCTGGTACCTCCATGTTTTATTCATTGTTTTTTCAACTTCATATAAAGTACTCCTTCACATCAAATCAGACTCTGACTTCCTTCCCAGCTCCTCCTTCAGCTGCCTGTTATACTCTCCATTCTCAATATGGTTTCTGGTGTAAACCTTTCGCTCACAGAACACATTTCCCAAAATCCTATCAAAAAATCATTCTCCTTTGTCCTTCCACACCTTTCCCCCAGACCAGCATGAGCTTTTATGCCTATAAAATACCTGACTGATAATGGGAAGCTTCTTCATTGTTCATCTATTTCTCTACTTCTCTACTTGTATTCTTCCCCCATATAACAAAGTATGTCTTTGGTATTACACTAAATGTTACACACCTTACTCCTACCTTGGTTTGCCCATAGGTACAATGGCAAGGACTGTCTTTTGCTGCTTAGAAAATCCTGTTTTATTTTGGCAATTGCTAGAAGGAGTACTTAATACTAATTAATGGGCATTTATTGGCTGAGACATTTAGATGTCATATTTTGCAGTTTATATCCCATATTACAAAATTGGAGAATATAGGCAAGAGATTACTTCTTCAGGAACTTTTGCCATCATGCTCTATGGTTGTATTAGAAAAAATCCAGCAAAATTCTTCAATGTGTTGTTTGCTTTCAATATATTGTAGGAAGTGTCATCATACTTGCAAAGACTGTAAATCAAAATTGGGATCAAATGAGAGAGAAGGTTCAAGCCCTTCAGCAACTTAGTGCCAGGTAAACAACCTTGTAATTTAAAAAAAAAAATCTCATGTTATTTTCCATGGTGAATGGTATTCTTCCTTTGAACAATACAGTGCAAATCACAGATTTTAACAATGGATCAAAGTCCAAGCATTACTCAAGGAAATATTCTGTATTTGTAATTCCTGATTAATTCTGTTTCTTAATTTTTACCTTACATATCTTTCATGCTAATTTTAAATCCCCCATCTCTGAGGAATTTTTTCTTTAGCTGTAGTTGAGTATTGATGATTGACCTAAGTGGAATTAATTTGGATCGACTGTATTAAAACAAATACAACTCCTTTCAATTTCTAGATTGTTTTACTTAAGAATCAAATAATTATGGATTTTTTTTTTATATTTAAAAGTGCACTGTAGTATTGAGAACTAAAAGCAGACACAGCTGGGTGTGGGTTTTTTGCATTCAGTCCTATAATTTGGCTAGAGCCTTAGTGGGGTAGTGTAATAGTGGTGCAACAGCAGTCTGCTGTGGTGGGGCAGGGACATGGTTCATGTGGTGTTCTCACCCCAGAAAGGGGGAAGTTCCCTCTGTGGAAAAGGAGGGTTTATAGGGTAGAAGGTAGGTGAGTGTTTAAAAGGACTTGCACTCTATGAAAAACAGGCCAGCAGCTGGGTTTTTAAAGAATGTTTCACACTGTCTGCTTGTGGTAAGCTGGCCTACATTTCTCACAGGCAGGAGAATGTGTGAAAGTGTTTGCAAATAGCTTGGCTGTCTGCAAGAGAGGAGAGCAGAGAGCCTGTTTGAAACCCTGCCATTGGAGTTTATACAGCTAAGAACAGAAGTCTGACACAGAAATTGTTGGATTGAGTGTAGCGTATATAATGTACGGATTCAGACAAGGATATTGGTAATGGTCCCTTTCTTATTCCAAAGTGCATGCCCACAGACAGTCTATAAGGAGGAATAGCCTATCAGAAACTGTTTACTTGCTTAGAAGAGAGATTTTGATGGACTTTTACTATGCAACAATACATTGTGGCAGTGAGGATTGAAAAGAGTTTTCAGAGTCCTTAAAGAAGCCATTAGAATAAAGTCCTGATTTTAATCAACTTTGCCACTGGTTCAGCATTTTATATCAAGTGCTGCAAGTGCTCAGCCACTAGCAGAAAATGCACTTTGGCTTAGGCTCACCTAATAGGGTTGTGCCAAAAGAAGCAGTGCTTCTCTTGTGCCAGCTATACAGAGCATGAAGTGACCTGACCCTACCAGCCAACTCTCTGCTCTAATTTGGTGTGAGGACAGGGGTAAAAAAATCCCACAAAACTTTCTGAAGGGTTTCTTGCTAGTGCCAGCATGAAGGAGGGAGTGAGCCAGACTTAGATAACTCTGAATAAATAACACTCTTAATCCATTAGCACCTATGAGCTTAATTAACCTCTTGCAATACTGTGTTGACTAACTGCTTTTGAAGATTTTGTCTTAAATAAATGCTTACATAGGCTCACTTATTTCAAAAAAGGACCCCAAAGCATATTTGAGAATGGTCATTTACTAGCAATTACCTGTGTAGAGGAATCAAATATTTATTATGGGATTTACCTCTGCTGTTAATCAGAGCTGCAGCTTGCTGAACCTTCAATCCAAACACATTTTATTTTTCAGCTTTCCTCTGTGAGCTGACAGTATTTTTTCTGGTATGCGAGTACCAATTAGCTTTTAAATAAATTCCAATTTTTCTCAAATACAAAGGAGCCTTGCAGCTTTTTGAGGGGAAGAACACCGGATACCACGGGCCTCTCTCCTTGTTTTCTTCCTGTAATGGGTCCTGAAATTTCTGCTGTGGAGCCTGTTCCCTGCTCCAGCTCACATGTTCATCAAAGACCTTGATTGCTGCACATTTTACCAGCAGCTTAGATCTTCTTGTTTGGTTTTAAAAAGGGTTTGAAAGCTTAGTCAAAAAATTAGTATGAAAACAAATGTAAGGTAAGTGTATTTCTTTCAAGTCTTAATTGATGTAATGAAAAAGCCATTATATTTGGGCCAGTGTAGTATTTTGAATTTGCTAGAAATCAATTTTGATGGACGGGTTTTAGAAACTTAGGAAAAGAACTACTGTAAGCATTGTTTTCTCTTGTTAAACTTCTTCTATGTTTCAATAAAAATTCTTAATTTAGCATGCTGTGCTCTGAAAATGTGCAGAGACCCTGCTGAGCACATCTTGCTACTATCCATGCAAAGCATATGGTGAAAGCTCTGGCAGTACCTGGGAAGACCATTCAGATAAAATTGTATTCATGTTTAGGAGTCCAAAGGTAATGTCTTTTATCCTCAGGGGCTCTGGAATGTTCTCAGAGAAATCACCAAGAAGCTCCATGTTTCACATTGAAAGCAAGGTGGCACTCACATAAATAACAGGTCATTTTATTTATTACAGATGTGGTGAACATGATTAAAACTTTATGGACCATCTTCTTTCAAGGCACTTTCCTGTAGACTAGAAATAATAATTTTGTGATTCTATCTCTTAGATTTGGTATAAATTGACTTATTTGAAATAGTTGCATATTGTTACATAGTTCTGTTTGTACTAAATACCATTTTTTTGAAATGCACTTTTTGAAATACACTCCTCTCTTTTCAGCACGCATTGGTTTATTTTCCTCTCTTCAGTGCAATTTAGCTCTTAGTGCTGAAAAATTACATTTGTCTATTGTAGTTAAATGCTGGCAATGCTTTGTGTAACAGACAAAGTGGTTTATGTTGGAATGTTTGTCTGTGTCAAATGGAAGAGGTATGAGGATGTTTAAATGGTTTGCACAGTGAAGCAGCTATCCAGTCTCTGAGCTGACCCCTTGGTTATGGAGTTCTTTAAGAGTGCCAAATTCAGGGTATTGTCAGACTGCAGTTACTGTGCTGAACCGACTTCCCATAAGCCAGTTTTACACAAAGGGCCACTTTGATAGAGATACCAAAATCATGAATAAGAACACACAATATTTTGGAACAGTTTATGGTTGTGTAAAATCTGAGGCCACCAGATGCTGAGAAAACCCCAGATCTAGATGGCACATGCTCTCTACAAACAGCAGGACACACAGTCTTCCATGAAACATCTCAGCAAATCAAAAGGAGGCACTTCCCCTAAACACAGTGATGGCTTTCATATGGAAATAAATGCAGCTACTGAAAAGTTTGGGCTTCGTGCTGTCAGTCAATGAAGACTATCTTCTGTGGGCTTTTTCTGTTTGCTTTTATACTATGCCTGTGGTTAGTGCTCCTCTTTTGAACTAGCTTCTGTGGGCATCTTTACCTCGACACAAAGAAACTCTGCAAGCAAAATATATAGTATGGAAAAGTATAATGTAACTATTAATTGGTTAATAAACACAAAAGACATTCTGGATTTGACAAAGTGATTAGACTGAATACTCAGCTCCCTGATAAAGCACTTGGATAGCCTTTCCTAGTCAAGCAGCCACCAGGCAGAAGGGGAAGAGTTAGACTTTCTGGCCTCCCTGTTACTTTCTTTACTATAAGATTTTATACTTTTCTACTTGGTGTATTAGCCTCTTGAATTCTTCGGCTGCTAAGAACCCCAGTCTCAACAAGGCTTCAATTTTACACTTGTTACTTTTATATGGTATTTTTCCAGCACTTTCAATGGGAGTCAGGGATACACAGCAGTGCTGTGTCACAGCTGCTGCTGTGTACAGGCAGGTGAGCCTTGGAGAGCCTTCCATAGGGCCTCCAGGGAGAGGGGCTTACACAACCACTGCGAAGGCCACCTCCTTTGTGAAAATCATGTCATTGTCATGGGTATGCTATGATAGCCACCAAAACTTGCATGGTGACATGTCTGAGCTACTTCCCCTTCATTTATCATCTGCTGTCAAGATAACAGCCAGAAGCTGCACCAGGGTTAGTCGTGCCTGCGTTATCTGAGGGCAGCCATTACATCCAGGTGACACCAAGGAGGGTGATGCGTGTGACAGACCTTGCATGTCAGACTCAGAGGCTGTTCTTGTGGTCAGTGTTACCTCTTGGGATTACAATTTAGCTACTGAACATTGCTTTAAATGTAATTTTGACTCTTTTTTACTTTCAATTATTTTTCTGTAATAAATATACTGATGTATAAAATTTCTTGTCTCCTTTTTTTCTAATTTGAAAACAGCACATTCCTGTTTAAATCCTTAGTAGGTGGACTCTAGGCAAGCCAGCTGGTCTATAATTCTATATCTGGGAATGAAAAGGACATGAAAGCTCACTATCCAGGTTTTCATAAATCCCTATCAGAAACAAGATTTGGGGCTTATTTTATCGTATTTTTAGAGAAGAA
The DNA here is from genome assembly GCF_024509145.1 of Vidua macroura. Classification (NCBI taxonomy): domain Eukaryota; kingdom Metazoa; phylum Chordata; class Aves; order Passeriformes; family Viduidae; genus Vidua; species Vidua macroura. The sequence goes on from NC_071574.1 coordinate 47,799,243, forward strand.
TGAGAGAATAGGACATGCTATGCAACAACATAGGAGGGGAGAGCTCTGGAGTGAACTGGTAAGAAGAGAGTAGGTTCTGGGGCAGGATTTACACCAGGAGCATGCTGAACCAGGCTCTGTGGGAAATACAAAGTGGCAGCAATGTTAACTTAGGAGCAGCAGCCCTTCCTTACGTCCATTTCTACCAGTGGAAGAGCTGCTGGTAATTTGTCCCACTCACCCAACTTGTTTTTGGCATCACACACAAAAAATCCATTTGAGAGGACAACTTCTGACATCAGTATTGCAGTAGTTCCACATCCTTGAAATACTAAGAACTTGTACATTGTATGAGTGTGGAGGGTTATTTGTTTTGTTTGTTTGTTTGGGTTTTTTTTTCCCTAGTAAGTCCCTTAAAAAAAATAAGGTTCTACAGGAAATAAATGAAACTTCTGAAGGCTGTTTAAAATCTAGAATTCCTGAGAGGGCATTTGGGAATGTGTTAGGGGGCATCTGGTCAACATTTTAATGGATAATCTGCCAAAGGAAAACACAAGTGTTTATTGATGACAAAATTAGAGACCTAGGAAAAAAATCTTCATGTGAGAGGCTGACTAATAAGCTTCATAGTCATGCAGAAAAATACTAACTGCATCACACAGTTGGTTTTAAATTATTCTGACTTTTTCAGTACAGGGACCCAGGAGTCATTTTGCATAGTTGCAAGACATAGGATCAGTGGTCTTTGACAGCCAAAAGGCAAGTAGAACATTAACAATTCCCAGGGAAAAAAATAGATTTAGACTACAGAGCAATTCTATGGCATGCCCTAATTTTGAATATTGTGGTGCTTCCAGTGCATCTCAGAAACTGTACGACACAGAGACAGAAACAGGAGAAAGAAAAATTAAAGTAAAAAAGAATGATCAGAAATACAAAGTGGTTTCATCACAAGAGATTATGTAACTCACTTTCCAGGCTGAAAACATCTCAAGGTGAGGAATACTGTCTGTGAAAGACAAATAGGGAGCAAGTAATTGCTGTTTTTGTAAAATCAAAACTCATCAGCACTCAGTGAAATCAGATTTAAACAACAGAAAAGAATCTCTTCTTTACACAGCACAATTCCATCAGGGGCATTCTTGCCACAGGATCTGGTAGAATCAAAACAGCTTCAAGAGACATGACCTACACAGAGACTTGGCTGCAAAACACCTGCATTTGCATATCCAAATGCAGCTTTTGTGTCAGGGAATTGCACAGCTGTGATCAATGAAGGACAGGAGTGGGCACCAGTGAAGATCTCCTTGTAGAAGGATCACTAGCCAGTGTGGGAGACAGGGTGACCATCATGGCAATTCTTGTATTCTGGCAGCTATTGAAAAACCAAGTTAAGAGCTTTGTCAAATGAACTAAACCCCAGGTAGGTCATATCTAGAAATGGAGACTGAAACATCTTAATGTGTAGAAAGGACAAGATGCACAATTCCTGAGAAAACACACCGTAAAATTATTACAGTATAGTGACTTCCTCTACAGATGAAGGGTGAAAAAGAACTAAGGGTGGTAATGGATGCTTTTCCCATTGTCTTTGGCATTCAGATTATTTGAGAGCAGTGCCACTTCCAACTTCTTGCATAGAAAAACCCCACTTGCCCAAACTTTGAAATGTTTCTTCTTGCTGTGAGCATTTTGAGCTTTCTGCAGCTTGTGTTCAGGCACATCAGCAAGCTCAGGTATTTCAGAGCAAGAGATCTTTAATACTTTGTCCCAGAGGCACATTTTAAACCTGTCCTTCACTCAGCCAGCTGGAGGCTGAGGTCTGCCAGGGCTGGGCTGGACGTGCCCAAGCGTACTTCCTTCTACACTGTCACATCTGTAATACTTACAGGAAACCTTTCCCAGCAGCAAACGCTTGCCGTTTATTCAGTCCCGTTCTCCTGCTTAGCTCCACGGATCCAGCAGGTCGTAGTGCTCTGAGCCGCGCCAGGCACGGAGCCTGCTCGTGTCTCATGCTGCACAGCTGCTCACGCCGCAGGTCGGAGCAGCTCCAGCAGCCCGGCTTCCCCCGGTGCGTGCCGTGCCGTGCCGTGCCGCGCCGTGCCGTGCCGCGCCGGTCCGTGCCGTGCCGCGCCGTGCCGTGCCGCGCCGTGCCGTGCCGCGCCGTGCCGCGCCGTGCCGTGCCGCGCCGTGCCGTGCCGTGCCGCGCCGTGCCGCGCCGTGCCGCGCCGTGCCGCGCCGTGCCGTGCCGCTCCGGTCCGGTCCGTGCCGCTCCGCTCCGCTCCGCTCCTCCCGGCACAGCGGGCGCTGGCGCGGCCCGCAGGGCTCCTGCTCGCCTGTGGCTCCCGGCCGCAAGGCAGCCTCAGAGCAGGCTGAGAGCTGCGCGTTCTCCGGCATGTGCAGGGGCAGTGAGGAAAAGTGCATGCAATCTTACATACAATCTTCAGGGGACCCCAAAAAAACACTTCACTCTTCTATGGAACACACAGCCATGTGTGCTGACTCCACGGCACTGTACCAGCAGAAATGTTTTCTACTTACCATAGCTAAAATTATTTTGACGTTGTTAATAATCCACCATTGATGTTTAGGGATCAGCTACTGCAACCAAATTGACCCTTACCTGGATCTGTTGCATTGTTTAAAAATGCTAGTTATCCTAAAATAGTTAAGATTAACAATTGTATTCGAAGTACAATTGTATTTGAAGTACAAAATTAAGCCAAACAAAATTATGTATTTTTTTAGATTTACATAGAAACTAACTTTAGCTTCATAACTAAAATAAAAATATAATGCACTAGAAGTGTGCTTCCACTGTGGGTTAGTAGGAATAGAAAAGAATGTGTATTATTCTGTGTAAGGAATGAAATAAAAATTTCAGGGTTTAGAAGCTGTTCATGCAAGATCTCATATCCTGAAAATGGAGTCCTATGTCATCAGTGAGCAACTGGAAAAACAGCAACACAAAGGTTATACACTATGAATTTTTAATCCTGAATAATTCTAGTTTTGGCAAAGGAAATCTAACTCTCCATTTTCCCTTCATCTTAAGATTTTCTTCTCCTTTCAAGGATAAGTGAATATTCTGTTTGATTGAATATCCATTGTATCAGATGATTGCGCAGCCTCTTTATCATATATCCTTTGTTTGCTTACTGCAGCATGCCATTATGAAAGTAGCTCATACCAGGCTCTTGCTTTTTAGTTGCGAAAGTATAAACTCGAGGCATACGTGTGTCCAGGCCTGCACTGGCTGTGCTGAACTAGCACAAACCCAGGGCAAGGGTCTGAAGTGGAAACAAGATGCAAATTGCCCCAGTTGTTGCCTTGAGATTAAAATCCAAGGATTTGTGGATTTCTATTAACAACTTAATAGGAAACTAAATTGCAAAAAGTAAAAGGATCTTTTTAGACCCCCTGCTTCATGTAAGAGATTACAGAGAACTTTATTCTGGTTGTGAGTCAGGAAGATTGGGCTGCAAGCAAAGCCTTCTTCTGGCAGGTCTGGTGTGTTTCTGGGAGCCAAGGAACTGAGCTGGACATTCCTCCTGCAGCTGGGCATGGTCCTCACTCAGAGCCACAAACAAGAGTCCCCCATGAGGAGAACAAATAGGTCTTTCAGCATCCAGCAAACAGCGGAGTGAAGATTTCTTCTTGAATCTCAAAGAAAATTATGGGTTCAATCTGGAATATTGATGATTTCCCCAGGTTTCCGCAAATCTACTTAGCTTTCATTAAGCAAATCAAATCAAATCAAATCACTTTTCTCTTCCATGTAGCTGTGTTCCACACAACATCAGTAGGGGAAAAAACCCTGCAAAGGTTAGATTAGTACCTACTTGGGGCTCTAAATGTGCCTACTAATTTGGGGAAACACAGAAACATTCAGGACCAGGATTTTTGGTAGCTTTACCAGCTATAAGGGAGCTGAGGCACATTTTTGCAACCCTCTTCTCTCTGTTCGTGTACATTAATAACATTAAACTTGGGTATAATACTACCAGCTCCTTTAAACTGGTCTGCTTATTTTTAAGTTTTAAGAAACTGTGAAAACATTTTATAGCGTTTTTTAAGAAACTTTCATAGTGAAGCATTCAGACTCCTTTTCTTGTGCTTGATTTAAGGTATAAAAAGTTACTTTTAAAATGTTATTTTTAATTTGAGGAAGAAAATTTACTTAACTGTACAATAAACATTGAGTTAATTCTCAATTATTGAAAAATATACAGGTATGATGGACCATAGGAAAACTTTAAGTATTTTTTAACAGCATTTTCCTATACATGTAGTCACATTTTGCTCCCAGCAACAGGAACCCTGCCATCAGCTCCAAGACACTTGGCTTCAGTTAAAAATTCCCAAAAGTCATGGAAATGCAGTATGAGAAAGCTACTCATGGGTGACTGGGTAGCTGCTATGAAACCATGAGTGTAAAGGCCCACTATGAAACAAGGGGGTACTAATGGAAGATAAGTAGGAAAAGGGAAGGAAGATTGAATTCCCATGGCTGTTTAGTAAAGCAGGGGCTCAAAACATACACACTGTTACAGCAAACTGAGTGTGAGCCCACTTTGATGAAACATCAGTTCCCAATACACTACTAAATTAACAGCTATTATTGTGAACTCTCCTGAATTCAATGTTTATTAAGGGTATGAAATCAAAAGAATTTTAAATTCATTGACAGCAAACCAAACTTGTTCAAGTACAAAAGAAATGATGTCCTCTGAGAGTAACTAGATGCAACAGAATAAAAGCTTTATATTCAATTTAAAAATGCTATCAATACAGAACAATATTAATTGACATGCCTTTTATTTTCTCCTCTAAGAAAGAAAAATTCTGATACAATTTATATAAAACACTGTGCTTGTCCACCAAAAAATATGAACGTGAGGCAAGACACTTTGCAGGAAGGCACCATCATAGGAATCTGCTGTATTATTATCACCTCAATTTTCTGCCTCTTGTTACTTGCATAACTGACAACTAAGAAACTCTAAATATTTTCAAGCTAATCAGCTTTGGAATAGTACACTGAAAACCACAGCAGTACCATTCTGGCAGACTGTGTATTGTCAGAGTTCACTCGTAACAGCCATGAGAAGCACTCTCTACAAGGTAAATTTCTGATAGAACTTCAAGATTATCCAATTTGCACATTAATTTTTTTAGAAGATGAGCTTTTCTGGAAGCAATCTTCCTGTTTTATTTTAAGTGGTGTTTGGCTCTTTAAGCATCCTCCTCTTTCCCACTTTTTCCTCCTCATTTCTGCCATTTGCTCTGTACAACTCCCCCCCCACCAATTATCTTCTTATTTATGCTGTTCTGCTGCAAGCCCACTAAATCAATAAGGTCTTTGAGAATTTTCAACTTGGTAGGCATGTTATTTTTCAGCTCCAACAAGGATGTCAGGAATGCTGTTATGCTATCAACTTCATCGTGGTTTTTGCTCCCTTATAGACCAAACCCCCAAATAAACACAATGCTGGGAGGTGAAACTGCACAGGTGAGAACATGAAAATCCCTAAGTGAAGGCAACATGTTCAGAGACAGAGCTGGAGATGCAAACACCAGGAAAAACCTCTTCAGTTTTGCCAATGTAGCTCTTTTCTTACAGGTAATAATAACAAAATATTCCATTGATTGGGATATCTTCTCCATAAACATGGTGGTTTTTTCGTGACTTGCAAAAATTGAGAAATAAGGTCAAATATACAGAGCCTAACATTAACAGTCAATTTATCATTCAAGGTTTTACCAAAGTTTGTCAGTGCACTTCTGCACTTACATGTAGCTATTTTGAATACGTGCAGTTTCATTCAATTATTTTCCTCAGAAATGAATGTCTGTAGAAACCTGTTGTGGGCAGGTCAGAGTATCAGTCTAAAAAATACAGCTGGCACCATGAAACAGTTTTGAAAAAGTTATGGTTACTTCAGTGTCTGGCTCAGCTCTTCAGCCCTTTTCCCCTCAACAGTTCAGTAGTATTCCTGACATTATAAACCAAGTATGATGACAATTTCAAATTCCCAGCATATCACTTTCAGACAAAAGAAGGTGAGAGGTTGAGTTGTACAGGTAACTTTTAATGCAAGTCTTGAAAACTTGAGAAGATTTTGATATTCGTCCCTTCTCAATACATGGGATTGCATTTATTTACATGTATTATTACCTTATGCTATATGTTCATATTACCAGTTACCCTTCTCATTCTTGAACAACAGCACAAATGGTTTAGTTATGACACTTCACAGTAGTCTTGTTTTTCATTTATGCAAAATTAAAAAAAAAAATTCAGCATAAATACATTTTTTTAATCTTCTGGAAAGTCAGGATTTTCTCCTCATTTATTAATAGTTGTGTCTGGCAGAGCACATCAAAGGTGCTGATACTCATTACTAATCTAGATGAAGTTCAAGTTAGCTGACAGGAGGTAATTTTCTTCAGTTCTTCATTTGACTGTTACTCATCCCAGGTATCTCCATATTTATTTACTTTAACTAAAGAAAACAAAAGAAAAAACAAAAGTAGTCATGTGACAGTTCAACAGCCGAAGTTTATCATATATAGTGCCAAAAAGTATAATGAAGTACACTGTCATTTGAAGTGGTGCATGGGGAGGGAGTCAGTCACAACACAACAGACATGTAATTAAAACTACTTTTGAATAAATGGGGAGAAGAGTTTGCTAATAATTTTATCTTAATAAATTAATATTCAATCAGGAGGCCTACTGTGCTAATTCCTGCTCTACAGAATTTGTAATTACTTTGAAACAAATGTATCACGTGAATGAAACAAAGACAATTGGAGGAAACAGGCAAGGAATGTTACAATAAATAATGAGGCTACATAATCTGGTTACATGCACAGCTGGATGTATTCGGGATAGTTAAAAACACATTCAAAGACAAACAAACAGAAATCAGTAATCCCAACTAGGAAACTACTCAGCCATTATTATTTGGCAGCTTCCTTTAGCATAGGATTGAGTCAGAGAGGAAAAAGGCCAGGGTAGTGGGCTTTGTTCAGAAGTGTGCCACTGTAACTGAACAACTACCAGAAAGTGAAAACAGGCTCCCTTGAAAGTGAGCTGCAAAGTCCTCTGTAATTGACTGCCATCACTGAAAAGGTTATGAATGGCTTCATTTGATCCAGTAGGAATGCTGACACTAGTCAGGCACCCCTTTATAAATTCACTTGCAAGTTAATTATTAAGCTCAGTGTTTATTACTAACTACGCAGCAGAACAAGTGGAATGGAGCAAAATGCCTGGTCCTTGTCTCTGTGAGCTACCAGCAAACTGAGCATAATGCCCTGACAAATCTCTTTGGAGTGACTGATATTGCAGTGAGACACAATGAGAAGCTCTCTCAAAGTAGGATTTGATTTCCATTTCTATGAACCACAGCGGCTGAACAGGCTGCACTCATTCCCTGGAAAATGGGCCAGTCTAGATCACTATGCAGATGCACGTATTTGTGCCGCTGCAGGGAAGGGAGAAGGCACCGGCAGATGGAAGTTAGGGATTGCTTAAAGCTGGTTCAAACATGGTTTGGTTTCCCTTCTGCCCTTGCAAGGGAGGGCAGAAATCACTGTCTTCTATTTGCTAGGGACTCAGAGATAAGAGGATGAAGCAAGGGGTAGTGACTCTGCAAGTATGAAGAAGCACACAGCAAGTAACATGTCCAGTTTGACACAAGAAGCTAAATCAGATCTCAGCCCACAACATCAGTGTAATCCCTGAACTGCAGATTTAAATGTACTTGCATGTGTAAACCATTCCTGAATTTTTGTATGCCCTCCTTCCTCTTTTTCCCTAAACATGCGAAGAGACACTTTAAGAAGTCTATTTACAAATCTCAGCATACTGCTGAGTTTTATTCTGCTCAGTTTTATTCTCAAAGCCCAAGTACAGCCTTCAAACACGGAACCCAGAAATATAATAGAAAGAAAATGCAATATTTGATCAACATTTTATAGAGGTCTTTTATATACCTCAGGTAACTAAAAATAAAGTAAGAAATGCACATTCTCATTTCACAGCCACATTTGCCATGGAATATGGCAAGGTTCTCATAATGCTGCTTAACATTTCTTTGTATGGTTCACAAGTGACATTTCTAGGCATTCTATTTGTGGAAAAGTATCTTGAAAAAGAAACACTGTGTAAATCCATGAAGTGTCAGCCACCGGACTTTAAAAGCAATCTGAAACCACAGCTTCAATAATTTTTTCATGTCTCATTTGGCACAGTCACATGATAAGAGCCTTTTATCCTTCAAATAACAGTTAAAAATCATTATATAAAAATGGTTTATAATTTTTCTTTCAAGACTGCAGATCTGTCCAAAGATAGAGGATCTGCAGAAAGTAATTCACAAGCATCTACAAGACTGACACTCTTAAGCAATACTGTTCCAGAGCTTAGTGTTACTGCTTCAGAACTTTTTGCTTTAATACAATCTTCTACACGTATTACCACCCATTATGCCTAATAGGAGACAACAGCTGTTCCTAGAAATCTTGTTGCAACATGGCTGACAAGACTGGGCAGTGCACACAAACCCAAAGAATTCATGGTGACTAGTTCTTCAGTGTGTTCAATGGTAAAACTTTCCTCTTGCTACAATTGTTTTTACAGATACTACATTAAATTTTAAAAGTTCTAGAGCAAGCAATTATGAATTGCTTCTGTGTCTCCTTTTCAAAAAATTGATTGAGTCAAAAAGTTGTCTGAATGACAACTTGCTCTTCAGGATATTGCATTCTTATTTTGCTCTGTAGAGTTTTCTTTTTCACTGTGAAAACAAATCTCAATATTGCTGCCAAATACCGTTTCCTTCCTCTGGGTTTTAATGTAGAAAATGAACCTCTACAAACAATGCCTCTATAGAAATTCACTAATTCCACATGAAACTATTCATAAAAATAAATACCCTCCCCTTCAAACCATCAGCCATGTGCTCTATTTTGAGAGAACAATGCTATCTAAAACACACGCCCCCCTCCCACAGCTCTTTGGTATAGCTCTGAGCTCAGAGAATTCTTGGTTGAAAGGGGTTGCTCAATATAATCAATGAAGCAAAACTTATGAGCTTTTCAATCTGGCACCAAGCAACATGGCTAGAGAAAATGAATTACAATTTTCTATGGGATGATCAAAATTTTTGAAAAAATTAATCTGAAACAGGAAACTACAAACTGTATGTATCACATATGAGATATCTACAGATACACTAAATATAAATTGCTTAAAAGGTATGCAGAATTAAACTTTGTGTTTGCAGCCATTTTTAACATTATGGCAAATATCTGAATTTTGCAAGTATTTCTGTAAATCAGTATATTACCTTCCTTAGCTGGTTTTTCCTGTGAAAACCTGCTTGGAGTTTCTGCCTTTGGTGGTTGCATTACTTCATATGTCTGTCTGTGTTTATTCCTTAATTCCTCGTATGTGATGCCTTTTTTTTTACGACCTTCTTCTGGAATTGGAGCAGGTTCTGGAAACAAAACAAACAGAAAAATACTAAATATGCCATAACACACCAAAATTTGGCTCTAGAATACCAGTTAATTATTGCTCAATCCCAAATGAAAAGGTGCATGACGGCTGCAATTTTAAATACAACAGTGAATGTATATGGTCTTCAAGTAATCCATTCCTTTTATCCTTTTCATTTTGTCAAAACTCTTTGAAACTGGCTGTTAAATAATTTTCTTCATTTTACCGTAAGAAATTCTAACAGCCATGTGGTAGTTGATGGATAAAATAGCTGTGGACACTTTATCTAAAAATTGCAATAATTATACATTTGACATATGTATGATTTCTGAAGAGAAATCTAAGTGAAGCTCAAGGGTTTGCTTTAAATTTTGCTTTCAAAGAATTAGGACAATATCTATCATATGATGCCTGATAAACATTTGATCCTTTTATCTATATTTATAATGCAGAATCTTGGTTATATAATAAAGGTTTTACCAACTATTGATATTTGTGATGAAATGCAAAACAATTTTCTTGACACATTTATATCTGATACTTTCATATAATTATAACCAAGTTGCAGGAAAGGTTTTTTTTTTAGTGAAATAAAACATTTTTCATAAGTAAGTTGAAAAAATCCAAATTAACTCAAAGTACAAAACCCTGCATTTGACAGTATCTTCCTCCTCTGTACCAGAGACACTTGAATTCAGAATCCTGTGTTTTCCCTGCATTAGCTGAGGACAGTTCATACTGGAAGGAGGGGAACAGCTGCATCTCACTTGAAAACCATTTTAGTTCTCTGTGAGAAAATCAGACTGTTAGTGGATAGAACACAATATCCATTCACTTCCCAGGAGACATAAATGTTTGTCACATTGTGAAAAAATTAATAAAAAGTTTAATGTCACGGAGTTACAGCACTATCCAGTAACAGCCCCACAGATTGCACACGAACTGCAATCACCTTGGAAGGGCCAGCAGACAATTGGTAGGCTATGTTTTATTCCATGAAAGGATGGCATATTCCCCTTTCCTTCAGTCAAAGAGAACTTTCAGTCAGGCTGAGTTTTTTGCAGGTTTAGTTCCACAACAGATTGTACCTTCTAAGTTAATTCAGGATCTTTACTTGCAATTAAAGCAAATTTCAGCTAGAAAACCCTGAACCTAGTTTACAGTGAGAACACAAAATCAAATTTATATTCATCTTCTGTGTACCAACAATTCTTGCAATTCTTTCACAGCTCTTTCATTCAAAACCACTATATTATGCCATGTGTGTTTGCATAGGGTGAGAATACAGTTTAGTAAGAGCAGTATCTAAGAGAAAGACAGGAGTCCTTGCAGTACAAACTGTTAAACACTAAGACTCACCTTGAACAGTGTAATCAGTAATTCCTGTAGGTGAAGATTCATTCAGAGAAGCACTGAATGGAATGGGTTCATAACTTGAGAGGGCTCTATCTGTTGAGCTGTAATCATCTGAATAGCTAGAAGAAGATGGGAATCCAGCTCTTGGAGATGACTCAGTAAATGACTGAGAAGGTATGTCTGAAAATTCAGATTTACGACTGGAACGGCTGGAAGAGAATAGAACTAAATATTAAATACTAAAATACTGACGTTTAAAATGGAACTATAAAAGTAACAATACTTGCAATTCAAGAAAATATTCTTTCATTTAAAATAGTTTAGTTTCCAACTAAATCATCACCTTAAAATTTTTTTGGGATGTTTTGGGTGTTTACATTGCAAAAATTTCTGTAGCCCTTTCCCCACAGAATCTTAACTCATACCTCCAGAACAGGAGAGAAGAGACAAAACAGATTGCATTTTACAGTAACTGAAGTTACAATCCTTTTTGTCAAGGAATCTTCAGATAAAAACACCCCACATCAGACACAAATAGCACACGGTGTGCCCATGTAACTAGGGGCAGTATGAACTAGAGTGAATTTTAAAAGCCTTTTAGGAAGAATTTGATACTTAAAGCCCTTCATCATTGGAAGGTGCTGTAATTGATCAGGACTGAAGAACAGAAGAAGAACAAACAGCTATCTTAGGAAAATTAAATTATGAAAATTAATCAAGTTGCTGAATTCTGCAAAAATATTAATGAATTTTCTCTTGAGAGAGAAAGGTAATATAATATAAAGAGTATTCTGGAAGTTGGTGCCAGATATTTTAAAGTGTTCATTATACTCTTAGAATGGCCTTGCAAGCCACTACACAACATGTCCCTCTATCAGGAATGCCACCACTAGAATGCCACCAGAATATCTCTAAGAGTATTTATTAATTTTTTACTTTTAATTTTTGTTTAAGCTGTAGTTTTAGTTTCCTATGAAAAACATTTGCAATTAGTCTTTATTTAATTCTCATAATAAACATCCAGACCAAAGCCACTTTATTGCCTTAATTATGTTTTTAAAGTACATGTAAACACAGCTTTAAAAAGCTACCTAATCTTTTAGCTCCCTACAAGTTTTTAACTGCAAATCAAATTACCAAAATACATTAATTAGTAGACATACAATGCTCAGGAAAGTGTAATGATTTCTGTTGCTGGGTTAAAAGGGCAGTGTGTATGGATAATAATGCAATTGAAATTAATTTAAATTATTTATTCAACCAAGGAAAAGGAATTTATCACTTAGGAAATAAAACTTTAAAATGGGCCATTAACAGTAGAAGGAATTTATTGGTGTGGCAGATAATAGCACTTAAACAAGTTCTCATGTAAACACAATTAATGAGCATGACAATTTCATATTAGAAACTGGAGGGGGGTGAAGGGACAAGTCCAACTCCAATTCAGCTGATTCTATACAGTAAGTGTATGAAGTGGTAATGCCTGAAATTGTTTGATGTCATAAAACATATACATTTCAGAATAAAGGTAAATCTTGCAGACAAAATAAAAACTGTCATAAATCTGAATTTATAGTGTAATTAAGAATTTAAGCAAATCCTTTATAAACATTTAACAAATCTCAGCACATACATGGGAGGAGTACTACTCACTATCCAAACACTATCCTCCCAGTTTTGAATCAAGGGTTTAAGTGACATATTCTGAAAGCAGCTTGCAATTAAAAACCAGTTGAAGGAGAAAATATTCCGGAAGAAAACAGGAAATAGTTTTAACAACCTGATGAGTTTCTCATATGTACAGCATAATGCTGTTACAGATGTAAAGGATTTAAACAAACAGCAGTAAATTTGACCACCATGCTTCTTCCTGCACTGATATTGTTTACTAAGCTCTTTCCTTTGATAAACACTGAAATCATTTCCACCCTTTTCCTCCTTCAATCAAACTAAACTATGGGAAAAACTTCCAGAATGTAACACTATTTTATTTCGGTTAATTTAGTTTACTTCTAAACTAAGGAGGCAACTTCTGCTGTCACACTTCTCTAAGTAAATTCCATGGGAAACACTCTCAAGTTTACAAGGAATAGAGTTTGCTAAATTTATTTTTCTACTCCTTAAAGTGATCAGTTGTATGTAAAGAGCTTAAAACACATATTTTATAGCTTGCCAACTGATACAAATACAGATATCTGAAAGTGGCAGATTTGAGCTAATAGGGAATGAGGGAAGGTGCAGCTCTGAAGGTGTTGGAAAGCTGCAAAAATAGTATTGATCCGTTAGTGTTTAAAATACCCTATGCAGAATATGCTTTAAATTTAAAAGATACTTAAATTCTTACTTAGGTGAACTATGTCTCTGAGCTTGTCGTAGAACATCTCCTATTGGGGAATCCTTCAGTTTCTTAAATTTCTCGCTACAGATTGGCAAGTAGGATATCTTTCCAGCCAGGTATCCACACATTCCAGCAACTTTTTAAAAAGAAAAAAAGATGGGTTTATATGCTGTACTATAATATCCAACATTGCTTTAAAATAATAATTTCAAATAAATAATGTAGTATCTTGAATAAAAGAAAGAAAACCAGTTTAGATCTAAACCAGAAACATGCAGTGATCATCTCTGCTTCTTCTGCAGACAAAGGGTACTAAAACCAAATGCAACAGCTGAACAGGGACATAAAGCAATGATTTAGACATGGTGTGAGCATCAGATGATTTCAGCTAGTACTTGGTGAATGAAAGGTGACAAACAAAAACCAGATTTTTTTCCCAAGCTCCAGAAATCACAATTAACTATCAAAGATGATAAACCAATCAGAAATTAATACAGGCAGTAAATTCTGCTAATTTAATCTATCAGAACAGTCAGATCCTGAAAAGGCTTTACTAATGTGAAAAGAGGTCAAAAATCAGCTTAGCAGTAGGCTCAGTATTTTCTGTAAAGGATTCTGTGATTTGGCTGCCAGGGGGAAAACAACTGAATTAGCTGAACCCTTGTAATCACTAAGCAAACAGTTTCAATTTAGTGCATGAGCTACTTCCACCTGCTGCAAAGGACATAAGAATCAATTACCAAGATAGCTCTTTCTGGGCTTAAAACTTATGATTTCCATCAACTGGCTCCTTCCAGTTTTATGAGTGGGTCAATGGCGTATGAAGGATTCCATGGGAATTAACAGTTTTCTTGTTGACTTTGTACGAGAAAATGACTAGATCCTTCTTTCATGTGCAATGAGTATTTCCTAAGTATCAGGACTAAGAGTCTTGATTATCTTTAAGTCAGGAAAGAGTTAATTATCAATAACATTAATCCTCTGCAATTCTCAGCTGTAGATTACATTGCCTGGGAATCAATATAAAGGGGATTTTGCCCTAGCCTGCTGTACTGATACTGAAATTTTGATTCCTGTTCTAATGTCTTATTTTCAAAAGAAGGGTAGAAGTCCTTTTCCAAGGGAATAGAGAAGAACAGCCACAACTATGAGTGATGTTTACAAATGAGGAATGTAAGGGTTTAGCTGTTTAGTAGGTTAAAAAAAACCCAAACACCTCATATACAATAAATATGTGTGAGGAGAAAAATTACAAGCTCTTAGATTGGCCTAAGAAGAATTCAAACTAAATATTTAGCAAAATAAAGCTTAACAGAAAAGCTGATTACTCTTTTTGCATAAGTTACAAACAGAAAGTCTCTTTTTCTTGAGACCTTCTAGTAAAGAAAATGGGAAGTATCTCTCTGGAAGATGCTTCATTCTAAGTAATTATTGGTCAAAGTATTTGGTTTATTTTATTACAGAACTAAGAGCCAGATAATCTACATTTTTCAAGTTAGCAGAGTAAATCAGGTATTGTTCTTTGCTTCTACATTCACTGTGACAAGATATTAGAGAAGCTGATTAGACATGGCCAGGTCCCACTGCAGACTAACATGAAGTACACACAGGCAAAGGAATCTTCCCCTTCTTTGTCAGAGAGGACCAATAGCTCTCTGCTGTGTTGAAGGGGATCCTGTCAATGTAGTGAATCAGCCATGACTAACTAGAAGTTTCAGTAAATTGTCAAGAGTACTTAGAAAACTACTGAGAAAAGTATAGTAATTCCTACAGGCAGAACATCCTGGACAGCCCAGCTGCCCCTTATTTTTCCCCAATTTCAATAAATTAGTTCTATTAAATACAAAGAATGTAGCCCTTATGTGTAGGAGTGATTGGGGAAATATCAGTTCTATTATTTTTTAGAAATGTTTGTGTTATACTATTGTTTAGTGTTCAAAGAAAGTAACCAGAATTTAGCATAAACAACTGGAGTCCTAGTCTCTCACATTCATTTATCTGCTTAAACAACACTTCCTTGACCACATATCATGGGGTTTACCCTCTTCCCACTGAAGTAAACTGGCTGTATCTGCACAGATTGGCAAGATGGCAACTTCCTGTTTTACTGTCCTGTATTACGTTGAAAAGGTTAATTTATTAAGTTAATAATTTATTTTTGCTTATACTTCATCCAAAAATCATTCACACAAAATTGCTTTTTTCCTACAATTGTACATACATAATGTCCAGGAAAAAAAAAAAAAGTAATTAAAATAGCCTGAATGGGACACGTGACATACATGAATAAAGACCTTCAAATTCGGAAGGGAGGGGTGGGTGTATTCTGGCAATGTAATTTAAAGTAAGGTTGCACAGTATCTATTTACAACGTTTTTATCTTAAACGATTTTGTTACATTTATCAAGCAATTGTATACAAACCTTATAAACAAAAGTTGTCCAAAATATGCAGTACAAATTCAGACAGTAAATAAATCACTGTATCATAAAATGGCTTGGGTTGCAAAGGGACCTTAAAGATCATCTAGTTCCAACCCTGCTGCCATGAGTAGGGAGGCCCCTCACTAAACCTGGTTGTTCAGGGCCTCATCCAACCTGCCCTTGAACACTTCCAGGAATGAGGCCACAACTTCCACTTCCACAACTACTCTGGCAACTTGTCCAGTGCCTTACCACTCTCAGAAAAGGATTTCTTTCTAACATCTCATCTAAATCTCTCCTCTTTTAGTTTAAAACCATTGGTCACACTGGGCATTAGGAAAAGGTTCTTCACTGAGAGGGCTGTCAGGCACCGGAACAGGCTTCCTGGGGAAGCAGACACAGCACCAAGCCTGTTAGGGTTCGAGGAGTATCCAGCAAACACTCTCAGTCACATGGTGTAGTTTTAGGTTGCTCTGTCAGGAGCAGGGAGGTCCGACTCTGGTCCTAATGGGTCCCTGCCAACTTGAGTCACAGTGAATTAGCCAGCCAGCCCCAGGGGAATTGCATCTGCATAACAGAGTCCAGAACATACACCATGAATAGAAACTGAATTTATATGTAGCTTTTACTTACATGCAACTTTAATAAAAGAGCCAAATCTTGAGGTATCTCTTAGAACACCTGAAAATGAGGATGAAATCAGATATTAAGATAAGATATGTGATATTATGTAAGATATATGTAATCAGATATCAATAATTAACTTGCAAAAATTCAACTGTAGTTATGTTTGTAGAAGCAGGTTACTCTTTTACACTTCACATTAAAGAAAATTTAAAAAAACCCCTAACATCTGAATTCCCCATAAAACTAAAAAACAAAATCTAAGAATTCTCTCTTTAATCATACTTAATCACAGGGTTATTAACACACTGAGAACATACTGTTTCATAATCATTGAGATATTGCACTTGTCACAACATAAAACACACATGAACTTGATTTTAAGTTCAGCTCCTGCTTTATGTTGAGGAACTGCACATCATGTCGCTGCAGAGTCTGAACTTCTTTTATTTACAAGCAGATTGGACATTATATTATCATATTAACTTTCCAGCAGAAAGGTATTTCAACTGAGCAAACTGAAATGAAACTGAAGTATTTTTATACTTTACCTTTTCTAATTAAGAAACTAGTACCAAGCATGCTCACTGCAGCCAAAGGAAAAGCTGTGAAGAAGAAAAAAGCTGCTTAAAATACAATTTTCAATATTTTCAATCACATTTAACAAATATGCAATAAAATGAGAGTTGCTATGCCTTCCTAAGCTCATTTGTGTAATATAAGGATATATACAAAATTAACAAACTGTATATAAATATCAAACATTGTCAATTCCAGTTTTTAAGACCTACTACAAATTATGTTGTATGAGTCAATGAGTCATCCTGCCTGTATTATACTTCATGCTTCCTAAAATACAAAAGCCAGCTTCAGATGGAATAAAGCTCTCCAGACAAGACTCCAGGTCTAGCTACAACTGCTACAGCATCGAAGTGCAGAACTTTAAGCTAGAGAGGCATACACAGTTCTTCACACCAGGAGGAAGTCATATAGAGGCCAGTGCTTCTAAAAATTGTTGATAATCTAAATTCTTGATGTTTTAACATAAGAATTTTGGAGAAAGTTTAACTTTTATAGAACTATAAATCCGATTGATTAAAATCAGGCAATGTTTTATTCACAGCAAATTAAAAAATAGGGCAGCTTTTCCTGTAGCTTACAGATCAAATTATACAACGTGGAGTTAGGGTCAGGATGCAGAGAAAACATTCTGGAAGACCATCACTGCCTACCACAACCAGCCTAACAGTTCATGTCAATTTTTCTTATATTGAAAGACTTTATGTGGCAAGAAGCATTTGGAGATTGCAAAAACCAGAATGAATGCTTCTTTCAAGCAATGGTAATTATTTTATGAGGAAGATTACTGTGCAATTATTCATAAATTGATTCCTGTTCTAATGTCTAATGCACCACCACTGCACAAGATACAGGGACAATGAAGTCACTAACATGACAGAAGGCTAAAGTTATTTACATTAAAGATTTAGACATGCCATAAAGAAATTTAATTTCATGCAAGTCTGAAAAAGTAGATGTTACAAAAAGGCTCAATGACTTCTAGGAGAGAAATTTTTGCAACAGCACTAGATGGTTGAAGTGTTTTGATGCACAAAATTTGCTAATTAAGTTCATATTTGAAGACAAGTTATATTTCTGGAGAGCAAATTAATAGCTAACTCCCTCACAAATTCTGACATGCCTAAACTAGGTAAGGAATCCAACCAGCATCTGACTCAGGGTAAATGTGACTGGATGTCACTTCTAAGAAGAAATATTGGCTCCTTGGTTCAAAGCAAGATTACAGGAAAACTTCAGAATAGAGAATAAAACCTTCCAACCTATTAGATATTAAAAATCTCAAGCTTTTAGAGATTCCAGACCTAGATTTTCAAAAATTTACTGTTCTAGATTTTCTGAGATATGACAGCACAGATTTGAAACTATATTGTAAAAGAAAAGCAAAACCAAAGCCAACAACAACAAACAAAAACCCACCAACAAAACAAGGGGAAGGAAGGTGTGTAAAGAAAAATACATTCAAAAATTATTGCAGAATATTTCAGTCTAACCCTTAGAAGTTTTAAATTATTTATAGACCTAACAGAAACATTCCAGATATCAAAACAAGGCTATACTCATATGTGAGCATGTAAGTGACCTGAAATGGTAACAAAAAATATTTTTAAAAATAGCTAAATGAAAATTGGATTCATACCTAAAAATCAATATGAATTATTCAACTGTAAGAAAAAAAAAGAAACAACAACAAAACAAACTTAATAAATCAGAAACCATCAATGCTATGGGCAAAGAGTACTTCTTTTGCTTCAGGAAGAAAATAAATCTAGGAAAAAATAATGGAAGCCTGATAGATCAACAGCACATAAGGATGGTAATATAATGTACCCAAGTCAAAACTGTTTTATGGGGAAAAAGTTGTACCAGCATGATTTGATTTTGTTAGCATGATTAGAAGTGCGCAGGATAAAGCTGAAGGTTGTAGAGTGCATTTTTAAGAGTGTAAGAATTTATACAATAATGTGATTACAAACTAGTAACTCCAGTAAAGCACATATTAAACTGAATTGTGAAATGACTAGTGGCAGAAGCTGACAAAAGAAACTGTGACAAAACAGATGGTTTGCAAGAATTAGTAAAATTTGCTACAGCTTGAAATTTGACTAAACAAACTGAAAATACACAAATTTATAGTAACCTCAGTGAATAACAAAAGCTGACACAATACAAAGTGAGGATTTCAGGGCAGTCACACAAGCACCCTCTTGCAAAGGGGAATTCAAGCAATATGTATTTAATACAGTGAATACAACAGTCTGGTATGTGTATGCAGAACAGGGAAACAAAGACAGGAGACCTAGAACACAGTGATGGACTTTAGGCTCTTGCAGCAAGATAACAGCACAGAACACAACCCCTGAAAAAAAAAAACGTTACTGTTGTAGCTCCCTAAAGGGAAATGACTCAAGAAACTAACTTAGGGCTTTCAAGTAATACCTACATGTTGTTTCTTCAGTGACTATATAAAGATGCACAGGGCAATAAGCTACACTGCCAAGCAGCAGAACAGCTCAGGAACAAACAATTCTCTCTCCTCTTTGTCTTCCAAAAGAGAAATTATCAATAAACCATAACTATCATTGTACCACTAATGGACCTGCCTCTTTCACTTATAAAATTATACAGAAAAAAATGGCTACGTTGTAGCAAATATGCTGAATATTTCCAAGTATTTGTGTAAGAGTGGATGAGGAGAATGCCAAACCAATGGAAATAGACAAAACAGCACTTTGAATGATTAATTCAAAATCACAATGCCTTAGGAGCTGTCCCCGAAAGTATTGGCTTCCACAAGAAATCAGAGCCCCAGTGTGCTAAAATTAGCAAATCAGTGGCTAAAGTCTTCATCTGTCCTGGTTTTTGCCAAGACACCTATCAGCATCAGTAACCTACTAGTGTGTGATAAAACAGCAGGTAACAATCACATCAGAAGGCCTTTTCAATCCTCATGACCAGGTGTACAAAAATCAAGCATGCCTCGAACCTTGGGGTTACAGAAACCATGCACAGACACAGCAATTTTCTCCAAAAATTGAACAGAGTGACTACTTATATATTGTTCTCTTCACAAGTCTCTATAAAGATGGAAAGCAATGGTTATAAGTTAAACTGTTTTATTCTTGCATGTTAAAGATAACAATAAAAACTGAAAATAAAAATGCAAAAATAACACAAAAAAGAAAATCCAGTAATACAAATGAGACTCATTAATTAGATCTATTTTCAGACTTTTAATAACCACATTAACTTAAAATATGAAGAGATCTTTTTATTAGGCATGAAACTTAGAATATGTTGCACCTTTTACGAAACTGCTGCAAACTCTTAGTAAATACTACATGCATCAGCATTTGCTGGGACACAATTCTAGTACATGTGAAGCTCATTAATGCTCTGTTGTGCTATATTGTCCCAGGCCCTCTGTAATGCCTCAGGCAACAGCAAAAGCTAAGGGTGAAGGAAAGCAACCAAGTTTAGCAGCATAGTGAACTTACCTCTATACCGGAAACTCTCTTCAGCACATTCCTTGAGGAGTCTTCTTTCCTCCTCCGTTGGAACATAAGGCTTTGGTACTTCCCTCTTTCATTAGGAAAAGAAATTAGAAAAGAATGGACAAAACAGTTATTTTTCAATCAATAAACTTAATGTCTAACTTTCACACCTTGTAGTTTCTATATTTTCACCCAGTTATACTTAAGAAACCAGTGCCTTTTGTACACAAATGTCACATGAAATATGTAATTTTAAAAAAAATCCAGTGCTTCTAAAATTTACATGAGAGAGCAGGAAATACTTTGTGCGTAGTCAGATCCCAACTTAGCTCAGTCCTTTTACTTCAGAGAAGCCTGCTTTGGTCCCTCCAACCAGCCTTCCAAATAGCTGACATCTGACAGATCATTTAAGTGCCTTTTTGAAGTATTCCTCAGGGTTTCAAAGACAACAGGGTGTGTTGTTGGTTCACACGGATGCAATTCAGCGAGAGCTGACCAGCTGTTTCAGCAGGTGTGAGATGTTTGTGCCGAGGTGCTGACCCTGTCCTGCCGGGCACACTGCCGGCCAGGAGAGGCACAGGAGAGGCACAGGAGAAGCACAGTGAGAAGGCCATCGGCACCAGGGGAACAGAGCATCACAGAATCAGTTGGGTTGGAAAAGACTTCTGAGGTCATCTAGGACCGAACACCACTTTGTCAACCAGACAGTGGCATTAAGTGCCATGTCCAGTCTTTACCTAAACACTATTAGGGACGGTGACTCCAGAACCTCCCTGAGCAGTCCATTCCAGTATTTAATGACACTTCCTGTGAAGAAATTTCGTCTAATGTCTAATCTAAATCTCCCCTGGCACAGCTTAATACTATGCTTTTTTGTCCTATCGCTGGTTGCCTGGCAGAAGAGATCGATCCCCACCTGGTTACGACCTTCCTTCAGCCAGTTGTACACAGTGATAAGGTCTCCCTCAGTCTCCTTTTCTGCAGGATAAACAACCCCAGCTCCCACAGCCACTCCTTATAAGACTTGTACTCCAGACCTCTCACGAGGTTTCTCTTCTCTGGACATGCTCCAGCACTTCAGTGCCCTTCCTGAACTGAGTGGCCCAAATCTGAACGCAATACTTGAGATGTGGCCTCACCAGTGCCGAGTAGAGGGGGGATGGTGACTTCCCTGGTTCTGCAGGCCACACTATTCCTGATACAGACCAAGATGCCAGTGGTACCTCGGTGGCTCACGGTCAGACGTGAACACCTCCTACCTCCTGCCAGGATCCCCCACCCGGCCCCAAAGAGGCCTCAAGGGCACCGGCCCCGCGTGGAGCTCAGGGCAGGGCGGCCGAGCGGCTGACATGAACCCCCTTTCCCCGGCCCGAGCCCTCCGCCTCGCCGGCCCCAACCCCGCCAGGTTTCCCCGCGGCAGCGAGGCCGAGCCAGCGCAGTTACCTCGGCCGCGTCGCCGCCGGGGCCGGGTCCCTGCCCGGCCTCCATGGCCGCCGTGACCCGGAAGTGCGCGCGGCGCACGGCGGGCGCGGTGCGCGTGCGCGCAGCCGCCAGTCCCGCGGGGCGGGCGGGCCGCGGCGGCGGCGGTTTGGCCGAGCGGCGCCGCCTGCGCTGGGGACGGGCCGTGCTGTGCTCCTCATGAAGGGTAGCGAAAAGCTTCTGACTGTCCCTGCCTAGCTCCAGCGGTAGGTACGTTACCCACAGGATTGTTAGCCGCTTGCTAAAGAGGCTTGGCCAGAATTTCTTACAAGGAAAGCATCTCTGCTGCCTAAAAAAAGGAGGTTTTCTGGATGAGGACTAAGCAAGGGTCTGCTGGACAACTCTTGAGCTCGAAAGCAGTATAAATTTGGATTGTCGTAGAGTGGAAGACTAGGAAGTTGTGTGCTTGATTCTAGTTAATGCCGTGGCAGCTTTAGCAGATGCTTGCAGTTTTTGAGAAATAAGGAGAAGATGAGGGGGAGAAAAAAAAGTTTTGATAGTGCAATGTATACCTTGGCATTTTCTTGTAAACAAGCAGTACTGTGGCTTGAGCTCACCATATGCTGATATGCCCATACTTGCCTGTGGAATGTACCACTCCCTTTAAGCCTTTCCTAGAGCAAGCCATTGTCTCGTTACCCCAGAATTTGGCTTAAATTGCTGCTTTCTGATTGCTGTACAAGAAAGAGTCCATGCTTGAAGACAGGAGAAGGAAGGTCTTTGAGATTGAAGGTCTGAAATTGGTAGAGAACTATAAAAGGAACACTGTGAACATGTGAAGGGCCTAGGGCAAATAGACTAATGAAAGCTGTAGAGGAGATTGGATTCTTGAAACAAGATAGGTGGCTAGAACCAGAAACTATGTATAGTGGAGTTCTTTTGTTCATACCTCTCATAATACAATAAATACATTTCTGATTTACTTTTGTGGGGTAGGACATGCTTATGAATTGCACCTCCTCTGAAACATGGAGCTTCAGTGGGGAGGAAATGGCAATCAGGCTCCTCCATTGTAGAAAATAATGACTCTGAGCTGCTGTACTGCTCCTCTATTGTAAAATTAATAGCTATCCATTCAGTTTTCTCACTTCGCTGTCTCTTAGAAGTCTCTTAGACTTCTAATGGGAAAAAAAATTAAGATCATGCATCAGACTGGTGAGTTTACCATCCATTCAAAAATTTTACCTAGTACAGCCTGCTTGTGAGATACTTTAAGGTTTCACCTGGCTACATACATCCATTTGCTGGCTTAGAACTTCAGTTGTAGGGCCATATGCAAAATAGATGGTAGAGCATGTCTGCATCCTTGGCACTTTGTTCCTTGTACTCAAGACCTGTTTTTGGAGCGCATTCATTGAAATAAATGTTAACAAGGACACCCTTTCTGACCCTCTGGTCTTTTTTTACAGCTTCCTTTATAATCATGCTATCTTTCATGTAACTATGAGAACTTCAGTTTACAATTGATGATTGCATCACCAAGTCCTTCTGATAAACATAAAATGTTGTTCTCTTGCAAGGCTTAAGGCTAGATATTTAATCCCTTTCTTGAATACTATTTTCTCTAGTTTCTGCTTTAACAGATGCCATTATGCAATATGCCAATTTTTGTTTGTAAATCTATGCACTAGAGTAGTTATTAAGAGAAGAACTCTCAGGGATCTTGAACTGTTTGTTTTAACAACAGGCACAATGGTGGTTTGACACTTCAACAGCTGTTTTATAATTGCTATTCTGTGTTGTTTTAAACACAAAAATAATAGATTATTTATAATAGCATAAAGTTATATATTTTTGGGCCACTTTAGGAGTATTACAACTCACATATCTATGTCTCTAAACTTTTCGTCTTTTATGACTCAGTGTTATGTAAGAATGAAGAATATATTTGAGATTCAAAATACTGTAATAAAAAAACTTGATATTAACCTTTAGAAACTGGAACTTATTTTTTGTGAAGGAGATGCCTTGAACGAAAAATGAAAACTTTCAAATGATGAGATTCTCTTAAAACGAACTGATTACTTAGGTTAACAAGTTGGAAGGTGTGAAAGTCACATGGTTTCTAATAGCAGTACTTTGCAAAGCAAAGTGGTGAATATTCAGAACTCTTGAAGGTGGAGCTTAAAAAATTATTAGGGTGTGCTCTGTGCACTCTGTCAGGTGGTTTAAAAGGTTATGTTTCTGCTGAATTTTTTTCATCCCCTTGTTAACTGTCAGTGACTGGTTTTATATAACCACTGCAAAACAAAGAGGTGGCTGAACAAATAAGTTTTACAATACTGTATAAGACATAACTAAAACTATTAGATATCTGAAAGAGTTGGAGTAAACGCTGATCTGGTAAGGAAACTCTCTAAAACAAGTCCTGGAAGTGTATGTGCTCAATTACAAAGAACAATGTGAATGGTGATTTTTTTGTTGTTTTTTGCTTGGTGTTCTGGACAATATAGTAAAATGCAATAGCTGAGAGGTTCTGATGGCTGCCAAGAGTTAACAGGACTGTATTTGGAAAAATGTCTCCCTAATGACGAAATAACAGTGCCTCATACCAAAAAAAAAAAAAAAGAGCATTGTTGTAACTACTGCAACTGGTGGCAAACAAAGAATCAGTTATTTGCCTGAAGCATTATGGCACACCAGCAAGAACCAAGAGTGGGTGTCTTTGAGGAGCTGATAGTCAAAGCCTCAATTAGTAAGGGCTTTACACACATAGATAATGATTGCCATTAATATTAACTGCTACTGTAATGTATTTTGAAAATTACTTTATGTGTTAACTAATCCTTAGAGCTATTTTGTAAAGCTGGCAGGTAAAGGAGCATTTGGGTCCTAAAAGTGATTGTACATCCTGTGAAGTTCAGGTGCTCAGGGTTAAATACCAGTGATCTGATTTTTATTGGGGGTGAGGTTCTGCTGCTCTTGTCTCTGTTACCTGCATTTATTGGGAAGATCACTGACTCAGAATAACTAACTCTAACCCTAACTCAGAATAACTTCAAAATCAGAAACAACGTGTAACATACTTTACTTCAATCAATTGTCTGAAATGATGCACAACACCAGTAGCAATGAATCCTGTTTGTCCTGTTAGGTGCTCTATCACCCACGTTTGGACTGGAGTACAATTGTTAAAAGTACTCCACAAAAGTCTTAAATCTGCAGGGAAGATTTAACCTCAGCTACCAGGATACCTTTATTATCTTCCTCTCCTGCTTTCTTTTCCTACTGGTTTCTGCAAGTTGATGTACATCATGTGTCTTAAGGGTATGCAGCACATGGACATAAGTAGTTGATCATAGAGGGGCTTTTACTGCAAATAAACTATAATTGTACCAAGTGTGGTACAGAACTTGGAACTTCTTCTGATAGAAATTTTTACAGCTGTTGTGCTGGTGGATTTGTTCTTTGTACTTTTCCCTCAGTTCCGGTTTTCTTGGCAATGCTTATTATAATACAGTACTTGCATGACAGGCTTATGTGGGAAAAATGTTAACTTCAGGATTCTTTCTAATACCGTTTTGCAAATCTTGTGTTATTTTATCACACTTTACTTGTATTCATTTTTCTTTCTTTTCCCCCACCCCGTTTGTTTTTTTTTTTTTTCTTTTTTTTTTTTTTTTAAAGCCTGGATGCTTTGGGGCACTTTAACAGAAAATATAGTTACTTTTTAACCAATTAAAATGTTAATGTTGGTACTGTTTCTGTTAACATCGGCTCCCAGATCTTTGCATTGTTTAGAAATACATTGTTACTTCAAACCACCAGACCTGTTGTATTAGTGAAATCCTGGCCAGTCCCAGTAGCGGCTCAGTTTTCTGAGGATGATGTTGTGAATTATCTTATTTCTCCGACTCGCTGCCAGTGCATGGCGATAAACCTTGCAGCTTGGCGCCTGCAGGAACTACATGAAATCAAAGCGAATATCCAATGGCCACAGCAGTCCAAGTGCTTTATGTGCCATGGAGGGGTGGCGGCAGCTTGCCCTGCCCTGCCCCGCAGGCTTCCTGGGAGCCAGGCTGCTTCTGCGGGGGAAGCCCGGCGGTTCGCGTTGGTAGAACAACGCGAGTAATTCCTGGCAAAAAAAAAAAAAAAAAAGAAAAAAAAAAGGCGGTATCTCAGCATTTGTGCAGCTGGCCGAGACACAAATATTTGCCCTTATTCACTGGAGGGAAGGGCGGATTTTCCGACCGCTTCCTACGGGCGAAAGGACGGCACGGGCACGGCGCGGCGGGACCTCTGCGGGGCCTCATCGCCTCAGTAGCCAGGACATCCTTGGTGTTTCCCAGAGACGCTGCTGCGTGCCCAGAAAGCCGTTTGATTCCCAACTACCTTGATGATACCGGCCTTCTTAACGGCAGCGATCGCTCCTGCTCTCTCCGGCGCGCGGAGGCATCCTGGGGCCGCCCTCCCCGCCGGTCCGGCCCGGTGCGGGGCTGCGCGGAGCCGCCGGGGGCCGGGGCACGGCCCGGGCGGCTCGAGGGGAGCGGCGCCCGGCGCGCTCCGGGGGCGGGACCAGCTGCCGCCCCGGCCTATCACAGCTACGGGAAGCGGAGGGGGAGAGGGGGGCACGGCCAACCGGGGCTCGGCTCGCCCCTCGCTGCCTCGCGATTGGCCGAAGCGTGGAGGGGTGGTGCCTCGGGGGCGGGCCGGACGCTCGGGAGCCAACGGGGAGGGAGCGCGGGGGCGGGGCCTGGTGAGTGCTGCGCGCCTGCCCCAGTGAGCGCCGGGGCCGGGCGGGGCCGCGCGTGCCAATGGGGCGGCGGGGGGGGCGGGAGCGCCGCGCCGGGACGTCGAGGTGCCGGAGGGGAGAGGCGGCGTCGGGATAAAGCCGGCGGGGGATGCCGGTGGCTCGCGTCGCTCGCTGGGTCCCACCAGGGTCGCTCTGAAGTGTGGGGGACGCCGCAGTCGCGCTGAGGTAGGCGGCGGCGCCCGAGGCTGCGGCAGCTTCTACCGGCGGGAGAGGTGAGGCGGCGGCGCAGCCGGGATCCGGTCGTGGCTGATCGGAGGGAGGAGGAGGCGCCTTGCCCCGACGGGAACGGAGCCTGCGGGTCGTGCTCTGCGGCCCCTGGCGCTGGCCCGGCCCCGGTCTTCGCCGCTTTGTTTACGGTGGGGCGGGGAGGGGAGGGACGGGAGGGAGGGCAGCGTGTGGCCGGGCGGCCCTGCCCGCCGTCGCCGCGGGGGCATGAGTAGGGCGGAGACGGAGCAGGGGTCGGCGGCGCTGCGTGCCCCGGCCGCCCCCACCTGAGCTCCGGACCTTTTGCCCCGAGGAGACGGAGCCTCCTCCGATCCCCTCCGCGGCCCGCGCTCCGTCTCCTTCCGCCCCTTCCTCCCCGGCCGCGGCCCCACCCGTGTGTGCCCAGGCTTCTCAGCCGGC
Source organism: Vidua macroura (assembly GCF_024509145.1). Taxonomy (NCBI): domain Eukaryota; kingdom Metazoa; phylum Chordata; class Aves; order Passeriformes; family Viduidae; genus Vidua; species Vidua macroura. Next base: position 47,826,403 of record NC_071574.1, read on the forward strand.
GGCCCCCGGAGCCTCCGGGGTAGGAGCGGCGCTCGCACAGCCCCGCGGGCCGAGCGTAAAGCGGCGGCCGCCGCCGGGCTGCTCCCGCCCCACGCCCGCACCCGTCCGGCCGGCTGCGGCCGACCCCCGGGACAGCGGGGCCGCGCAGCCGCCGGGCAGCCACCGCCGCAGGGGATGGCGGGGCTGGGAGCGGGCCAGGCCGGCCGGGAATGGCGGGACGGAACGGGGAGGGTGGCACGGAGCCGGGCTTTGTTCCCGGCCCCGCCCCGCCTGGGGGTGCCCGGGGGCTCCGGCGGAGAGAGCGCGTCCCGGCGCCTGGTGCGGAGGGCGGTGCGGGCGAGCAGCGACGCCCCCGGCCGCCCGTGCCGCCCTCCGCGCAGCTGGCCCGCTCCCCCGCCTTCGGGTGAAACTTGGGAGACTTGAGCGGCGAACCAGGAGCCGTGTGTGCGCTTAGCGTGCAGCGCCTCGCTGATGGAGTCGCTCTGAGGTGCTTTTAGGACCAAATTTGGCTTCCGCAGTTTTTGCAGCCTCAGACAGGCGTGCTTGTATGGCTGTAAGTATTGTAGGGGCTTAATTAGTTTTCCCCTCTCCACTTTCGTGTGTATCTTTCCAGTATTTTGATAATGTGATAATTTTGTTACTCAGTAGGCAGTTCAGTTTGTGTCTTGACCAGAAATCACTGATGATCAGGGCAGCTCTAGCTAAAACATCCTAAGGATCTGAAGGAAAACATAAAAAAACCCTGAAAACCCAACAAATCTAAAATATTTTGGTGGTCACTCATACTGAGGGAATTGCAAAAGCAATTTGCTAATACGGTCTTGAGGAATAGTAATCTGGAGACGAGGCAGCAGGAGTATAACCTGGACTTCCTTCAGAATTACAAATATCAAATGGACATTAGGAAAGAAATATACTAAACCAGAAAACAAATTCTTTCCTCCTTTGTGCACTGCATATCTCCGTGCTGCAGACTTCATGGAGTATACAGAGTACTTTTATTGAGGTGATTCGCTGATTGGGGATTGAGCAAAGAGTGAAATTTACTGTAGTTTCTTAAGAAGTATTTCCTCACCGTGTCATTTCCTCAGTAGGCTGTTTCAGTCGCTTTGCTTCTGTGTTGTTACTGTCATGCTGAGGATATGTGCCAAGTACTTCAGAATCTTTGTGGAAGATCGCACACCAAGTGCTGTAAAACCACACTGATTCTTATCTTATGACACTGTCTCAGGAAGGAAACAAACCCCTCCATAAAAATTGTGTTGTAGGTTCAGTATTTAAAGATGAGAACAACATTTTCAGTGTCAAAAGCTTCCTTTATCTGTGGTTTGTAGAGGTCCTTAGTGGTACTTTATGGTTGTTTCCAGTAGACAACCGACTTCCCTGGGCAAATTGCTGCTGTGAATGACTCCTTATTTATATTCCAAAACTGATTTGGTTAAAGTCTGTGCTGACTTCTCTGGAAGTGGTTTCCTTGGAGCAGAGTGGTGGTATGTTGCTTTGGGATGTTGTAGAACATTGTTGATGAGCTTAATTTCAAAAGAAAAGTTGTTTAATTCTTCTGTGAGGTTAGTTAAGGTAAAGTTGGAAAATTCAATTCTATTTCTGTTTGACTGGCCTAAGTGAACCAAAGCATGGTGATAGCTGGTTTTCGTGTAATACCATAATACTTTTAAGAAGGGAAGTTTTAGGTTGTAGAGGCTAAGGCAAAAAGTAGAACTGCTCATTTTTCATGTTACTGTATTAACGCTTTGCAGTCATCCTGCTAGGATTCAACAGCTCAAGAGTGGTCCTCATGTGTTCATTTCACTGTGAATGCTTGTCTTCCTAATTTGGGGTGATAAAATTAATTGGTATGATGAAAGTTCTTGCTAATACAGTTGAGATCATGCTGTCTGTATTTACTTTTTCTAAGAACTTAAGAAGATTATAATTCCCTTCAGTGGCTATGCATCAAGGAAACCAACTTGGAAAACAGTGTGTTCTGCATCAGGCAGGAGTTGCCTATTTTATATCTAGCTTTGTATTTAAGGGGGTTTTGTCTTCACCATCTTGCCAGCTGAAAACTACTTCATTATTGCATAAAGGACCAAAGGACAAGTTTAATTTTTTTGTCTGAGTTCCTTAAGACATGTGAAGGCAAACTTTTCGCTTCAGTGGACTTGCATAATACAGAACATGGGTATATAATGTGCTCCTTCTAGCTTAGAGTGCCATGGGTTTTTAGCAGTTTTTGCCTACATTTAAGCCTTAATTTGTAAGAAACTATAGGTATTGTGCAGATATTGTCAGAGGAAGGAGCTATATGCACACGTGGGCCATACGAGTTACTGTGAGAAAAATGAGGATAATATTTCAGGGTTTGTGACCCTGTACCTGTGGTCACTGGCCTGCCTTACCATTAGAAAATGCAATGTAGCTTATCCTCAGTGGGGGGGCAGCTGGCCTAGCACACAGCCTGGCTGTGGTTTGCTGCTTTGTGCAGCTGCTGCATGCTCGCACCCAAACAACTTTCAGCCCTTACGACTCTTGTATCTGTAATAATCCTCCCAGGAATCACAGTGGGCTGGAGGAGTGTTGCAATGTTAGAAGGTTTTAGACTTCGGCATTATTCTTGTCTGGTCTTGCTCTAAATCCTGATGAACTCCAGTAATAGATGCTAGCCAGACTGACTCAGCTAGGGTTGCTTCTGCCTTTTTATATTCAACTGAAAGAGCAGTTCTTTCTGCTATTTAGCTTGCTTATCCTCAGTGCTCGACAGTCAATTGTCTGAGTATCTGTGTACTGCCATATAGCTCTGTCTCTTCTAAGACTTCTGTTGTCCTCCCTTTCCTTCCTTCCCCTCCCCCAAATCTATTATAATCCTAATTCCTTCTGACATGAACACCTCCCAGGAAGAATGACTGAATACAGTCTCAAACAGCAAGTGTCCAATACCATCACTGGAAGGTATCAAAAAGGAAAAAAAATCCCCTTGAGCTAGTTGGAACAAGAGTGTTTGCTCTGGACATGGCTTCAGTTTTGAGGGATTTTTGTATCTATCCCTAGTTTTTCCTTGTGATTTATGTTTGCATGCAAAAATATAAGAGGAACAAGTATTAAAACCAAAATCAAACTTCTAAAGTTGAGTTTGAGGTTCTCTGGAATGTCTAAATAATTGATCTGGTGCAAGGACCTGGTGCCCTGATGCCATTGCTGTAAGCTTTGGTTTGTTCTTTACATGGGAATTCTTGCCCTTGTCACAGAAGCAAAATGAATTGTTTTTTGTGGTTAATGACAGTAGTCAAAGCTGAGCTGCATGGAATCTACACAGACCTTGGTACAGAAGGACCTTTCTTCCATCATTCCATACAGGTGTAAGAGAACTTTACTTTTCAAGAGCTGGGGCTGGCCTAGCCTGAAATAGCTACAGATGAGAGTGTCTAGCAGTAGGCTTGGGACTATTGACATGCCACTTGAGTGGTGCAGGTGGTCACTTCAGAATTAGTGTGGTGACCTCTTTTCTTCTTATTCCCTGTATTCCAGAAAATGGAAGAAGATTCTTGGCTTGGACCTTTTTCTCCCCTCTATTCTTAGATTTTTTTTTTTAAGTGAAGGTACATGAGATAGTCATGATAATAAAACAAGCTTTGTGTGTTTTGTCAGCTAACTATTGGAAGGCTGCTTCAAAGCTAAGTAACTGATACTTGGGGAATATTTGCAATTGGATATTAAAGCAGTTTGTCAGTGGCAGTTGCCAACGTTATTTTTCATCTTGGGTAGTAATTTTTTGTTTTAAATGTTTGTTTCCCCTTATCTTGAGTGTGTTTCTAGAGAGCAACAGTATAATTTTGCTAAACCAGACTCTCTCTTGTTCAGGTGAGACTTCTTGTCCACCTTATCATACTAAAATGCTGTAATTGCCTCCTTCATATATTAATTAGTCTTTAACATGCATTGGCCAGATTTCTATAAAGTATTCCAGGGAAGGTTCCAGTGGGACTTTATAAAGGCTTTTTAATACTCTGGTGGGTGTATCATGCTGATAAACCTTAGGGATCCTGTTTTCTTTCCATAGTCCTGTCAAGGTTTCTCTCTGTCTTCATAAACTGCAGCTTATAACAAAAAATATTACTGATCAAGTATGTTACCTTAAGGGGGGAAGAGAATGTGTAGCTTAAATGCAACTTTAGTAAGTATCACTTTTGCCAGCAGTCCTTGGGCCTACTATAGTTTGGGTCCCAGTGGGCATGGTGTTAGTCATACTTGTGCAGAGAGTATTCAAGGGGCTCAAAGATACCCCAGCATCATGCAAGTAAGCAAGGGAGAAGAGCACAAAATAAAATGGTGTGTGCTAAAATGATCCTTGTGAGGTTATGGGTAAGACCTGCCTTGCCATATGCAATCCCATTTGCTTAGCCTTTCACAGACTTCCTACTGTTGAACTTTCACTGCTGTTTTTTTGTAGTAGTCTCAAGGAGAAGAATTGTGTAGGTTTTACCAGCCCTATGCAGTTAAGTTTGTTTGTTTAGAGTAACTGAATATAATGTTGGATATGTTTATAAAATAAGAGCTGGAGAGAGCATAAAAACTACAAATAGAGATAGTATTGTTGTACTTGATCCAGAAGATAAGGCTCTAGTAATTCAATGTGGGATACTGTTAAAAGAGATTAAATTTCTTTAAAAGTGAAGGAATATCTATACCATAAGGCTTGGGAATGATCTGATGAACTGAGACCTCAAGAAGTTGCATTTGAAGTTGATATTGCAAAGAGTGACTTTCTTTCTCCATTGGTGTTGTCCAGTTTTGCAAAATACAGATGCATCTTCTTTTGTAAATGCTATGTCCTAAAGAGGACTTGGAACTAAGGGCAGACCTGGACAAAGGCTGATTCTCTTTAAAGGCATTAGCATGGGAGATAGCTGAAGTGTTCCTAGCAATTTTTATCTGTCTTTCATGAGAATAGTCCTTATCAACACCACTTCTGCTCTTGTGCTAAATCAAAAAGAACTGCTGGGGTTGTGCCCGTGGCAGCTGGACATATTGACATTGACAGATTTTTCATGATTTTTAATTGAACTAATCTATTCTGCCAGTAATGCTGCTTATATTAAAAAAAAAACTGCTGTAAGCAAAAATACTGAGATTTCTGCCTCTGTAGATATCATCCAAAACCAATGTCATCCAAAAAGCTGAAGAATTACTGCCCTGTGCACTGTGACTGCTGACTGGCCTGTTTATTCCCTGGGGTAGGGTGATGAGTAGTCCCTGGTCCAGTGATGGCTGTTGGCATGACTTGGGGCTCCTGGATACCACACATCAACCCATAAAGAGAAAGGAGTTGCAAATTAGTGCTCTTATTCTTTGCAGGAGTAGCAGTATGTGTCGGTCTCCCTGACACCTTCACTTGGATATGGCAAACCCGGTACTCTTTCTTGACACAGAAATCATGGAGATCTTGCCCCATTTCCTTCTGTTTCTTCTACCACTGCCACCATATTTGAAATTACTTCGGTGGTAGATGTTGCGTATAAAATTGGGGATCAGAGCTGTCTTTTCAGATGGAGTTGATACATGTGTTTGTGTGCATATTTATATGTATTTACATGCACCTACCTGCAGAATTGATAGGTGAATAGCTGGGGGAGGGTAAGAGTGGTGGATAGCGCGTGTGGGAACAGAAAACCGAGTAAGCAGAAGTACAAAAGAAATAAAACAAGCTTTTGGTGCAGGAAACTGAAAGCTTTTACCTACACATTTCTTTAACACTTTTGTATAGTTCTGGGCCTTTGCTGTATTAAGGGAAAAATGAACCTTATTTCAAAGTGTTTCTGAACACTTCTCTTCCTGTAAGTCATGATCAGGCTATGATGTTATAGTCTGTAATTCAGAATCTGTAAACAAACCATCAGCACAGATTGTACTTTTATTTTTGTGGTGCTGAGGTAAATTGTGTGCAGCTGATTTGATCCAGTTGGAAACCCAACCTTGTATCTCCTGGGAGAGTATCTACAGAAGGTATTGCATAGTGTATTCCGTGTTATACCACAGTGCAAGTTGTTGTTCTCTTGTCTTGCCTTTTTAAATTAAGAATAAATAGTTCCATTTAGTATGTTCTAGTCTCCATAATTTGAAAGTAGCCTTTATTGCATGTTCTCATCAAATCATATCTAGTATATAAAACTCTTATATAACTTAGGTAGTTTAAGGGCATAAAATCTTTGTGACTGTAGCTCAGTGATTCAAATGTTCCAAGCTGAAGAACTGACATATGTTAGGGACGCAAGACATTCTGAATTTTGCAGGTGGCTCTTTGAAAACTACTATGTGATTATTATGGGAAGACTAGAATGCAGTAGAGAGAGAAATCACTAGCGCTTTAATAATGTTTTGTGCCTAGAAACAAGAATAATAATTCAGCTACTTTAATGTTTGTTATTGTTACCCTGGAGTGTGCAGACTGGCCTCATTTGAGCTTTTTTTTAAAGTGAAAAAGCAAGTTCATATCTCACCCTGTGTAAATATAGACTCTATGAACTCTATAGTTTAAGAAAAAAGAATGGGTTGAGATGGTCTGCAGGTACAGCAAAGTCCCCATTCTGATCACCATAGCTCAAAAGCAGTTAGCACTACTGCTTTTTCTGCAGTATTTGTATTCTATTTCCAGAGGCCGAGATAATTGCACTAGATTGGGATATATCAATTGAAGTGTTTTTCTGGAACTACTTGAGTAGCTAAGAAATCTGCTAACTGATGTTATTCTTGCTATATTGTACATTATTGATGTTCTACTTAGTTGTTGTTTGGTCAGCATATTGGAAGAACTACAGGTGTTTTATTTATAGGACCTTAGTTTAACCTTTATTGAAGATGCTTTGAGGGGAGGAAGTGGGGAAAGCAGCTTCCTGCTTTGTTTGAGGGAGTAAAGTGGTGAGGTGTTTTTGGTGTGGGTGGGGCAGTGGGGTGGTGTTATTTATTTAACTCATATAGACCTTGGTACTGAAAGTGCGTAAAGTTCATGTTGGTTCCTCCTAATGTTCTATCATAACTAAGAAAAATTGCCATATTTTTCTCTATATAGATACACTAACAGAACTGGTACTGACCAGTTTTATAGTTTTTGTCACTTTTTAAAAAAGAGAATACATTTTGAGCCTTAGCAGTCTGTTAAGTGATGTTCTACATAAGGTGTTGATTTTTGTATCATTTCTTAATTTCAAGTGCTTGAATCCTGCTAGATACTGATCTCCAAAAGCTGATTGAATAAAAAGGGATTGTTGGTTTTGGTTTGAGATACTTTCAAAAGTAGGAAATTGCCAAAAGCAGTTTGAAGGTGAGATAAAAGGTCCTGTTCTTTGGATCTAATTTATTTAGTTTCAGAATAATTTTTAGCTTAGCTGTGCTTGCAATTTATTTTGTAAAAAGTTAAAAAAGGAGTTTAGTTTCTAAAGCCATTTAGCTTTTTTTTTTTTTTTTTTTCATTTTCTCAGTTGTTGCAGTAGTGGTGGTGGTGCAGAGGTCAGAGTTTAAAGCTTCTTGCCTACACTGCACACTCATGGAAGTTCTCACTTTTCCTGTGGCTGAAACGTTGTTAGTATAGATGATGGTGAGCAGTGGTGTTCAGATGAATGCAAACACTGCAGACACACTGTTGTGTTTTACTGTTGAGGGCAGCAGTGCATCTGAGGAGATGATGGTTGTTGCTCTTGGTAGGGGTCTGATGTTTTCCCTTCTGAGTGCATATGAAATAAGAAGGCACAGGTGATGATAAATTCTAGGGGACATAAAATTAGGCAAGCTGGGGTCTTACTCATTTCTTCTCTTGGAAATACTCATGTTCCAGCACAAATTTTTAAATACTATACAGACTTAGTTTTTGCTGTTTTCCTGGTGGAGGCAAAGTTTCTTTAAGGTAATTTGAACATCTGAATTGCTTACCACCTCTCATGCTAAGTGGAAAGAACTGTAATTTCTTGGTCCTCTGCAGATCACTGGCAGATTGAACACTTGCAGAGAAAGTATTTCTCTGCTGCAGTTTCTTGAAAAGCAGCAGAGAAATACTTTCTCTCAGATTGCTAGTCCAAATTAATAGGGGGCCCAAAATATTTAGTTCTGTACTACAGCTGAGGAAACACTCCTCTAAATTAACAATCTGAAAATAGCAGGGGTAAAGAAGCAATCAGAGGGCATGAGCACCTTGGAAAGGTATGACTGCATCACTGCTTTCTGAAGGCAGTGGGTTCCTTGTGGCACTAGTAAAGGCAATTATTCTAAAGAGAATAATCTGAGAAACTGAAAAGATCTTAGACCTAGATGGAAATATCCATTCTGCTGTGGGAAAAACACAGTCTGAGTTTTGGCATACTCCTAATACTTTGAAATGAGACTCCAAAAGATATAGTTATGGTAAAGATTCAAAGAACAAGCAGGGTTTGTGGCCCTGGCCCAGTGGATATGATTTGGCATTCACTTACTTAGTCCCTTTTCATGATAACTAAGGAAAAGAGAATTCAAATAACCCATTTTAAGTTTATCATGGTCAAGTTATCACACATTTAGTACCAAGCCCTCAAATTTATTTTGCAAATCCTTTGCTACAAATGGGAGTATTTTCAATTGAACTTTATCAGTTTGTACATGGAGAGCTATTTGTAATTCTTGGAAGAAAAAAGTAAAACACATGTAGTTCTCAGGTGCACGTGGTTGGCTCTATTCCAAAGTTTTGTTATGACTGAGGCAGTTTTTTCTTCTTGTCCCATGAATCCTTTTAGGTGATCTTGATATGCCTTGTAAGTGTTATCTCATTTCCACATCAGTTATGTAAAAGTTGAACCTACATTAATTTCATACCAATGATCTGTGCATCTTCCAGGTGCAATATTTGTATTTAATGAACTTCTCCCTGCCCAAGCCCCCCAAAGGCTTGGTTTTTGCATTAGTGACCTGTGTCTCTCCTGTTCACGACTTTTGTGGTTCCTCACAATTAATTGATCAGCAGCCACTCAGCCTTGCTGGTTGTGTGGATTGTGGAGTGGAAAAAAAACGTACTGGTTTTCAGTAAGGAGATGGTTGGTGAAATTGGGAGAGCATTGCATGACTACTGTGTTCTTGACAGCATTTAGTAACACCCAGTTTATCATGTACCATTTTTAGTTTGTAGTGCTGATTATTGTTATACACTATTAATATTCTTAAAGCTTTTACAGGAAGCAAAAGGACAAAGTTGTTACTAAAAATCTTCTGTTGATACACAGTGTGCCAAGCATCAGTAAGGAAATGGAGTAGATTAGAGTATAAGGAGCCTGGGAAACTTCATTCCTCCTTTTTATTCCTATGACATCCAATTTTCTGAGGTAATTAGCTTAAAAGTGGTTTCTGTAATATTCAGGTGTTCTCAAGCTCTTTTTTTTTTTCTATTCCTGATGTCAGTCACCATTATCACTTACTTGGGAGGACAGCAAGCAATAAGCTCAGTGTAGTCTGGTAAGTGCATGCTGTTGCTGAGGAAAAAGGTTGGGAGAACAAGGGAACTGGTCAGCCACTGGAAATCTTTCAGCCTTCGGGTATCATTTTCCCATGCTGTAGTGGAAAAAATGTGTAATTGGTCTGTAACAGGGAAGTCTTGTATATAGTTGATATGTTGTATAATAAATCTAGTTTATAGTTAACAATGTTGTTTTCTTCCTTCTACCTCCTGTATGAGGGGTGGTGTAAGTTGACAAGAGGACCAGAGCTCACCAGGTGTGGTGTGTTATCATAGGAGTGCTTGTGAGAGCAGATTACTTAGCTCTATAAAATGCTGAAGTTATAGGTCAGCCACAGGTTTGGGTGACCATAGTACCATTGTGTAAATGTTTGCCCCTAAACTTCAAGCTTCTTGGTGTAATTTTTCAAATAATGTCATAAAAACTGATATAGTTCATCTCTGCCTTTATTCTACCTGTGTAAAAGCAAATAGTGTATTGAAGCCTGGTTAGGGTTTGTGGTGTGGAAACACCACTTCTAGCAGATGGCTAAAACTATTAATATTTCTTTTTTTCTTTCTTTTGAAGTATCATCTTATTAAATCTTTTGGGCCAGTAATTGTGAGGAAGGCTCTAATTTAGTGTGTTGTGTGTATCTTCTTAAATGAAGTTGCTGATACTTGGATTTCCAGCAACATTTGTATTAATCCCCATCCCTGAAGTTTTTGGAAGTGATCTGCTATACTACCTCTCCTACGCTTAGCAATGTGTGCTGAATTGGAGCATGTTAATTGCTGCTCAAAAGTTAAAGTTGAGTTCTGTCTTGCATAGGAGCCAACATTATAGCAGCTACTCTGTAAATATAATACAACAGCTTGAAAATAACACTCTGTGAACTCCTCTCCTTCCAAAGAAAAAGTTTATGTAATTAGAAGTTACACGTGCTGTTACTTGATCAGATTTGAAGTTGGCTGAATTTTTAGTTGTGTTTTCCAATTCAGGTTGTTAGAGGAGTCCTGAATTCTTTTATGTATTAAAACTTAGAGGTAGCATCAGTTTTCTTTGTACTATTTTTTGAACCTTATGATAGCAAACCTCTCGTGTTTTCAACTTTATTATGTTTCTTTTTTTCATGTTCTGCTTCTTAACTTTTTATAAATCTTCCGTAGGAGTGAACCCCAAACACTGAAACTACACCTGTGTGATACCTTTGACTTAAAATCTGATGAAGTATAGTTATATTTTAACTTGTCAGCTGCCATTAGGAAATGAAGCCCAATGAACCAGCAATAAGCTGTAGCTATTGTAGGTTTCACTGGCATCTTTTGGAGACTTTTGACCTTTTTGCTACCTTTACTGATACTTTCTTTTTCCTGTAGTCTGAGTTAATCTGATCAGATGGGTTCTGTAGAATACCTCAGGCTGTATTCAAATCCAGTTGTAGTTGTTCTTGAAGTTCTGGGCAGCAGCTATAATATAAAATTCATTATTGCTCAGTGTGCACAAAAAAACTTGAGTACATTGCATGTTTTTTTGTGGGCTTCCCACCTTCTGGCCTCTTTCCAAACAGTCTGCTAGCTGAACTGACAGTGCCTTCCTAAAGCTTGGACAGTCAAGTCAGTTTTCAGCTTAACTTTATTTCCTTTGTTAAACAGCTGGGCTGTTGGGTGGTGTTATGGTGGGAGGGGGAGATTGAATATGGCATGGTGAAGGAAGATGTGTTTGTATGTGTCTGCTCTGAGGGCTGCAAGCAGGGAAGCCTCTGATCAGAATGGATGATGTACCTGTGAACGTGTTTTGCTTGAGGTAGTGAGCTAAAATGTCAGCATATGCCAGGGTGGTTTCTGTCTGGGTGTTCTGTCAATTTTGTGGAGGGTAATAATGCATAGGTTTGATTGTGTTAAAGTGCTGTTCCCAGTGATTGTATTAGGGGAGGAGTTAAAGGACAACTGACCCACTCTCTTTCAAACTGGGGTGAATGTAAGATTTGGCATGAACTGAAATAAACTATTGCTTATCTTTAATTAAAAAAAAAAGGAGCAAAAAGAAGAGAACAAAGGGAGTAGTACAGTTTGATGTATATGGGATGAAAGGTGATGCATTTCTGCTGTGCAGAAAACAATGCTAACTTATCCTAATTATCTGAAGAGGTAAAGTGGTGTGTATTTAATGCACTGCGCTGTCAAATGCACAGACTATGGAAAACAGTCCACATTTTTATTAAAGTGTTGCAAAATTTAACAGGTAAAATTTACAGTCAGAATTTTGTCTGTCTTTAAATGCTTTCCTTTGTAACTGGTCAAGTCTTTGAAACATTTGACTTTCTTTTCCAAGGAATTACTTAATGCATTCCCAATTTATATATAAACATCAGGTTGCTTCCTATTTGCAAAAGTTTATCTAATTTTCTTGCTTGTCTCACAGTCCCACTTTTAAGCTCTCTTTTACATCTTAAAATCTTCAGGATGTGGCTTTTTACTTTTAGATTGCACTTATATGGGTCTCTCTTTTGTATTTTTGGAAACACTAATTAAGAAGTGGAACAAATTGTATATAAAAGAATTGATGATGACTGAATAGTTCACACATCCTTAAAGGTAACGGCTGCATTTGTGCTGCATCACAGCACTGAAAATCATGTTAGATATACAGGGCTTTTTACAAATTTTTCCTGGAAAATTTCCAAACTATGGAATTTTTAAATTCCTGGCATTTTTCAAGCTATGAATTTTTAAAAGAAGAAAAAAAACTTCCCCATATAAACTAGATGTTCCGGAGTGGTGGACTGCTACTGCATGATGAGACTTGAGTTGTTAAAAGCAGTTGAAAGTGCTTGATCTGCCTTCAGGGTAAAATGAAATACACTAAAGTGCTTTCTTTTACTGTAGTTTGGCACTATAGAAGAAAAAAAGAATCTGCTGCTTAGGCAAGTTGTGGCAAGTATGTCAGCTGCATACCAACTTCTATTGTGAAGGAATCTGCAGAAGTTCTCAAGACTTTGTTAGGAAGACCCAGCTCTGAAGTATTGTTTTGTTTCTTTTTCTGACCACATCCTCCTGCTAACTGAGCAGATGAAAAAAAAAAAACCCAAAAAATCAGAAAAGAAATTAATAAAAGGAATAATATGAAAAATTTGATTCAGAATTGCTTGCATTTTAGAGTGGTTAGATATGATTAATAAAAATATGTTTGTAACTAAAGTGCAATTAAAACCTTTCATAAGGAATGGATGCATGCAGAATATGCTGAGTGTGGGAAACCAGATGTTATTTTGGTGTCAGTTTTAATTTTTCTCTTTCATGGGGAAAAATCGTTAAGAATAATTAGCTTCTGACCAGAACAGCAATTTTGAAGACAAATGTAACAAATAGATTATTATAGTTTTTAAATGATAAATTTAGAATTCTAAAGCATTGGGAAGTTGTTGACATCTCTGTTAAATGTCTAAGGTTTGATTTTTTTTCTTGTTTCTTTTTCAGAGTTCTGTATTTCATTTGTCTGTACTGTGTTTGGAGATCTTTCTCCAATTTTTGGCTACATACCAGCCAACTTGAAGCTGTTTACATCTTTGTCTACTCTTACATCTTGAAGCACAACGTTGGACTCATGGGGAAAATGTCTTGATGGATCCATCCTAAGAGTGATAGCTCTCATCAGTGGTTAACAATGGCTTCTAAGTGGTAAGGTCTTTCTCACAGTAGTGTCATAAATAGATTTTCATCTGTCGCTTTCTGTTTTGCTTGTCTATATTGTGCTGTTAACACACCTTGAGCTGCTACCTCTCAGTTGTCTGACTAGAAGACTGTCTGTACTGTGTTAAATCCAACAAGAACGTGTGTTTTAATACAGCATTGTAACTGATCGCGGCCAAAAGTGAATGTCTAAGGAAGAGGTTGGGAGCAGGGCAAATACCCTCCCTGTCATCTGCGTCTTAGGGACTTCCGAAGCCAGATGTGGTTTCTGTGCTTTTAATAGTTCTCGAATTGTACATTGCTTTTGTGCAATTTCTGAAAGTTCAGCAGTTCGCTCAAGTTGTCTTTCACGAGCGTCAGTGCTCCGTGGGATTCGGAGTTGGTGGGAACAGAGCCCTCCCGCCTTTGGGATGTGCGGGCGGGCGCCTGCACTCTGCCCCCTTGTGGGTGAAGCCGGGCACTGCAGTCCATTGGCAAGGGCCGGCACGGACTCGTGGGAAGCTTTGGGCTGGAAGGGACCTCTAGTTCCGTAGTCAGAGTTCTCATTCCTAAGTCAGTGACGTACACAGATGCTCTTTCCTTTGCTGCTTTGCATGTAAGGATTTTACCAGTAGGAAATAAATAGGCATTGATGTCAAGTACAGGACAGCTATTGTCACTAAAGCGCTTCTGAGCTGAAATGAGCATGGATAGATCCAAACAACATCTATTATTCTATTATATATCCGAACAACATCTATTATTTTTTTTGTCCTTCAAAAATAATATAGCATACTGCTTTTCTATAGTTAAGTAGTAAAACTGATAGACCATGCTTTCTTTTGGCCTTTGAGAGCAGAGGGTACATTGGTGTGACAGGACGAAAATATTGAAGTGCTGTTGTTGATATGCTATTTGCTACGTGGACTTTTGTATTCAAGACAGTTTTATTATTTATGTATTCTATAGTACTTTGTAGAATGTAATAGAATATTTTATGTTTTATTATTAACTAATTTCATTAATAATTAGAATATTATATGTTATATAATATTTTGTCATAGCTCTCACTTTCCTTTATTTTGTATTGTTCTATATATTCTGTGAAGGAGAAGTATACAAAAAAATAGAATTTGGATGCATGATAAGATCTGCCTTTGGAACATCTCCATTATATCATGTACCCATGTTTGCTTCTGTTACTGTTTTTTATTTCCAGTGATGTATTGTAACATGCTGACCTGCTCAACTGTCCTTTGTTAGAATTTTATACCGTAATTATTTTTGTACTGATGTGTTCTTTCTCTCAAAGTATAATAAATTTGTTGCTGCAGAAGCTTACCTTAAAGACCATATCTTGCTATTGTTCAAGGAAGGCAAGTACATCTTTGAACATTAGAGTAGGAACTCCAAGTCAGTCTTTTAAATGAAGTAGAAAAATGGAGGCAGAGGGTTTGAGAACATTAGTGTAATATTTTACTGTAAGTTTTTCTTCTGTCCATGCTTATCCTGCTTAGGAAAACTTTAGTTTTATCTAATTTTAAAAAGTTTTAGTGCTTATGTATGTTTCTACATTCCTTTATGTTTACATAGAAAATGTGTTCCAATTACAAATTTCAAATGTTCAAGTTTGGATTGTGTAGTTTTTCTTTATTGGGAACAAGACTGTTCAGTACTGATCTAGTTTTTAGAATACTTTTCAGTAATTATTGTGCTTTTTATACTTGTGGTGAGATGTTTAAAAAGCAATCAGGTTTTTAACAGATCAGGTTTAAAACAAATATTCTTAGCACTGGGTCCAAGATTTTGTATCTATTGTCTTCTGTATTAAAAGCCTACTGTGTTTTCTATAGGCAGTAAATGTGTTGTGTCTGGGCTTCTTTTTGTTTTTCACTTTAGTTAGAAGTGGTCTTTCAGGGTCTATTTTCCTGTTGGAGAATGCAGAGAGAGTTTTATGCAAGTGCTTTCCTTTAAAAATATGTGTGATAAGGAAAAAGTGTGCCTGTTGCCATTCTTCTTCCGTGTTGCTAATTTACTCCCTGGAATCAGTTTCCTGATCAACCTTGTAGCTCAGGGCTTTGTCCAGTCAGGACTTGAAAAGCTCACATGACTTTTCTGTAATATTGTCTGGAGCACCAGTTATGCTGAAAAACCTATTTCTGTAAAAGCAATTCTTGAGCAGTATACAACGTAATTAATGTGCCTGTTAATACTTGACAAGCATTTTTGCAAGTGTAGCACCTAAGTTTGGTTAATTTATTTTCCAGCATAATTAATAAATGATTATCATGAGGAGAAAAGTGTAGTGGTTTTTTAAATGTATTTTATTTAAAAAAAATTCTTATTCCTTTCTTTTTTCTTCTCCTTAAATAATAATTTAGGATTAAAGGAATACTTGTTACTCACTCGATACTCTGCTCAGCAGTTTCATTAGTTCTGTCAATATAAATTCCAAAGTGGATATTGGAAAAATAAACAGAAAATTTAAGTTCTTTTGTTATCACAGAGTTTCTATTAAGATATAGCTCAGTGGGCCACACTGATGTTTAATAAGGCTTTTTGTGGGCTTCCCCCTTGCCTCCTGCTTCATTTGAACATTTGTTCTTGCTCTGATGCCTGACTAGAGAGGTATGTTTCTGCTGAAGAGCTTTGTAGACCATACCTAATTGTAATGACAAGTGACTTGCAGAATGCCTCACACTCAATGCCTCGTGTTGTTCAAATAATGTGGAACATCTGAGGCACATCTACCAAACAAACCCCAGAAGATGGAAATGCTAACAGGGACACAGAAGAGCTGCTTAATCTGTGAAATGGGAAAGTGTCTGTCAGATGAGAGGGGAAAAAATGTTGAATCTCTCTGGTAGGACTTAACTTTCCCTGGGATTCTGTGGACTTTGTGCTTTGTTTTTATTTGTTGGTTTTCCTTTTTAGGTGGCATTCAACATTCATAAATTTTCTGTTTTCAACATTTTGTAACACTTTTTTTTAAAACTTGTTTTCTGGCATGAAGAACAGCTGTGTATCTTGACAATGAACAATAAATTTTAGTGTGATTTTTTTTTTCCTTTTGAACACATTTTAAAAAATGTAATCTGTATATTGAGCATAATATACAAGGCACTCTCTGTAGGTGTTTTCTAACACCTAAAATGAAATACATTTGGCCTTCAAAGGGGCTAGACCTGTGGTGAATTTCTTTTAGCAGTCTCATTATGCATCAGCAGGAAGATTGTGGAGAAGAACTCTGTATGCTAACTAATTTTGCTGTTGCTTAAAATTGCACTATTACAGCCCTTTTTTAGTATGTATATATACACACATATATACAGCTATCTGTATCCATATATGTCTTCAACCCTTTTTTTTTAAGCTTTTTTGGTCAGGCAGCTGTTATATATTGGTTGTGGAGATGCTGCTGTTCTCCATTTGCAGCCAGTAACTGTTTGCTTGAAAGCAATTCACTTGGAGAGGTGCTTAATTTAAAAGTAACAGTAACTTCTACATTAAGGTGTAGAGTAACTGTACAAGTTACAGTAAAGATCCCATATTACAGTTTGAATCTATGATATATAATGGAATGGAAACCAGAAATCTTTAAGGAACTGGAAAATGCTTATTCCTTGGTTAGCAGCTAATGAAAATACTGTATGTCTTTAAACAAAACAAGTATGTCAAAGATAAGAAAAATGATATTGTTTTCATAGGTTTGGGTGAAGCACAAGTGATGTAGCTGCTTCTGATATCTCCTATGTAGCTGCAGAACTTTCCTGTGGAAACTCTGAGTTGCCCTCCCTTGTGCCTCTGCTCATCAGGGCTTTATACATCTTGCCTCCCTTGGCCCAGGGCAATTTCCATGTCCAGTGCACCACTGGTCATGAAGTTCTTGTTTCTGCTGTGGTTAGTTCCTCCTCAGTAATGCTCTGGCTCAGAAATGCATGATGAAGTGCAGCAAGCCTCATTGCTGATGCAGAACTGTTCTTCAATTCGGGCCACTCCTTAAAGAATACAAGGATTCAGTCTAAAACATACAGAAATTAAAGAAGGAATAACAAGGTTGTGTGAGAAAAGGAGCTTTCTCCCTTTCACGTGTACTTAGCTCCTATTCTTAATTTTAACCACATTTCATTGGCTCTTCTGTGTGAGTGATGAAAGGTAATCCTAGCATGGACAAAATGACAGTTGTCACACCTCTTTTACATTTCCTCTAAGAGGAAGAAGTAATTCCAGTTTGTGAAAATTTTTGGAAAAGTGTGTTCCACTATTCCTGTGTTTCACTATTACAATTACTGGTCTTTTATTATTAAAAGTCACAACTGAAGAAAGCACTCAGGTGTTCTTTCTTTAGTCTTTCTGTTCTCATCAGATGACTGGAGCATCACTTCTTTTCTTTAAATAAAAGAATTCTTCTCATCCTTGGTGATCATGTTCAGTCAGGTCCTTAAATTTGTTTCCTCTCTCTCCTCTTCAAAGGCAGATGATTTTTTTTCCTTACTGCTTCTAACAGGAACAGGCTTAACCTCTCCTTCAGATAGGTAATACAGCAATTTAATAAATAATACTAATAAATCTTTAATAAATCTTTTACAATACATGCTAATCTTGTATATGTTTCTTGTGGCATTAGAAATTAGAATAATCATTTTAATCTGATGGTATGTGTGAGTAAAAAGTATGCCACCACTCTTTAGTCTTAGTCTACTTTACAATTTACCACTCATAATCTGTCTGTTCCATAGATCTACCTTAAGGTGTGGTACTTGGGTAGAACTGTTGATACATGGAAGTGCCTTTTGAGCTTTGCTGTTGCCCCCAGGTGACAGAATGCCTGAGCAGCAGAGCTGTTGTGTAGGAACAGTAGCTTTGCCTTGATTGCTGTCTTTTAAGCAGTTTGTTCACTGTCCTTCTGAAGTTGCAAAGTCAGTGTGCTGTGTATTGCTTCTGGGTTTTTTATTTTTTATGGTGATCTTGTTTACCACTCTTCAATTTTATAAGCTTTACTATATTTAGCAAACAAACATGCATGGTTGTGCATAATTACATAAATGTTCCATATAGGGAAGAAATTGATGTTTTCTCTTGGGTGGCTCAACATTTTTTTTGTTTAGTTCCTTCATCGTCATGTGTTTGTTTACTTAGCAACTGTGATATAGTGACAATTAGTTATTATAGCAGTGCATTTAGTGACTGTGTTTAGTTATTTGCTAATAATCAAAAACTGTTTGGTTTCAAACTTAGGGGTTTTTTCTCCCCTTCTTCCTAGAAATATCTTTGAACTTTAATTTAGTACCTTAGTTGGACTTCTATTTCGTCCAAGTATGTTGTATGTTTCCAAATAGGAAATCAGATTTCATCTAACATCTAACACTGAAAGTTAGAATTTCCTCTCCTGTGCTCAAAGCCCTGAAACCAAAACCTCACCGGACCTAAACTATATCCACTGTCTTTCCGTTATAGAAATTCTAACAGTGCAAATTCTCTGCCTCTTTTCTTGTTTTATGTTAAACTTGAATGACATTTTGCAAGTGTTTATGTATTTAAAGCTACATGTTGCCCATAGGCCCATGTGGAATTCTACTGGGAGCATTCCCTGCAGTATCTGGTGTTTTGGTTGTTGTTACTTATTTTTTTCCTCCTCCTTAAGACAGGACCCCAGATGTTCCCATTCACAGTCCAGCCCATTTGCTGAGACAACACCAAAATGAAACCTATTAAATACTCATCCTGATACATATGTTATATTCATACAATATATATAGTGTTTCAGAGTTTTAGTATTATGGTCTGTATAACAGAGCCTAAATTAGTAGAGACATGTCAATGCACATGAATGGACTTGTGAATGCAGCCACCCAGGTGGGTTGGGTTTTCTTTCAAGTAGGTTGAATATTAGTTTCTACTTTCTATTTTGCCCTGTAGATTAAGCTTTCTGTGGCCATGTTGCAAGAACCAGTTAATTTTGGAAGAGAAGAACTAAAATAGATGAGATGGATGAATGCTGTGTAACCAAGACAGAACCTGTATTTAATGTAGGCATTGAGAGCTTTTTCATAGCTATTGCAAATGGAGCTTATCCTATGAACTCACTAACCATGTTTGTTTTATTTTTTTAAGTAATAGAAGCTATGGAGAAAAGTCACAGTGAAAAAAGGATAATGATAGTTCCCCCAAGTCAGTAGCATTTTAAATGTGCCTGCCTTGTGTAAAATTTTAAGCAATAAACTACAATTAGGTTAAGCTTGATAAGGGAAACAAGATAAGTGTGCTGTATGTAGTTTTGGGATTGGAATGATGGTTATTTTTGAACAGTGGAATATAGATTCCCTTGCTGCTTGACTTTTATGCTTTTGACATGATTTTAAAAGTTGGCCATTCAAACATGAAAAAAGTCTACAGATGTGTACTTTTATGTAGTGCTAGAGAAACTCTTTAAGAGAGACTGTGACAATGGCTGTAAAAATCATCAACTAAATAGCCCAAATGTTTGTTTAAGAAATACATGTTGACTCACTGTTCTTGAGTAATTCTGGAAATACATGTGCACTTGGTCTCTGGTTATCACTTATTGTCTGTTCGGGCTGATCTATACATTAACAATTGGCAGCTCTTCTTTTTCTGTAAAGCACTTAAAAAGCTTTTGGTAGAAGTTTTCAGGTCTCAATTCCTTAGAGATCCATTTTCACAGCAGTGTTGCCATTGTTGTTCTGGCAGCGAACCTTTGGTTTTAAAATGTTGCTTATTGTAATGTCCTTTATGTAGAGATATCAACATCAAGATTGTCATTATTCACTTCAATTATTTTATAAGAAAAAAGATCTGGCCATTTCTATTGCTATGGGATTGCATAACAATGTCTTCTCTTGCTGTTTCTACTTGCATGGAAATGGGTATGGTTCAGGTTATGCAGCATGGTTTGGAAGATCTTGTGCAATATATCAGTACTTGGAACAAGCAAGAAGTTAGCAACAGGAAGCCCGACTGAGGATTGTAGAAGCTGTGGGGTAGACAATATCTTGATCTTCTCAGGAACTCCTAATGAGTTCAGGAAAGCATTGTGTTCTTGCATGTGACCTCAAGATAAGAACAGTTAAAACGTAATACATAAATGCTAAAAATCTGGGGACTTTTCTGTTAAAAAGAATAATACAGTATTCAGTCAGTGAATATAACCGTTTTATGTTCAACTGCTGATGGACATATTTTGACAGATATTTCTATTTTTTTTTTTTTTCATTCTAATGCTAGATAATCAAAGCCAAACTCTGAAACCTCCCCCCCCCAAATCATTCCCGGAAATTTGCAACCTTCCAAAGAAAAAGCCCCACAACTTGCTCGGAAAGGCTCTCCAGCCCCATTTAAAAGAAATAAATACAGCCTAAGTTATTGAAAGAAAAGTGAAACTTTACCAGAAACTGACTGTTGTTTGTTTCTTTCATTTCTCAGGAAATAGCTAGGTGTGTCTAAGAAAAGTGTGGAGATAACTGAAACGATTCACATTTGTACATTTAAAAAAAACAGTAAGCCAAAACTATAGAAAGGTTAAATGGCTTAATTTTAAAGTATTTTGTATGCAAAATAATAGCAGCAACAATTTTGTGCTGGTATAGAGAGAATGTATTGAAAAATTGTACATTGATTTGTCCCTGGTTGGGTTTTTTCTGTGAAATTACATTAGTTGAACAGAACCAAGGAAACCATTAATGCCAAGTAGCTTAGGAATTAACTGTAAAATTAAGTGTAAGTTATATGAAGGATGGCTTCTTAAATATATTTTTAAAGTTTGAAATAGACATGGCAAGTTGATTCCTTTAAATATGTTGGGTCCTTAAAAGTGGTTAGTGCAAACTGCCAAAAGATGACACCACAATAAGACTGTTTTCTCCCCATGCATGTTTTCTAGGCTATGTTCTTTGTTCAAAGCTATGTGACAGTTGTAGTTCTAAAGCAAAAAGGCTTGCCATTTTAAAAAAATGCAGCATATACAGAGGAAGAAACAGGGTTTGTCTTCCCTACCCATGCAGGCTTTTGTGTGAAATTGGGTGTCTTACTATTTGCCTAGCAGGTATAACGTGGATGTCCAGTGCCCACTACCTCTCATGAGTTTAATGCCTGTGTGTTAATTTATACCTGTAGGCTGGACTCTGATTTGTAGCTGTACTGCTTTATTCTGCTTTCAATTGTGTATCTTATATCATAACTTTTTTTTTTTTAAGAATAGATTCTTTTCATTGGGATAAGGCAAACTATTACAAATAGTCTTACAAATTTGTCTTCTCTTCTAAACATCAAGAAGAAACTTCATGTATTTGGGTTTTCTCCTAAGTATTTGGGTCTTCTTGTAGTTAGTCTATTTTCTTAGAGGATTTGCTTCCACATGAAACAGTGATGTCAGGTTGAAATGAGGAAGTTGGTGAAAATGGTCATGTGTATTTGGTGCACACTGATGCTGTGTTCAGGATGTTTTATATGCTATGTTCAGTATGGGATGCATAGCTAACACCCTTAATCTCAAGGAATGTTAATGCATCTTGAAGACCTGCAAACACATAGAGACCACTTTGCATCACTTGGCCTGCTCACTCTTTCAAAAGGCAAAACTTGCACCCTTTCTTATCCTGCTGGGTCTTTCCTGTTGAAATTCCTTTGGTGATGCCTCCAGTACCAGTGTCCCATCAGGAAGGATAGTTTTGCTTTATAGGTTCTTGTTTTGGTGGGGTATAGAGTTTTTTTGCAGGGGAATGTTGGTGGGTTGTTTTTTTTCTTTTAGTTTTGTTTTTCTTTTTTTGGTGTGTCATTCTGGGAAATACAGGCGCAGAGAGCTCACAAGGCCTGGAGCATACAAGTTCAGAGATAGAGATGGATACAATGTTTGACCTAAGACCTTGGAGAAAGCTTGAAGGTTTAGAACAGAAAAGTGAAACAGACACAAAGTAAGAATAAAGATTTGTAGTTTAAGTAGTTTAAGCAGAAATATGTTTCAAGCAAGTAGAAATATGCCTCACGTAAGCAAATAAATATGCTAAGCAAGATAGTTGAAAATTTTAAAGTCTAGTACTAGAACTTGTTACAGAGTTGGTAAAAAGTAGAAGATACAGCAATAAGTTACTGTAGAGTTATATGATTGGATAAAAAGAGCTGCATTGTGGCAGAATCATGTAAAACAATTAACGATTGGTTTATGAAGATGCTAGCGAGCTTTGTGGAAGTAGTTGATTGGACAAGAAATACATAAAAGACATTGTAACTAGAATTAAAACTGCTTCTGATGTGATGGCATTGGATGTAACAACCTTACAGTCTCACCCTTCCACGAGACTGATTTGGCAAGAAACCATTTTTTAATCGCCTCATCAGTCGACCCCATCTACTCTGTATCCCAAACACGTTGTTCTGTCCAGTTAACGTTGTCCTGTTGCTGAAAAGCTGGGAGAAAGCGCAGGGTCTTTGTGCCAATAGATGTACCCACTCCATAGCAGTGTTTACATAAAGGGGAGATCATAGAATTGTTTAGGTTGGAAAAGACCTTTAAACCACAAACGTTTGCAGTGTGAACTTCACTTTGCTGGCACAGGAATGCCTCCAGCTGTGTCCTTTGCCAGCGTGGTTGTACCAATGGCCATATTGCCAGCATGGCTGTTGAGGAATACGTTCCTCATATATGGCTCGGTGTGCAGCTCCAGGCTGAGCTCTGCGGAGCCAGGAGCCTGAGACAAGAGAACGTGAGTTGGCGACCCTTTGCACAAGGAACGACACAGGGACCTGTGGTGCCAGCCAGGGGCCAGGACACTTAGAGACATGGCTGCTGAGGACTCGGCTGGAAGACCCCAGGCATCCCTGTGCCTGGACTGTGAAGGTATAAGCGCCCAGGGGTTCCTTTGCTCAGGGTCCCTCATCTGAGGCACCAACTCCAGCTGTTATTTTGTGATTAAATTATTGCACCATGATTAAATTATTTTAAGGATCTGGACATCTGAAACTCTGCTGTGGGAACCCTGGGATAGAGCCTACAGGGAAACCTCGTCTGACTGTGAGTGTGGGGTGTGCAGCTGCGGAGGGGCCTTAATCCCAGCTCAGGCGGTGCCAGGGCGGCTGGCAGAGTGGCTTCCGGATGGGCGGACAGGGAGTTTCCTTAATATGGCTGTATTTTGCACATGTTCCCACCGCGCTAAGCAAGCTCCCCTGAACTTGTTGCCTTCTGCGAGGGCCCGTGAAATCGGGCGCAGCTCTCGGCTTTCCTGTGCCAGGGCGGTGTGTGCGGCACCGACGGGTTAAAACCAGCGCGCTGTGAGGGCCGCGCTGTGAGGGCCGGCAGCTCGGGGCCAGGCGGAGGGGGCGCAGTGCGGCCTCAGGCCGCGGGGGGGCGCTGCGGGCAAAGCCCTGCGGGGGCGCGGGGCTCCCCTGGAGAGCTGCGGTGTTCCCGCACCGCGCCGTGCGGGATCCCGGTGAGACCGGCGGCACCGCGCTTCCCCCGCCCTCCAGCACCCTTCGCCGTCTTACGCATAAATATAAAAGAAACCTCTGCCCCCTCTCCCACAGCAGGTAGGGCTGGGCTGGCACAGTGGGGTAGTTCTGGAAACATTTCTTGTTACAAAGCTGCAGGTTTGCAATGCACTCTTGCTTGGGAAGAGACGTGTCAAATGATGTGTTGTTTGTGGTAGGCTGTAGGGCCTCTAGGCGGCCTTCCAAAACCGTACTTCCCAGTATCTTGTCTGGTTTATAATTGTCTTTTACTATTATTATTGATAATTCTAGGAATTCTCTGCACATGTGAATTCAAGTCACTTGCAAGTAGTTTTCCCTCACATGGATCTTTCTTTCATTGACCGTGTTTTGTTTTTCCAGTATTTCTCATTCTTGGGATGTTCCTCCATCAGCAGGTTCACCTGCTTCAATGGAATTCCCACCTATGTGGCTTTCTATGCACCCCTGCCAAACAGCTTGGCTATTTGTGTTCTGAAGGGTCTAATCCAAGGAGACAGTGCTCTGAGAAGTGCTGTTGTGCTCTGATCATTCACTGAGTCTCCCACTATTATACTTCTTCAAGTTTCATGATCTGTTTGCAATCCCTTCTGATGCAAAGTTCTGCTAATGTGGATTCCTGTTAGTGAGAGGTGCAGAGCTCAGATGTTATCTTGCCAGCTTGTGCTACAAACATCAAGAACTGTGGCAGGGAAGCCTGAATGACTTCAGCGCAATATCAGAGTCATCCTTTGAGTGTAACAAAAGTGGAATACATGTGAAAAGACATCAAAGAACTTGCTGTAATGCATATAACAGTTATAAGAGCAAATCTTCTATTTTTTTATCTTTTTGTTTAGATGTTCCAGAATAAGAATTAAAAATTCTTATTATTCTTATTCTGCTAAAATTTATTGAATGAAAAAATTATTGCTTGTTTTACTTTTGTTTAAACATGAATTTAGGTATAACAATTGTAAGACTTCTGGTATGTTTTACACTGACAGATAATCTGTAAAACTCGCTTAGGTTGTATAGAACCCACAGTTGTACATTGTACTGTTTAAGAAAATGGTAAGAACAAATGTGAGGGAGGAGTGTATGTGAAATGACATACCAAGGCAAAAACATAAACCTTGGATCTTGCCCTCATTTTTTATAAAAGACTGTTTTCATAGAATGTAGTGAAGTATGGCAATCCTGGAGTTAACCTGCAGCCATCCATATACATATATAAATATACACGTATGTATCCCCTGCTATCTTCTGTAGAAAGCTTCTCGATGTTCTTTTCTTAAGAATCAAAAGCCACACTGAAGGAAAAATCAGTCAAAAGCTTTTTGATACATCTGTTTTTATAAGCTTTATTAGTTTATCAGGTTTAATCCTGAAATATGCTCATATGGTATGGAGGGTCGTTTTTATTTCTTGTGTTTTGTGTGTCCTATTACTTGAAAGGCTGTCATTTTCTAATTTTACAAAAAGTATAGCTTCAATACCTAATTGTTTTTTAAATTCATGATTAACTCACGTGTGCCACATGTGTAAAATGTCACACCTTGTGCACTTAACATTAAGTGGCACACTAGGTACTTGAATTTCACATGTCGACTCCACCCTGAGTCCACACACATAATAAAACTTCCATAGCGTGGTTAAGAGTACTTTGATACCTGGTTTGAGCCTTTCAGAGGGTGTTTAAGATAGGTATAAAGTGAAATATCTGGTTGCCCCATCTGCAAATGGCAGTTTGGCAGGTGGATGGTTGGAAGCATTCTCAGTCTCATGGAAGCATCTGAATTTCTCTCTTGCTCCCAAATGCTAGGAGCTGCAAAGTAGGTTTGTGGCAAGATTTCAAGGGGAAGAAAAGTAATTCTATAGAAAATAATGCTATTAGGAATAAATGAAGGCTTGAGCTTGTAATGACTCATGATCTATTGTAATCACAAATTGTCTTTGTGGTATCTTTATTATTGTTCTGAAAATGCGTAAACCCACTTCTCTGTAATTTTTTTTTTGTATTGTGGATAAAATACTGTGAATTAAATCATTTTAGGGAGACTTTTCTGCTTGATCTCCCTGCAGGAAGTGGTATTCTTGCAATATGTCTCTTATGAGAAGGTCAGAATTTTGTATTAATTTATAAGGAAAAATTGTGTAGATGTTTGTATTCATTTACAAGGAGAATTTGGACTAACCTGGATATCTGGGGATTTTAATGCAGAATTGAATAGAAACGACATTTCCAATCTATAAAGATCTTGGAAAAATATCTTAGGTGGCAGCTTGAATGAACTTGTACCAACTTTTTCAAGTTGTGGCATTCTGAACAACATACATGGCAGTTGAGTAAGACTGACAACTTAATCCAGTTGAGCAGCCCCTTGTCAGCCTGTAACTGAAACTCTGAGACCTAAAACATGTTATGCTACATACCTTTCATAGACTTTCTTTTTAAGAGCTAAACAGTAGTGAATTTCAGATTAAATACCTTCTTTTGAGGAATGTACAGAAGTGTGCTATGCTTCATGTGTAGTTCAGGTAATGGTGTTGCCTGCATTCAGCAATGTCTTGGACACTGTGCTGCCTTCATAAAAATAACAGAATCATGCAGGCTGCCACTGAGATGTTTGGAGTATTTAGTGTATTTCCTCTGAGCAGTGTGTACAGTCTTTGGTGGTAAATGAGGTAGGAATATTGCCTAGTACAGTGTGTGTCTATCTCCACTCTAAGTGTAGTAAATAAAAGAATACTTTAAATCGAACAATGATATGTATTCCTAATTGTAGAAAGCCCTAAGGAACATTCTTCTGCTATGATATTTTATTTGTTTTGTCCTTGAACTTTCTGCTCCAAATGCAAGTCATCTTTCTGGCTTCTTTAAGCTAAATATAAAACAACATTTAAACTTCCCAAAATAAAACCAAAAAATTCAGCTAAACCAGGCATGTATGGAGAAGTAGCCCTAGGGATAAAGTGGATGTTTGGACAAGAGACAGGTTATTTCTGTACTTGTAGTTTTCTGGAAGGTGGTGCAAATATTTTAAGTGGCAAAAATAGCACCAGAGTCCCTGCAAAACAGAACATAAATATAATAAAAGTTAGTATTTTTGTAGTTAGTGGCTAAAACTATGTGAGAATGTGATTGGTGATGTTATACACCAGCTTTAAAAACAAAGCACCTAGACTTTCTGAATGGTGTTATCTTTCAAATACAGAGGAACTCTCGCTGTGCACTTCATGAAAATGAAGAGCTATTGAACTCTGTCAGATACGAGTTTGCAAATGTGTTGCAAATTTTCTTAGGGCTTAAAACTTTTGCAGTGCTAAATAGTGTCTCCTTGGCGTGCAGAGTTCGGCCTGCGTGGGTTAATATATAGGCTTGGTGGTGTTTGGTTTTCTTATCAGCCCGCACAGTTAAATGTCTTTAGAATCTGCCTTGGAGCAGCTGGCTGGCAGCTGACGCTGCTGTTGGCACCACCCAGGTTTAACATAACATCACCAGAAGAAGTCCACCTCTGTGCTCAAGGAAGTTAATGTGGGAGCCACGCTCTGTGAAGTGGAACATAACTGCTGAGAACACAGAGGGCATGTAAAAATGGAATTCCTGAAAAAAATTGTTCCCACTGCTGCTTCTGGAGATGTTCTGGATGTTGGGAGTACAGCCCGTGAAAACTCTCCAAGGCTGCTGAAGATGAGACGGGTCAGACTGTTTTCATTAGGACAGACAATAGATGAAGACGAGGAGACACATGTTTTACGTCCTGATTACTGTATGTATCCATGTCATCAACCTGGTGGAAACTGATTGCTAAGCTCTTTCTTCAGATCATGGTTATTTTGTTAAATTGACAAATTTGATTATAAAAGACCTTTTTATCAGAGTTCCTATGACTATGGTGTCTTGAGCTTTAGAACTATTTTATCACTGATGCATTGTCACTTGTTAGTGACCTATATGGAAGCAAGTTTTCAGGATTTCTAATTTCAGGATTTCTTCTTGTCTTTGCATGCCTGTGTGGCTTTTTCCTCTCCTCTTTCTGGGATAAGAATAAGTTTAAGTTTTTAAACTGTAATGTACTTAAAATTAGGCACTAAGTTGTCTAGAGAAAAGTGTGCTACAGAGCTCTGTGGCTGCAGTGCAAGATGTGAGTTTTGTGTCATCTTTTCTCTCCTTGTTTTTTTGATCCCCTAAGTTTTCAAAGGCTTTCCTTTTAAGAGATTTTTTTGTCTCATAACAGTGTGTGTTTCACTTTTTTAGTGTTTCGAAGATTGCTCATTTTTAGTAAACATATTATATAAATAAGTCAAGTAAGATTATGGATATTGTGTAGAGAATTTTTAACCTCAAGAACCATGGGTCAGGTTGCTTATATGATTTCTTTTTTAATTTTTTTTTTTACTATGTGTTAGTGGCTAAATATTATTAGTGTGTTGTGCTAATAAAAAGTAGAATTAGTTCATGTTCCTTTTTCAGATAGTACAGCTGAGTGGTAATGGAAAATTCAGTTTTACTTTTTTTTTTCTTTTTGCCTGCAGCTAAAATAGTGCAGTCTTGAGCCTTTATGGTCTTGGATTCTGCTGGCTGTCAGATGCAGGTTTTGCCCTTCACTGTGTGGTTGGATATTTTCAAGAATTAGTACGGCTTTTAAATTTTTTCCTTACCTGCTTTTTTTTTTTTTTCTGTCTACATGCAGTGGTTGAGATGGAGACATTCATCTGTCTTACTGGGTGATGAACTTACAGCCTTAGGGAGTTAAGGTTTGGTGGTGGTGGGAGAAAAGGATTTCCTTGGGAAGACTTCTCTTAGCCTTTCTGATTGTAACATGAACTACTTTTTTTGGTATATCAGGTTGAGTAAAATAGGCAGCTGAGAGAATCAGGGACAGTTCTGATCTGTTAAACTAGTTGTTCCTGTACACAGCAAATTACAACAAGCTAATGTTCTAATGCTGTGGGTTATTGAAGGTTGCCTACAGAATAAAGTCTGTTATGGCTGCCTGTATACTTCAAAACTGATCAGAAGCCCATGGTGTCTGATGGTGAAGGTATTTTAGCCTCATTTAACTTGGAATGCTCTACAACAGCCCTGGAGTTTATAGCTGGATATCACTGTGACTTTAATATCTCCATATGAATATCTCACCAATCCTGCTTTTATGCTATATTCTAATTTCTTTATAGC
Source organism: Vidua macroura (assembly GCF_024509145.1). NCBI lineage: Eukaryota > Metazoa > Chordata > Aves > Passeriformes > Viduidae > Vidua > Vidua macroura. The sequence continues at coordinate 47,855,163 of NC_071574.1, forward strand.
TCTCAATTTAAATAATATTTTTTCCACATGTTATAACTTCAGAAGAAACAGAATTGTCTTTGTGTCAGGTAAAAAGAAAATGCTGTAGGCTGATTCAAGTTTGTAGACAAAACAGACATATTCATCTTTGTTCAGTGTTTTGTTGATAGTTTGAGCAAATGAGGATAATAAACATAGAATAAACTACTCTGACTGTTAAAGATGAATTTTCCTCTCTTGGTCCTTAAATATGTGCCAAGTGGTGACTATTAGGAGTGATTTTGTGGAAACCAGCAGTGCCTGACTAATATTGCTTAATGGTGTGATGTCATCATTTACGAAATGAAGACTTAGAGTCTGTTCTGGGATCATGCTTTTACAATAGCAGAGAGTAGCTGAATCCTCTTTAAATTATCTGCTTATTTCTATTTTTGTATCTTGGTAATGGAATGAGCTGCTGTGCTGGAATAGAGCAAAAGAACTACTGTGTTTACCAGTTGGGTATGCTGCAGAAGGCAGGTGCTGACCAAACAGGTAATAAAACAATAGAATTATTTGAAAAAATATTGTAAACATTTACTTGCTTATTGTTGGCAGATATGGTGTTAATGCACCGCAGAATTTAATATAATGAAGCTGCTGAGGAGCTCAGTAATTTTTTAAAGCTAAGGTGGTTTGTCCTGTTACTGTGTTTGAATTTGAGAGTGAGTGGTGTTTTTTTTTTTTCTTTTTACTTTCTGTTCCTTATTGCCGCTGTTTAAGATTTTTTTTTTTGTTTTGGTGAGAATTTAGGTGAAATTCTGAGCCTGACAATTATTTTTAAGTATAACCATATTTTAGAAGTTCTCCAACAGACAGACCAAGCAAAAAACACCCTATTGCTGGCATTGAAATCCTAAAATACTATTTTTATAATACCAACTAGTTGGGTTTGCATCTAGCTGACTTAAAATTTTTGAGAGAAAGTCAGGTGGTGAAATTTTTTGTTGTTGTTTGTTATTAAAATATTTATCATAGCAGCTGTCAAAATATTTACTCAGTATATACTTTAAGAGCTGAAAATAGGCCCTTACAAATATATGCTCTGTGAGACATCTTTTAAAATATGTAGAATCAGAAACCGGCAGAATAGTTTAAAGTGTATTTTAGAAGTCTTTTCAGAAGTGTCTTTTTAGATGTGTAAAATTAGTACAATTGTAGAAGAAAACCACAACTGACTTGTTGAAGGGTTTGTATATGACTGTATGCATCACAATGCTTAATAGAGGTTATTAAAAAGAACTTGCAGTTTTTTAAAATTTGCTGTAGTGTTTTAGAGTGGACATGTTCTCAGTTGTAAATATTTGTTTCAAAAAAATCTACAATCCAAATGAAACATGCAAAGTTGAGCATGGAAAATTCAGGTTGTGGTGTTAAAGAAGGGTAATGCCACTACTGCCCTGTGTGAGCTGGCACATGGCAGCTGTACCTGTGCTGTGTGAAATGTGCCCTCCTGTTGCAGCTCTGTGCTTCCATTGTGTTACAAGGCAGGGTAGCTAATACTGTGGAACTGTTGTAATGGCCAGCTGTGTAAGTCAAATCTGCAAGAATCGTAGAAGAGATATTAATTTGATCAGTGATGTGAGTATTCTCACTGCTTACAGTCCCCGTGTTATTTCTGTGTATGGAAAACCTGCTTCACTTCAAGTGCTTCTGCTAGGAGAGTAAAAATACGCCAACAGAAATGTGTTCTGTGGTGGTAAAGTAACGGAGCCGTGGCTGCCTCAGGGGTTAGCAGCAGGGGCTGGATACACATAAAGTACCTGTGAGCAACGTGTCCCTGTATTATCAGCTGCTCTGCAGGGCGAATTCAGCTCCCAGTTGCATCTCTAATCAGCCCTGTACAGCAAAGGATGACCAGGGACTTGGGTACAGAAACTGACTTGTATTTCATGTATAAACACCAAGTACAGAGTTTTGGTTAGGAAGGACTGGAGGGGTTGGTGTGCTTCCCCCCACAATCTCTGCTCGCTTGCGTTTAAAGACTGCTCCATAATACTGTTTGGGATCCAGAATACTATTTACATAAAAGCCTCTAACCTCTCTCCTTGTTTTCTTATCACTGCAGATAACATTGTTTTGCTTGAGTAATGCCCCAGGAAATTGTTCTGTGTATATTTTCCATAAGAAATAATAAGTCAACCTCTCCTAAGGGCCTTTGGAATCTGTGCTTGAAGCTCTTTGCAACAGAAGGGAGGGAAAGGAGATTTTGGTTCGATTTTTGAGTGCAGTTTTAAAGTGGATCAGGCTGATCTAACAGTTTACTGTCAATGAAAAGGGCAATCTCACTCACAGCTGTGCAGCCTTCCCCATCTTCTCTTGAGTTCTGGTGTGGCTTTTCCCTGAGCTGATTATTTTCACAAAGCCAACGGAAAATGTTCCAATGTATTAGGGGCACTTTTTGAAATGAATCGGCAAGGGGAATCAACTTGCTGAAAGGGCCTTTTGGGTCAGTAGTGGGGACAGCATTAAATATCTTACCATCACCAAAAGTAGCAGTCACCTTTTGGATATCCTCTGTTTTAATTGATTTGTGGAAAATGAACTCTTAAATATTTTAGATAAATGGAAAAACAAGCATCTTGCCAGAGTTTTATTTTAAGGGCAGGCATGATTGGTTTTATTATTACTGCTTATAAGCAGATAAAATGACCACTGGGTAAATGTCTCTTAAGTAAGGCATTAGCCTAAGATGGAGTCAATAAAGAACTAAAATAAGGTCCAGCAAATATCTTTAAAAGTAAGCCCAAGTGCAAAGAGATATGCCTCTGACTTCTTTATTTTACCATTAATACAGAAAGTCAGCTATAGTTGTGTTTAATTGTCAGACACATCTCAAATGTAATTTCTACTTTATTTTATTGAAGATCTGATTTTTTAAAATTGCATGCTTGACTATATACTTAATATACTTTTGCTGCAGTTTTTCTCCGGGTTTCTTCTGAAGAATGTGTGCAGAAATTTACAATGAATATATTTTAGTCAAGTGGTGAAGTAATTGAAATTTAGTGCTCCATACAAAGTCAAAGGTGGATTTAGAAGTATTTCTTCCTACTTAACATCTACTCATGTGGGGTATATTGATATAAATGTGTGGAGTATATGTATAAAGTGAGGGGATAATTGACTTGTTTTCCTCTGACACGTGGCGAAGAGAGCTTAGCAATTTTTTATTGCTATTGGTTACTTACTAGATTATCTTTGTATTGCATTTTCATATCTCTCTTTATGCATCTTTTATTCATGTCTCTTTTTATGCATCTTCTGGACTTCAAGCACTTTAAAGGTTTTCTCAGACATAGTGTTAGTATGAGCTTTCATGTGACAGCTGAATCACTGTAATGGCTCAGTGTTGTGGACAGGAGATTGTACCCTTCCACCTGTGTAGTTGTCTTGTATATTCATTTTTGGTATTCCAGTTGCATGTCTATCTTTGGTGAGACTATTCTACTTGATAAACCAGAGGAAACTCCCCTTCCCTTCCAATACCAGTGGATAGGCAGCAAACTGGAACACTATGAGAAATAACCAACAGCAAATTTAGGAAGTGAATGCCGGTAAACCTGCTGTTTGCACTTTGGTTTTTTTTTTTTGTTCTTTTGACATTCATTGAAATGTTATCTTTAGGCTAATTCTTTGAAATAATGCAGATAAAATTTAGTGGGAGGACTGTAAATTAAGTAACTATCTCTTGACCTTTCCAATCTAAATTATTTTTAAGGTTGTTGTGAGAGGGACAAAATAAAGCTTTTAACTTGAAGGAGAGGGAGAGAGACATGATACATGTGGGGGACGTGAGAAAACTTAACACAGACAGAAAAACAAGTTTTCAGAAGTTTCTACAAAAGCTGATTGAGGAGAGTTGTTAAGTGCTGGAGTCAACAAGGTGTGGAGAAACTTGTTGCAAAAATATCTACTACTGTAAAACTGATCTATGATATACTGGTAATAGAAGAACAAAAATACTCTTTTAAATTCTTTGTGTCTAAGGTGTCCACAGGCCTTCGAAGTGACATTTTGAGAGAGACAGAATAGTTTAGCATGTTGTTCCTGTTTTGAATTATACTGTAAATATCTTGCATATAGAACAGATTTTAAAACTTAATCTGCTATCAGTAATGTGTGTTAGTGATCCCAAGGTGGAGTATATAAAAGGCTGGATAGCATGTAAAATAAAAGTATCAGCTTATTTTTAAGGTGCTGATTTCTTTGAAGTAAAAATCTGTTATGCGTTAAAACATTAAAATTGATCTATGGGCTAAAAAAATTCCAGCTAATACCCTCCTAATGCTCAAGAATGTATTTGAAAGGTTAGTACAGTATTTACTTGCAGGATTAATTCAGCAACTGCATATGAAGATGCCATGCTTGTGATACCAGCAATTCAGATTAAAGTTACAGAAATATAAGAATTGGAACATTGTGAAACAGTTTTTCAATTATCACTTGAAAAAGAAGTCTGTGTTTCAAATGAAAAAAATTTAGTTTGTAGGTGATCAGACTAATTTTAATCTCCTTTAGGTGTGGTTTTTTTTGTTCCTAATGAAAATGTGAATTGTAAGTGGAAGAGTCAGATATGATATTTTTCAGTAATTGATATTTTTGGTGACTATTGATACTTTCTGTTGCCTGCATTTGTGAACTGTGTATGTCTTTGTTTGTAAACTTCTATGTTTCTAGTTGCTTTTGTTCTAAGCTCGGATGATTCTTACCCTGTGAGTTCAAACTTTATATGTGTTCCTATATCATGTGGTTCCAAACTGAGGGGAAAAAGGCTGCTACCTCAACTATTTCCTCTTAATCAAGGGCTACTTTGGAGAACCTTTCCATTTTCAGTAAATGTCATTTTTGGTGTCTCTAACTTGGCACTGAATAGCCTTTAGTTGCTCTTCAAGTAAGAATATGTTCTCTCAGGTAGTAAGTGCTGTTGAAGAGTAGCTGTGATTTGGGAAGCAGTGTTAGTGACGTTGGTTGTTTTACTCGACACACATCCTCTTGTTCTCCAGCCAAGTTCCAGAAGGTCCCTTCAAGCAAGGACCCACCCTCCCAGACAGGAGGATTCTTGACTCATGCTTGTATTTATTTATGAAAGAAGGATTTTTTAATGAGAAATACAAATGCACTACTGTTTTGAAGAGACGGGTAAAACTTTCAGAAAGCCATGTCATTTTACCAGTGGAACCTTCTGAAGAGATTAAGTTTCTCTCTTCAGCAGTTTTTCATGACATGCTCTGGATGTTCAGGACTTGGTGTATCCTCACTTCATGAGCTGTGCAATATGCCTTTGTAGGGCAATACTAAATAAATAATAATAGCTCTTTAGCTGATTAGCTCTTTAGCTCCAAGGAGGTCTGTAGTGACAGGCATGTTGTGGACCCTGATTGCTTGGGATACTTTCAATGCTCATTGACAAGACCAGTAGGGCAATATAAACTTCTGATACTCTAGCATCAGGATGCTGTTGCACGATCGTATTAGAGACTGACTCAAAACTGCCTGGTGTCACTTGGCATCTCTTAAAAATGCACTGGTGTGAGCTTTGTCTCAGTTACTTCTTTAAGAGGATGACTTGCTGAAAGAAGGATATTTTTAATTTCAAAGTATTTTCTAAATTAAAAAAGGAAAACCAGTAATACATATAAAAGAAACTCAAAACTTGTATAAAAATATTGTATTTATCTGGTATGTTGTTTTCAGTTTATTAGAGTTAGTTTAAAACTGTTTTTTCTTACTTGATTGGGATTTCCATAAATTCCTGTTTCATGGAAGGAGCCGTGCAGAGCAGAGTTGGTTAATTTGCCCAGATATTGAGGAAGTTATAGACGTTTATAGGTACATTGTATGTTTGGATAATTAACATGTTCCGATCAGTTACTGGGAGAAATTAATAGTATGCAAATGCTCTATCAATAGATAATATGACTGACAAACAGGGAGAGCCAGTTGAATGAACAGAAGAAGCTAAAGCACATTGTCCTTTTTACGTGAGCATGTTTTTCAGTTGTTTCAGCTGTTCCTTTTTCAGTAATTAGTAGGGCTTGCAGTGGAGTGACACCATGGCTCTCGTTTGATGTGCTGTGCCCGATGCAGGTGTGTGGATGCAGAGCTGCCTGTCATGATTCAACCTGTGTGCAGCTGCTGGCAGAGGCTATTTTGTAGTCCACCAGCTAAAGCACTTTAAGGAACTTTGTGTTGTGGACTATTTGCACAACTTCCAGGCAAACATGGCCTTGTAAAGTTTTTGTGTGTGTTAGGTGTTTAGTATCTAACTGTTGCATTTAACTGCCCTTGGGTTTGTTATTACTTCTGATTCTCCCCCTTTCTGATTATTGTATTTCTTTTCTTGCTTTTCTTTAGTGTAACAGCGTGCTTGCTCAAGATAAAGGTTCAGAAAAGAAGCTCATATGAATTCTTTTATTTCTGATTTGCAACACAATGTATATTTTATCTTTTAATTACCTTTTTAAATCTTAAAAGCATCTCTGTTTTTTATTTATGCTTCAGGTTCCTACAAGAATAAGTTTTTCACGGAGATTGGAGAGCTGCAAAATTCAGCATTAAAAACACTTAATTGTTTAAATCCTAGTAACTAAAGCACTAAAGAAAGGCACTGTAAATATTTTCTGGCTTTGGAGTAAAGAAATATGCCAGTTTAGTTCAACTATGAGGAATGCCATGTTAATGTAGTTACTCCATTTATTTCTCATATTGGGTGGTGGAGCTCCATATGCTCCTGCCCTGTGTAACTGAAACATCAGGAAGGCAATTTCAGGAGTTGAAACCTCAAGAGGAAATTGGCTGTCCATGCCTTGCCCCTTCTTGCTTTCCTTTTCCTGACTCTCAAGTACAACTGTCCAAGTCCTTATACTATGTGTGGTGAGCTGCTGCCTACATAGGGATGGAAGCCATGGTGGAGTAAGTTGGTAGGCTTGTGATTGTGAGGAGGCTTTGCAGAGACACCTGTAGTAGTTCCCTCTTGTCCCAAGATACCATTGCCCATCCCTCTGCCTACTATTAAGTGCCCTGTGGCAGAGGTGGCTGAATGAGACATATGTCTGCTTATACAGGGCTCTACAGCGTTTAATGTATGAGCAGGAGCGGATTGCAGTGACAGTGGCTCAGGAGCAAACACAGCTTTGGCAGAGGCAGGAGGCAAGGGCAAGCACATACACAAGGAACTTCAGCTGCTCTGTGAGTTTAGTGGTAATCTGCATCCAAGAATATTTTCTGTGCGAGTACTATTGTGCTCATGAGGCTTAATAGATTGCAGCTTCCGTGCTGAGTTTATTCCTATAGGTAGCTTTTTTCTTTAACTTTTTCTTCTTTAAAGTTTTCCCAGATGAATCATAAACTCTCAGTGTTTTTTTTTTTTCCCCAGTGCTCTCTATAGGGATGGAATAACTGATCCTTGCATAATGTAAATGTGATGTTTCCCATAAAAGCGGCACAGACATCCAGCAGCTTGGGAGGAACAGCAAAAATAGAAACATAACTGATTTGTAGCAGTTGTCTTGAGGCCTTGTAGGGTAACAGAGTTAAGCCTTTCCTTACTCTATCCATTTAAACGCCCAGCAACTAAGCAGGGATTTTCTGTGCAGCTCTGTAACTGTTTCCAGGTTCCATTTAAAAGGTTGGTGAAAACTGGGGTTTTCCCAAACCCAGTGCATTGGTATGTTTGTGCTGAAGCACAGTGAGGAGGCTGACACAGTACAGAATTGAACAGATCACACCTTAAGGCAGTTATTTCAGGTTGTCTGACATCGAACCATCCTAATTGGACTTTATACCTGTAAGTTTTATTTGCAGTCATTGAAGATTGAAATTTAGCATCTGAGAAAGGGAATAAATCACTGTGTTTTCCAGAATTTTAATTACAGGGCTGCTTATGACAATTGAGAAACTTGGATTTGTCAAACTTACGAGATGTGGTAGCAAGTTTAGGCTTGGGTATCACTTTACCTGCCTCATTTTGTCTTGGAGGGAGATTGGTTAAATATAATCTCAGAACTGCCTATTGTGGTTTTTGAAATGTTTCACCTTTTTATTGCTGATTTGTTTCCTTGTAGTCTTGCAGTGTTTGCTGATCTGGAAAGCTAGATTTTCAGGAAGAGCTGGATATCTGTTTAGTATAAACTCTTAGAAAATTCATAAGGCTGTTGTTAAACTACCTTGAGAATGATACGATTTTTCAGGATTTGATTATTCTTGAAGGTTGTGGGGGGATTCTTTCCCTTTATTTTTTTTTTTTTTATTTACAGCAGACTTATTATTCAGTTTAGATATTGCTAACTTAGTGAAAAGTTAAATATTAACTGTATCCTCTTTGATCCTACTCAAAGACTGTGTTCGTCAAGAAGGCTGTGCATGTGCATCTTCAGTGTCCTTCCAGAACTAGCTGGAAAGTTTATGATTTACTTTAAATTGGAAATATTATTTGTAGTTCTGAATGCATTTTCTGTCAGTCTTTATCATCCTGAAGATGAATGTATTAGGTCTGAAAACTGTAAAGAAACTTCTGGAAGCAAGAGTAGCTGCATGTTTTTTTTGTAACTGAAAAGAATGCCTTTAGCTTTGGTTTTTAATTGAGTGTTAATGCCGGAATGCTTTGTTCAAAATAATCTAAATTATTTTGCAGAGGGATAAGTAGAAAAATCATACTCTGTTATCTTGGCTGTGCCATTAGAAAAAAGCAAGAGCTGCACTGGGTGTTTGAGGGAGGGAGGTAGTGTGTTCTGAATATGCTCCTAGAGAAATGAAGCTATTGTACAAATGGGGAATAATGCTTCAAATGAAGGTGGGGGGAAGGAAATTAAGCTAAAAATCTATAAAACAGATTTTTAAAACACTGTAAAGCACAAATTAATGACTTAAAAAGTGTTATTTCTTTGCCATTTGAAAGCAAACTTTTTGAAGTTAGATATTGCTCTTTTAAGATAATAAATACAGCAGTGTCTTCAATCATGAAACCCCTGTTACTTTTTCAGCCCATAGAGGTGAAGCACAAACAGTGTATGAATAATTTTTTTTGCTCTTGCATATCAGTGTTTGCCACAGGGCAGATCTCTGGCAGTTACTGCAGCAGCAGTATTATGCATATGGCACTTCATGTACATTGTTCAAAATAGTTGCCAGCAATGTGTCTGGGCATCTCCAAGAAAATGGCATGATGTTACTTGAATTAAAGTAAAGCTGTGCAAATAGCCTTTGCATACACATTTCTGGTAAATGTATTGATCCTAGTATGGATAATGATCCTTTCAGAAATATTTTTATTAAATACCTAATGCTACAAATAAAGAAAAGTTCTGTTTTCTGTACTATCTACAGTGCTAAAGTTTCTGATCTCTTACATTGCTTGGGTCATCTAGCTATTAAAACGCTCAAGGCAAATCTTACCTGTCCTGTGACTGGACCTACTGTACATGTGTTGAAAATTCCATCTAAAAGGTATGTGTGGAAGAGCTGAATGGGCTTTGCTTGTACAGGTCAAGCGTGCTGTGGATGAATGGTACCACAAATGGCCAGTCTAATGCTTCCTGGAGCAGCTGGGCTTACAGTGCGTGAATCTTGTAATGTATCAGTCTATTTCCAGCCTGGAGTCTGCTGACTTAGGTCACTGAAGCAGCTTGAGCAATTTGCTTCTGGCCATCCTCTTTACTAAGAGTTTTCCATATCAGAGCAGAAAGCATGATGTGGCACTTGGATTAATCATTTTAGTAAAGTACAAACAGCTTTGTGTCTGCAGATTGAGCACTTCTGCTTTACTGCACCTACAGTCCTTTTAAGAGCTTGATACCAGCTTGATACCAGTGTGTTTATTCATGCATACCTCACCTTGACTCTTGAGAAGGTCTCAAAAATATACTTTAGAGTAGTCTGCCCCCTTTAGAAGTGAAATGGATCCAGAATCAAAAGGTATACAAATACTAGGATCAGTATATAAACTGTGTATTTACTGGAATTGTGTAATGTTCAGCCTATTTATAAAAGTATGCACAGATCAATTTCATATTTTCTTTTTGGATTTTTTTCTTACGTGAACCACCTCCAGATGAAAGCGATTTGCTTATATTTAAATGCAAGTGCTTTATTTTCCATTTTATCTAAAATAGTAAAATACTAATCTTACGGAAGACTTCTTCTAAGTACTCAAAGTGATAGGTATTTTTAGTGGTCATACTTGTTGCTCTCAGTTTTAGACACAGTGTACTTTCCAGAAGACTCTTTCATTTTCCTCTCTGAGAATGAGGAACTGGAAAAAAATCCATGTTGTAAATGACATATTTCTAACACTGTTCTAGAAATACATGATGTTGATATCTTGTAACTCTGAATGATGAGTTTTCTTGTGCTCTTCTCAGAGAATTAGCCTTGTCTGTGTTTGTCCAAGATTCAGAGGCTTGTAATCCATAGTTTTTCTTTCCTGCTTTTACTATTCTTGTTTTGATTAAAAATAAAAGATTACATTTTAAACTTTGTGGTTTATACTGAAATCTTCTGTTGACTCTAATATTTGGTAGGTTGTTTCATTAACTCATTTCAAAGGAAAACCAAAACCCAAGAAGTCTGATATGGCAGTCATTGTCATTAACACACCTTTGGTTTTAAAGCAGTTAAATTGAGTTGTGAGGAAGAAGAATTGTTGGAAGGCTTGTGCACAGTTGTACAATAAGATAACTCTTATGACACTGATGTTATGTGATAGGTCTAAGATACTGACAGACCAATTACTACTCCACTTGTGAAATGGACTTGTACTGCTAATTTGTTTTTGCCTTTCTTGGGGGAAGGGGAGGGCTGTGAAAATACTTGGTGTAAGCCATTTTTAAATCTAATGAATTAGTGATGTCCATGTAATCTAAGTTGCTATGTCTGTTCATGTATGTATGAGAGCATACATATTCATGTAGTGTTAAAAGAACATATTTCTTTTCAAAATATTTTTGTTTCTAATATTATATATTCCTAGTCTTCAATGCATCCACTGAAATCCTTAGAAGGAGAAGCTTATACTCTTGGTACATACAGTTCTCATTTCTTAGAAATTGGTAATGGGCTAATATTTTTTCTATTAATCATTTAAAATTAAAACTGCTAGTATCCTTGAGGAAACCCAATTGGTGATCATTAGTTGATACTATGAATAAGTAACAGTGCTACAGAATCCCAGATGCTGTGGTGAAAGGCCATGTAACTTGCTTGGCCAAATGCCTCAATGTCAAAAATAAATGCAAATTTTGAAAAATATTTCCTAAGGAAACGATACTTTACAGAAATACTGACAACTTCCCTGTTTGTCAAAAGTCTTCTTAACAGAATTCCAGAAGGTAGAACATGGAGACTAGTATTTTTGTAGGGTTGTTTTAGTATATCTCCTGGAGTTTCTGGGATGATTCTATTTAATCAGTTTTTGGCACTAATAACTTAAAGAATAAAAGCTGAGCGGGGGGGGGGGGGGGGGGGGAAGGACAACTACAAAGAACATAAAGTGTATTTTTAAAAGTCATTATTTTTGAGGTGCTGAGAGACTTGGCTCATGATTTTGGAATGCACACTGTTAACAACGATTCCTTTGAAGAAGTCTCTTTAGTCCAGTGTTAAAGGCAGTCAGAGACCAACCATAATTAATACAATCTTTCAAATTAGTGATGAAATTCATCAGCTGGTTCCAAAATCTGACCTTTATATCCTACTCATAACAAAATACAACCTCTGTTATGTCTTATTTAGTAAGAGGAAAAAGGAATGCTTGCAGTGTAACTTTGAATGTATTCATAAAAATAGTGATGAAAAGGAATTTGAGGTAATACTACCTACTGTGTGCTGCATTTGAGGTAATACACCTACAGTGTAGGCAGTACTACCTGAAACAGGCTTCAGAGAAAGTTTGATGCAAAGTCCCAAAGAGTTACACTGTGGGTGCATGTTCTACTGTACCCCATTTGGGAAGAAAAAAAGTACTATTTTGATATAGTTGGCAATTTAGTATCTAATTATAGGAAAATATTTTTTGCATGGGGAAATTCAGATTATTTTTAATCTGTGAAAACTGATTATTACTGATGATATTACTGGTCTCTCTTAATAAACCTGTTCATCTCCTAAATTACAGCAGCTGGTGCTTGAACCAGCCTAGTGCAGTGACAGACTTGTCCCACTCTTTCTCCAGTGTCCTTCTGCTGCTGTGTTAGACCTGTCACTTAGAACCACTTAGTTTTACATCAACTGGTTTATGTTACCTCTCTGTTAGTGATAATTCTTTTATCTATGTGGGGTGAGTGATATAGGTTTCAAAAGCCCCAAACAAACAAAACCAAAACCACAAATAAACACCAAACCTTAAAAGTATTTGATGTACACTGTTCTTAAATATTTTCTACAACTTCAGATAATTCTAATTTGTCTGAGGACACAGGTATTATTTCCTCCTCATGTCTTCTTTACTCCTAGTACAGTATGGGCAGCAGTTTTGAAACTGTGGGTTTTTTAAAAATCACCTTAAAGCAGATTTAGTTAATCAGTCTACCTTGTATCCACATGATTTTTTTGGTCATCTGTATGGTGTGGGTCAAGTCATAATTTAAGTAGACATTGTTAAATTGCTGTTGGCAGCCACTGCTACAAAAATCTCAGCACCCAGTTCTCTCAGTTTCTGTTACTTGGTAGTGTTACACGTGTAATTCGGTGGCAGTTGTGGAAACAAGCATTACTTTCTCCATGTCATTTCTTCCTGTCAGTATGTAGAAGTCTTTCTGAAATTTTTGAATTGTCCAATAAAATTTTGAGACACTTTCAGGTGTTTTGATCTGTGTAAAGATGACACCTCAAGTTGACAGAGAGCCACCAACTTTTGGTTGTACCTGGTAGTGTGGACAAGGTAAAGGACGTTTATCTGAAACTGCTTTACCCTGTGCTGAAGTGGGCAAAGGCTATTGGTAAGGTATCTTGCTTTATCCCAAAAGAATGACATTAAAACCTTAGTGCTACTAAGGCAATGTTGGATTGCATCCCTAAGAACCCAGAACTGTAATTTCTAAGAGACTTTCCATTGTGGCATTTGAGATGATACTGGACAGAGTAAACTATACCAAATATATATACTAGATACCAAAATTGTGTCAAGTCCTTTAGAAGACACTAAGAGGAAAAAAACCCAAACCAAACAAACCCCAGGTCAAGTCCTTTAAAAGACATTAAGGAAAAAAACCACCACCAATCAAACTCCAAAGAGCTGGTAGAATCATATAAGGATTTGGGTTGGAAGGGGCCCTAAAGTTAGTCTAGATGCAGTCTCCTTGCAAGAGCAGGGACACCTTCACACCAGGTTGCTCAGAGCTTCATCCAGCCTGGCTTTGAACTCTTCTGGGGATGGGACATCCAGAACTGCCACTGGTTGTAGTTCTCTTGCAGGCATCCACCGTGGGAATACCTACGGCCTTCCTGCCCTCAGCTGTGATTGTTTTCCACATTTGTGATTTCCCGTCCTCCGTACTGCCATCCCTCCTTTGATTTTGCTGGTCTTTTAGTGTAGACGGCTTGCTTGGCTTTTGGCACTGCGCAGAGCAGCGCTGGGCAGTTTATTTAATTCATCACGATCGGTTGGAAGTTTAGTTAAAACTCGGAAAAGCACAAACAGCCTTTTATAGCCCCTTTTGGCTGTAGTTGCAAGGAGTCGCTTCGTTCGGCTGCCAAGGGCTGGGTAACTTGGTAGCTGTGCCTGTGTCGCTGGGAGCATCCACCGGGAGGAGCGTGGGCACACCCCGGAGGCGGGAACGGCCCCGGGGCGGGGCCCGGCGGGCGAGGAGGGGTCGGTCCCGGCAGGAGCCGCCGCCCCCCGGGCCCTGCGTCACCGGCACCGGCACGTCCCTCCCGCGGGTGCTGGCGGAGGCGGTGGCGCGGCCGGCGCCCCGCTCCGCCCTGCCCGCACCATGCTCAGCCTGCAGGACTCCCTCTTCTTCGAGATCAGCATTAAGTCTCTGCTGAAATCCTGGAGCGGCAGTAGCAGTAAGTATGTCGCTGCGCCGGGAACCACAGCAGTGTAGCAGATACCTTATCCCTTTTTAATTTAATTTTTTTTTTTTTTTTTTTTTTTTTTTTTTTTTTTTTTTTTTTTTTTTGTATGCTGCCGTGTGAAATTGCCCTTTAAAAACCAGGGTTTTCGTGGTCTTGTGTGCTGGTGCAACTTGGCATAGTCAGTCTCAGAGCTATCTGCTTCTTAGTTCTCGTGAAAGATTTTGTATGTATGTATTTATTATTTTATTTTCTCAGACTGCAGTTGTTTCAATCTGATAAAGTTCTTTGCACCCTTTGCTGTCCAAGAGAGAGGTGACAAGTAGATGCTCATCTCTGTGGAGTTACCAGATGCCAATGATGTCTTAGTTCTGTCATGCTCCAAATGCTCTTTTGAAGCAAATCAGTCACCCTTGGACTGTGTATTTTACAGGGGGGCATTATTTTTGTGCCTGAAACCTATTACTATGCCTACAAAAACCTACCACTTTGATCTTCTAAATGGCCTGAAATGAGAGTTTCTAGGAGGATTCCTTGTCTGAATTGAACCAGTGAAGCAAGGATGCTGCTCTTGGTTCAGACAACCCGTCTGTCCTCACATCACCCCTTCACACATGCTTCAATGCAGGGTCTTGGGCTGGAGCTGCCTCGCACTGTGTAGAAGGCTTTGCTAACGTAAGCACAGCAACTTCATGACAGCATGCCAGGAGGTGATAAAGATGACGTAATTGAACGTCAGCTGAGTATTTCCTACGTCTTAAGTTTCTTGTATATGTGAAAATGAAAAAAGTTAAGATCTGGAAGTAACTGGTATCTCAGCTTTATGTTTCATTAGTTGCTGCTTGAGATGTACTGGGATGCACAGTTTCTACTCACCATACACTTCATCAAAATAGCTCCATTAGGATTTTTACCCCAATACAGTAGTATATATTCACCTGTCTTTTTTTAGGGACTTAGTAGCAAGTTATTTATTATAGAGTGTATTAATCAGTGCTAGGAGAGTATGCAGATACTTAGTTTGTCCTAATAGCTCATTCAGACCTGATCTGCCTTTTGTATTGCTGCTGTAATTCATTTTATGGTCTGATAACTTCTAGACTATTGTCTTACAAGTTAAAGCAATGCATGTTTCAGAACAGGTTTTCCGTATGGGTTTTGCTTTTTAGTTTGTTTAATTTGTGTCTTGCAGATTAACAGTATCTGTTCCAAATTATACATTGTAATTGTACTTGGTAGTTATTAAAATGCTTGCTGCAATAGAGATAACCAGAAGGATTTTTCCAGTATTTTATAGTAGAAGTTGAAAATGCCTTATGAAAATTATTAAAAATCCTTAATGTTGATTCATGTATATTGTTTCCAAGCTAAAGTAAATTGTAGGATACAATCAGTTACAATAAATTTAGTCTGCAACTATATATATAATTGTATAGATAAGGAGATAAATCACAGCTTCCAGACTAGGTTATTGTCAGCTGTGACAAGACAAAGTAATAATAATAACAAGATAGAGAGTAATAATAATAAAGAGGTTGTCTGAGAAGAGGTTATATATGATGCTATGTTTTCTCCTTTATGCCCTCTGTTATGTAAGCACAACGGAGAAAGATCTTCCTGACTCCTTCATCAGGAAGTGGCACTTGGATCACCTACCAACAAGCCAATTTTCTGTGTGCGCTGGTGAGATAGCTGGGGTTTATGTCACTTTTTCCAGGATTGTCACTCCATTTGTGAGAATGGTTGTGATTCCAGCATAGCTGCATGTCTACTCCGTGAGCATGCGAGAGTCGCATTCTGATGGCGCTGTGCAGACTGGCCAGGAGCAGAGCCCTCTGTGCAGCCTGTGCCAGCCCCAAGGATTGTGATTCACGTGCAGACCTTAGTGAGTTGAGCTGAAGTGGGCAAGCCATTTGCTTCGTCCCTAAAACATTTTCTATTCAAGTGGTGCAGTATGTGCAGAGCAAGGAATTGCACAATATTTATGTTGAGGATGAGCTTGGAAATTCAGTGAATATCCATATGCTAAGAAATTACTTCAGAGAAGTTTTTGCTATGTTTTCATAAAAATTTTAGGTGCAAACGCTACTTTTTATGGTTTTTTATCGTAACTTTAAATTTTTACATGCTGAAGGATGTCAAAAAAGGAGTGGGTGTGCTTGCATGCATTTCCATGTACATAAAAGTAAGCATCTGCAGAGAGTGTTTAAATGTGTAACAGAAAGGCAGCAAAGCTCCATGGGTCTGGTTAAGGGCTTGCTTAGCTGGCATAATGTTGCAGTGCTGGCTAAGGTTTTATTGTAGTTGATCTTTTTTTTTTCGGTAACAACAATGAAGTGACATTCATACGGCCTAGTTTCAGAATGCTGTGTCTCTGCCAACAATTTTAGGCATTACTTCTTTTTAAAAGGAGTCAGGATTGTTCTTTTAATCCAGCAGTGAAGTGAGGATGTTCCTGCTTAAGAACTGTTTGCTTACTGAAGTTGTGAATGTAATGGGGGCTTTATACTTGCTTGTCCTCAAGGCTCCTTAGTATTTAAGGCATCTTAGTTGTGATGATGTATCTCAGTGCTCTTGAGTTCTGTTGTGATGATGTATCTCAGTGCTCTTGGGTTCTGTAGTGATGATGTATCTCAGTGCTCTTGGGTTCTGTAGTGATGATGTATCTCAGTGCTCTTGGGTTCTGTTGTTAAGCCCATTGCAGTTGCAATATGTAGTCTATCTAGTGGATCTTCTGAGTTCCTAAATTGTAGGAAAAATACTAATTCTGATTGTTATTTATGTTGCTTGGTGTAAGAAAGCTCTTATATTTTGTCCACAAAAACCTTCATTTAAGGTTAAGGAGGACTGGATGCCATGATAATTGCTTCTAGTAATGCAGTATGTGGGTTCAAAAACCAAATGTGATACTGCTTAAGTGAAAAGCATTAAGTAATAAATACCTTTCTGTAAGATATGACACAAGTTTTAATGAAAACTGGGCATGTATTTCTGGGGCTTACAGTCTGGACAAGGAGCAATGACTTTCCAGTAAACACAAGTACAATCCAGTACTGCTTTATTAAAAGCTTTTTTGTGTTTCCAATATATATTATATTAGTAGTCTTATCCTGTTTGGAAATAAAGAATTATTTCTGGATTTTTTTTTTAATAGGATGTATTGTCTTTCTAAAATCTATCACACAGCTTTCTGTTGCTGTGCTGCAGTTGTGATGTATCTATCTGGTAAACAGAAGGGACTAAACAGAAGGGTACACCTGTCATGTGGGTGCTTTCTGTCCTTGAATTCGTCCCCATCTTCTTCCTGATGAATCAGTTTCGGAGGTGCTTCATAAGATTTTTCATACCACCTTGCTCAGCTTGATTCAGAAGTCATGCATATATCTCAAGAACTTATGCTGGTTAAGAGAACAGGGCTGCACTTTGACAATGCCCCTGCCAAAGCTACATTGAGGTTGTTGCCCTTGGCCTCTTTTTGATAAAGGTTTGTGACAGTGATTTTCAAAGTTACTGAGACTTGTGAGCCTGGGAACAAAGTTCTGCCAGGAAAGCAAGCTATATCAGCCTGTACAGCAGTTGGTTTGAAAACTGTTATAAAATCAGAAAGAAATGGAGCAGCTTTAAAAGCAGGTGAATTTTTGGAGCTATGGCTGCCAGGTGCTGATGAGCACGTGAAAACTGGGGAGCTGCCTGGCAGATATTTTTGAATCTTTCTTTCTGTGAATGGAAAAAAGCACTTGGAGTTTGCTTTTTAAAATTCACTTATCATCCCATAGGATTAGTTTGAAGATTACTTCCTCCTTTACCAACCAAAAATGAACTCTTGGCTCTCAAGAGAGGTTCTGCTCTGCTAATACAATATTTAACAAAGTAGATGTAGTGGATTCATTTTTATCCTGTGACTTTCTGTTTGAGGACAGCAGTGAAGCTGTAATTTAAATAAGAAAGGTCATGTTACAGTGCCATGATAGGAATGTATATAAAGGAGGACCATAGGAAGAATTCTGGGAAAACAAATGTTTTCTTGATGGTCTTATTTAGGAGAAGATGGGTGAGGTGGAGTATACATGGAGGTGTATGTGGCTTTTTAATAAAACCACAGATTGCTGCTTCTGTGGCAATTTGCTAGTGGATTATACTTTTTAAAAGTAATAAAAGCACCAGTTTTTAACATACTGGAAGTCATTATTGTATGATAAATTTCAACTTTTTTCCCATTAACTGTTAAAGAGCAAAGAAAAATGAAACTTGATGAAAAAATTTATCTGAGATGTTATATGATTGCTTCTCTTCCAGACTGTCCTTTGGACTCAGAGTTACTAGTGGCATGACAGTGCTCTAGAGAATTTTCATACAGCTTTAATATTCCAGTGGAAAAATCAGTATTACTTCACAATGTAGAGAAATCATATTGAGATAGTATTTTTGGTGCCTTCTAGAACATTATTAAATAAGTACAATATTAAGTGGGGTGTTAACTTCATTTCTCTAGTGTTAAGCATCCCAAACAATAATATGCTCAGTATTTTTTTGTAAGAAACTTTTTCTATATTGTAACCTTGACTTCAAAGGATCACATCAGTTAGTAGTGTTGCCTTGTATGCTGAAACATGATAGGCACTTTCTAGAGAATGTAACAATTTTTCTTTATGATTGTATCTTCCAAAACAGTTTTGACATATTGAAAAGTGAATTTTTAAAATGAAATATGAATCTAAATGTATTGAGTTTTGGAAAAGTTACTAAATTCAGCTTTTTTAAAAAAAGCATCTACATGTAATTTGTGTTAGTAAATGTAGTTACAGGTCCCTGTACTACTTGAGCAGCAATTTTTTTCCCGTTAGAAGGGACATATGATGACCTTTCCACTGTCTTTAAGTTGTCATGGGAAAAGCAAGTTTCTGTCAGTCATTAATCACCCAATACAGTATGAATATATCAATATATTAATGTATTGTGGAGTGTGACCTCCATATTTAGCTCTGTTTATGAATTTCTGTGGCCTTTGATGATGGTCTCTTGTGCAGTACATCTTGAGGCACATAATGAGTCATTGCATTTCCAGATATGTGGTGTGTTGGCATATTTATTAACAGAGGTGCTAGTAACGTTCTGTGTAGTAAAATTTGCTGTGTAAAGAGAAGATTGGGTGGGTCCCCCCCCCCCCCCCTTCCTTCTTTCTTTATTTCTGGGTATGTTTTGAACCACAAGGTCTATCAGTGGATGTAGGCCTGAAGAGGATAACAAGGCTGTAAGTATAACATCCAAACTAGTCAAAGCCAAGTACCACCCTGAAGCTGAAGAATACCCAGCATACATAAGTGAATGATCTCAAGGGAAGGAGGGTAGATGTTGAGGCTCTTCTAGCAGAATGCTCAGGATCAGCTGCCTAGCAGTGAGAGGCTGCCTGCCTCTCTTGGTGGGCATGTATGGATGTCTCAGGCCAGCTGGATCATTGAGTCTTGCTCTCCTGTCTTTTGCATAGAAGCCTTTTTATATTTGCTTGTTTTTCTTATGTATGACTGAAGATTGGGGGCAGGAGATGTGGTAGGGTATTTTGGGGTTGGTCTATCTTCCCTTATTGCTAAGCATTCATACCTACTTGTATACTTTTTGCCTGCCTTACCTATTTGATGTCAGCAGTCTACTGTAACACCTTCCATGTAAATTGGGCATTAGGGCATGGGTGCTCATAAGGGAAGTGTACATATCCAGATTTTTACCAGTTGTATTTAGCTAAGGTTATATGATGTTTTGGGCCTTACTTTGGACTTCTCTGCACATAAAGATGGAAAACATGGAACTGTTACTTAAAACAGAAAAAAAATTTGAGGATTGTTTTGTGTAAAGTTCTTAATACTTTTTTTTTTTTAAGAAAATGCTTGTGTTGTAGGAAGTACATTATATGTTGGAATATGCATTATTTATCTTCATCAGAGATAGATATGCTAGAATGAGCTTCTCTGTGGGAAATTCTTTCTATGAAAGTGATAGACTTTCTGCTAAACCCATAACTAGATTCTGTAATGATTCAAATTGCAGAAGAGAAAGCTGTTGAAAGAAGAAAGTGCACCAAATACAAATCACTCTGTCAGCTACTGTTGCTGGAATAAACTGCATGCTCTGCATGGACTTCAGGAAAGCTCCAGATAAACCAATCGCAACAAGCCATATCAAATACCCCATTTCTGCTGACTTTTTTGTTTTTACACTCTAGCTCTGGTGCTTTTGTATTTGAAGGGGAAAGGTTTAGACATTAGGGGTTTGATAGTATTTAGGAGATAACTGACACAATGACATTGATTTATTTGGAAAGTTTGCCAAGTTTTGTTTGCTATATTATATCCTGTGTACATGTAGCTAGTTTTCTGCTCTGTAGAAGTAAATGTTCTTCCTCATTGCTATACAAAGAGTAATGATGCTAGTCAAAGGGAGCTGTTAAATTCTGTTAGGTACAGTGCAAATAAAGGGTCTATTTAAAGAGGAAAAGGCCATTCTAAATCAGAAAGGACACTCAGAACCTAAAAGAAACTGGGCCATGCTATTGTAAATAAAAATTAAGTTTTTGAACTCTTAACATTCCCAGTTGTGTGAATGTCACAAGCAAAGGTTTATATTAGTAGGTCTGGTGGAAACTACATTTTGTGAGAGATTTCACGAGAGTTAAATGAAAAATGATGTGTCTAATAGACTACCAAGCTGCAATGACAGAAGAAAATAAAATGTTGAGGCACAGAATTGCTTTATTGTAACTGCTTTTAATATTAGAATACTAATTATTGGAAGATTAAGGTACAGAAAGAAATAAACTTTTTATCATTGAGTTTGCTTTGATAACTCTCATTAGACAAAACCAGGAGTCTCTTATAGACTGATCTAAAAGTACTTAAAATACAGTGATGGTCAAAAAGCTAGATGTTGAAAGTGTTTCAATACAGTTACAGAATTATGTGGTTTATGATTCTTTAATTAATTTTCATCAGAGTTTAAACTTGATGCCCTAAGTAGGTGTAGTTAGAAAAATAAGAAAAGCATGATGTGTAGGACAGATTTTACTCAGTTCAGAACAAATTCTACTAATGAATATATATATATTTTTTTTTTTTTTAAATGCTTTCAAAGTAGTAGTAGGAAACAACAGGCATATGAAACATTTTCTTTGTTCTTTACCTTTTCTCATTCTTCTCCTAAGAATCAAGAATTTGAAAATCCAAAGGAAATAAAGATTACTTCTTGTCAGATATATGTAGCCTCAGAAACAGACGGCTAAGAGTTTAAAAAACAACCATTTCAATCTTCAAAAATAAAATTTTTAATTTAAAACATTAATATTTATAGGTTTCTTGCTCAGGAATTCGTTTAAGTTCTAGAAGCAATTAGTTTTATAAAGAGATCTTAGGAAAGCACAGCATGGGAGGTATAAATAACTCCTGTGCTTCTGCCCATGAGGCACAGCTGGCATGTGATTTGGGGATATTTGCAACTATATTTTTTGAAGTTTTCTTTGCTGACAACTGGTGCAGACAAGAATAGTGGTTAGAAAGATCTGTGAATGCATTAAGCCCTTGCAAATCAATGCTAACTAATGAATGGATATTTGAAAGAATTGTTCCATTCACAGCACTATCAAAGCGGTGTAAGTAACTCTGGGGGTTGTTCATTTTCTTCCTTTTGCTTCTTTTATTCATCATCCCTGCTTGCTGCCTTTGTTCATGCTGCTGAACTAGAACTGAAGATCTTCAGGTTAGGAACAGTGATGTTTGTGAGGGTGCCAGGGTCAGAGGTCAGGAACAACTCAGCAGCTCTTAATGCATCCCATGTTGGGCTTAGAAAATCATGTGTCTGACATCTCAGTGGAAACCCGCCTCCTTTTTCTCTCCAACATCTTGCTTTGTGCTGGCTGTCAGCAGGACATAGCAGCTGGGCCAAATATCACCAGATTTTTACTGTTCTTTCAGTTACAAATGAGGTCTTGTCCTGAAAAAAGAGAGGCTGGCAACTGGCACTTCGTTTTTATGACAGCAAAGTGAAGAAAGAAAGAAGCTAACCCAGGTGTACTGGGGTTTGGCTGAGAAGTTCAAAGTTTTTTTGGTAGCTGTTTGAACTCTGTGTCCAGAAACTCATGATAGAATAAGCTGGGAATATTAAGGTGGAATCAAACATTGTTCTGCTTGTAGGAGTATTTTCATCTTTTAACCTCTTTCTCTTCAGAAAGTAACTGGGTAGGAAAAAAAGAAAGAGGAACCCAAAACCTCTGTGCATCGATGGCAAAGATTTTACAGTCTTTTTGTCTTACTTTTTTTCTTAAATAGTCATTTAAAAAACCCTTAAAGAGTACTTCAAGTTAAAATTTTTCTTCCGTAGGAAAAATAAAAAGTGTATCACTAATTCTGAAAGAACTACCTTAGGAAAACTATGGCCAAACCCCAAGTTTCACAAATGTGGCAAAAGGTGGCCAAAAGGAAAGTGATTTCACTGTTAGAAGTTTTCCTAGTATCTATCGCTGTAGTATTGTTCAAAGGTTTATTTGAATAATTTTTACTTGTTTATTTTTAATTTATAGTTCATGCCTATCTTTTATGGCCACCTTATCCCTAAAGACATTACTGTGACTGGAAAACTGGAGTGCTCATCTTGGAGAAGACAAGGAAAAACAAGAACTTAATGTGTTTAATCAAACAGGGGAGAGGATGACAGGACAGAGCCTGGGAGGTCCTTGGCATTGGTTCTATATTATTTGAAGTAAACC
Source organism: Vidua macroura (assembly GCF_024509145.1). Lineage (NCBI taxonomy): Eukaryota > Metazoa > Chordata > Aves > Passeriformes > Viduidae > Vidua > Vidua macroura. Next base: position 47,877,940 of record NC_071574.1, read on the forward strand.
TGTAGCATTTCACTACTTAAAATGTGGTAAAGGATGTGAATTATGCTACCATTGAGCACAGAAACTTTTTGAAATGTATTGAAGCTAAAGTTTAGCATCACTAAAAATCAGTCTTGGTGTGCCAAACTGGTGTCTTGCTGTAGATGAAAGTCTTTAAAATAAAAAAAAATAGTATGCACTGCACTTCTTATTCTGAAAACCTGAAGTGAGGAAGTACTCTGTCCTCAGTTAACTTTAATTTAGATACTGTTTTTTTAACATGTAAGCTTGCACATTTCTGTTTTTTTCTCAAGCTTTTGTATCTCTTTTCTGGTTGCTTACTTCTGCTGAGACCATCTACCTAATGGTGCTGAGAGAAATTATGTTAAGTCCTTGAGAATTGTTCACAGTTTTAAGGCTGAGGTTACTGAGTGAGACTGACTGACAGAAGGCAATTGTGAATATCGGACAGTTTTAGAGTTTTAGAGAGAGGTGACAGAGACCCATGAGGTGCAGCTGTGCCATCCCTACATGATTAAAACATCTTGGTGTTTTTTGGTGGTGTTTATACGTGACCACACAAACTTAAATACCACATCCTGAAAGAAAAAGATGAGCGATGAGCTCTGGATGTGAAGCTCGCATTTCCAGGTCACTGGCCAAGAGTGTAGCTTGGCAGAGGCCAGAGCTTGTTATCGTTTGGTGGTTTGCATTTGGTCTCCTTCCAGATGTCAGGATTGGAGTGCTCCCTGCTTTGAGGCCCTAACCCCCGACTGAGCCACCGTCCCACCGTGCCCAAACTGCACCTCTGCTTCTGTTCCCCCCAGAAGCTGGTCAGTTGTTCCTCTCAGCTGTGTTTTGTTACTGGAGAGTGATTAATGAGGTAATGTTTTATTAGGATAGATACAGAATTTGCCTGTGTAACCTCAGTATACTAAGGAAGCTTGAGCTCCAAAACCTTGATCAGAGAGTCTGAGATTTCCAGGGTTAAGTGGGAATAACTGGGCAATGTTTAATATCAGTTCTGTTAATAGTATACCTTAGCAGGAATGAAGAAAGTATTGCTCCATTTTAGAAATAATGCTGCCAATATATTTCTATATTGCAGCTTGGGAGATGGAAGCATTGACTACCTGTCTGTACTAATTCTGGTTTGAAACTTAAGTGACCTAATTTTTTTTTTTTTTTTTAAATCATGTAGCAGTTTTAAGGGTCTGTACAAGATTATCAGACCATTATTTGCTTTGTGATATCCTCTACTAGGGTATTTCACCCTCTCTTCCTAAAGAGGGTTGAACACTGGAGAATTTTTAAAGCAGAAACATAGTAGTTTCTTATAATTTTTCCTGCATATTCCTCATTTTGATATTTGTCATGAAATGTGTAGTCTTCTAAATGTCATACAAGTGCTGCTGTCGTTATTGGCCAGCCATAGTTGGTGTCAGCACATGCAGTTAGATACTTATTTCCTTTTTAAGCCTCAAAACATGGTAGTATTTGAATGACTGCAGATCTGAATGTGGCTATGACAGAGTTGTCTCACCTCCTTACAGGCTGCTCTCTTTAAAATATAGATTGATGTATAAACATGTTTTTATCCCTGTCCATCAGCTTGTAGGCCAGCATATCTGTTTCTTTGCTGATAGACTGTGGGTATTTTCCATGTCTTCCTACACAAATACAAAACCTACTATTTAATTTTTACAAAACGGTGTAGGAAATGCTGTCACAACATTGTATAAACCATGTAGCAGATGATACCTTGTAAGAGGGAAAGCAGATGTTATTTAAAATGTGAACTGATGGGAGCAAAGGCTATGTGTTCAAGAGGTCCACCCAGCAGCCAGGCACTAGGACAGGGGGTGCTCAAGGGGTCTGTCCAGCAGAAAGGCACCACAATGCTTGTGTCAAGCTATGACATCTGTAATCTTATCATCATGATATGGGAGCCAAGAATGCCAGGTGTAACATTTTCCACTTGCCCTGGACTCCTTTTCAGTTGGCAACAGATTTTGGAGCAGTGTTTTTGGAGTTGTCGCTGTTCAGTGTGCCCATCCTGTCCCACTTCTGTGAGTCATTACAAGATTCTATGTCTCCAGATCTGGGTCTGTTGTGAAACTGCAGGGCAGTGCAGGAGGGATCTCCATACCCGCTGAGCCAGGTGTTGTTCATGCAGGTCATGCTGAAAGCCCCACCTTCTCTGGTGGCTCCACAGCCAGAACTTCCCATTCATATCAACCTCAGCCTCTCAGTTTCAGTTCTTTGCAATGCTTTTTAGAGCTTAAATGAATGTATTGAAACCAGATAAAGGTTCCTACTGTGGAGAGAGCAAACTACTTTTTAAAGTAAATTAGAATCAGATATAAACTTATAATGAAAGTTGAGGGAGATAGGAGAAAAAAGGTTTTTTTTTTTCCTTGTGATACCCATACATGCAGCTCGAATCTTTTAAATGACCAATTTAGCCATATATTTTGGAGTTCCACGGACAAGCATATGACAACCTATTTTTATTTCAGATGTGACTAGTCTCCTCCCATGAAACTGACAAAGAAGCTGTTAACTCTGAAACCTTGGTGTGTTTATGGTGGCTAAGAATAGCTCTGCGTGGCACTGAGTATTGTCTTCATATAGAAGTCCAGTTTGAGTCCTGGCTATGTACGTGCATGCTGGGTGGGATTTTTTTGCCAGGTTTATGCTATGCCCTTGTGCTTTGTCTGAGGACATAAAGCCCTGAAGGTTGTCATCTGCTTCCCTAAGGAATTGCACAACTTGGGATTCTTCCTAATTTAGTTTAGTTTTATTTCCAGTAAGCATGGATAAATTTAGTCAGAAAGTCTGATTAGAAATACAAGTGTCTCATGCTTATTCTTAAAAAAAAAAAGATTGCTAACTAGGGTCTCATGTGAACTCAACACTACCTTTTGCTATTAAAGACTTAAAAAGCACTGAGAAACCTCAAAAAACAATGCCCACTAACCCAATCATGTAAAGCAAATTTGGACATGTCCTAATGAACAATCCTAAATTTTCTATATATTTGTTCATTTTCATATTCATCAAACTTTTTTTCCCAAGAAAATAGATATCCCAGACTGTCAATAAATTAAGCAGCTGACACTGCTGTTTTTTCTGTAGAATTTGATGAATGAAGGACTTGGCTCAGAAGAGCACCTTTGATAAACAGGAAAACCACAGACAACTAACTACACCTAATTTAAAAACAGAACTTACAACAGCATTATGTGTCTATGCCTTCACAAGGAAATTTTTGCTGTAGTTGAAAAATACTCAGTCTCTTCTATGTGCTAATAACTCTTTGGTAATATCTACTGGGAACTGAAACTCACTGGAGTTGAATTTTCAGAAGAGCTGATCCCCTGAATGCAGGGCAGAAAATTTCATTCAGGAAAATGATCAATATTTTTTTTTTTTTACAGTTAAATTTAGGTAGTTACCTGGATATGAAAAGAAAGAGGGTTTTGTTTTTTTATTCCTCAGCAAAATTACTGTAAGAATATGCTTTTGAAAATGTTGGTTTCACTTTTTTGTTTTTCTGCCCATTACATGTTTGTGTTAAATGTGGCAGATTGGGTTAGTCCAGTATATTTTCCTTTTCAGCTCATATGTTCATATGGAGGATTACCAGGCAAAACTGACAGAATCGGAGTGTGGAACAGTTGTTCTTTTCTGAAATCGATATTTAATGCATGAGACATTTTCTATCCCTGATTTGTGTATGCTTGAGCATATTCCAATGCTGGATTGTATTTGTTTATTTATTCTCTTCTTTGCTTTTTTAAATCCTTGTGTATATATACCTAACGCTTCAATTTTCAAAACATACCTCAGTATCAGAAATAATATTACAATATTTCTGAGCACTTCACTAGGCAGTTATCTACAAAGATATGAAGGTGCTCTTTAAGTGGACCCAGTCTGGGCTAATGCATTGGTTTTGGGGTGGTTTTTTCTTTTTTTTTTTTTTTCTTTTTTTTTTTTTTTTTCTTTTTTTTTTTTTTTCTTTTTTTTTTTTTTTAATTTTTGTTTGTTTGTTTGTTTTTAAATGATACATTATTTGAAGTTCATGGTTGCTTTATAACTGATGTTCCAGAGTCCTTTTCCAAAATCTTTTAGAGCAAAACTGCCAGCATTCATTAATTTCTTGCATTTACTCAGGAAAGGTATAAATTTGACACTAATGAGGATAATTGAGGATAATGAGGATAATGAGGAAAAGTTTTTTCCTCTTTGAACTGGGAGCTGGAATTGCCCTCTTCTTACAAGGAAAGAATAAGCAGGCAGCGAAGTGAGAGAAGGTTAAACAAACTACCTTGGGTTGTGCTCTGCAAGAGACCTCTTTGCAAAAGCTGCTGGCTTCTGACACAATCTTATTTGGAAATAAGATTAAGCATAAATTTCTTGAGTATTTTGACATTATTTTTTCTTCAAATGCAGTGGACCAATAGAGTTTTTAATATCCTTAAGTCTGCAAACTGAGGATGTGAAGTTTTGTTTTTCCAGAGAACTCTGGATTAGAAAAGATGAGATAAGGTATTTAAGTTTCTGTTTGCTAGTTAACAAAGGCATGCCTGTGGTCACTTTGACCTTGTTACAGGATGCATTTTTTTGTGTGTGGTGCATACCTATCTTTTAATATACTGAAAGGAAATAAAACATCATCACAGGTGATATGTTTGCAGTGACAACTGTTAGAGTGAAGTCTGTGCAGCTTGCATTTATGTGTATTCCTTTGCTGCTATATCCTTGCCTTAGTTTTAGATTTTAAATGCTACTTTTTAAAACTTTAGATTTAGTTTGAGTTTTTCTTTCTCTTCATGTAGTTTGCCCACCATGGAAATGAATTCTTTATTCAGAGTAGGTTCACTCTCATCATTACTGTGGAAATGTGTGCTTCCTTAACTTACAGATCAGTGTATAAGGAAATCTGGAATAAACACTAGTGAATAAAATTCTTTTTCCTTCTCTTTCTACTCTTTCACTCCCCAGGCCTGACTTAGTGCATCTTTCCACTGCTGCCTTTGCCTCCCTTCTGCTTTTTATTTTAACATAATTTAGCCAAGCATTGATATAATTTTATTGCCTTTGTTATCTCATGCTTAACACAGGATTCAGAGCATCAGAGTGTTTCCAGCCTGGTGCAGCCTTCAATTTGATGGCAAAAATGGGTTTCTCTCTTAGTAGTAAATGTTCTGTTCTTTGCCCCGGTTCCCTCACCCCATGGGCTGAGCAGGGCACACTTTCTGTGCTAATCAGAAAAGTCATGAGTGCATGCAAATTTACCAGCATGCCCTTCCCTGTTGCTTGAAAAGTTGACCATCAGTATCTGGCTCTCAAATGGGAGGGAGTCCATCAGCCAGGAGAGGGAATAATGAGAAACCAAACTACCCTCAGCAAGCTTAAATTTGCTCTGTAGGAACCTTCATCCCCTTCGGAATCTTCTTCTAAATAATAAAAAACTGCAGGAGATGGAACTGAAGGAGAAATAATACTAATGAGTTATGGCCTCTCAGGCATTACATGAATGCACATACCCTCTAAAAGCATGGTAACTGACTGGTATGGTGGTGACCCTGAACTTACAGGCCCCCATGAAAAGCAGGGAATACTACTGGCTCAGACTTAGTGGGGGCTCGCTTTACATTTTCCAGAGTGCAGGTGAATCAGAAGAACTAACAGAACAAGCCAGTGTTATGCAATTCTGTCTTTGCTCTCTATATTCAGTGGGAAGTTGATGTCTTTGTTCCTGTCACAGAAATAAAGTTAAACAAAAAATAAGCATCAGATACTGCCCTTTAAAATTAATACTGTAAGCTTTTCTTTTTTTTTGGCAAGTTAATAATATTGGAATAGAACTGCTTCTGTGTTTGCATCTTTAATGAAAGTATGATTTGCCATGCTGTAAAAGCCTAATGCTAATGAGGATAGGAAGTAAAGAAACAAGTTTAGGGGGTTTTTTACACTTATGTGGTTATTCTTTTGAGGGAACACAAAATTTGTAAATGAGTGAATGTTGACAGTTATGTATGTTCATTTGTTAAAGTTCAGTGTTTTGAAGGAAGCTGAGATACCAGGATGGATACCTACATTCTTCACTTGTGCTGTGCAAAGTAGTTCTGACAGTTAAGGGCTTGTTAAGTCTTCACAAGGTCTATTGGGAAAGGAGACTGTAGGTACCAGATGTGTGCTTGGGGTGGTATTGTTTCTCCGAGAAGTTTGCAACTTATTTACAGAACTGTTTTCAAACAGAAATTCAAGTCTAACTTACTGTATTGTATGTGCAGCTTAAAATTGAATTGAAGGCTACAGTTGTATAAAATGTCAAGACACTAAGAGCATTTCTGAAAACTACTGTTGGGAATTTAACTTGGAGCCCTGAACCTTTACATTCCTGCCATTATCCTGCTTCCAAATGTGATGGATTATGTTTAGATTATGGGCAGATGAGATTTACCCTTTACATTCTTTGAAGCTGATCTTGCATGAGAGCAGCTGACAGTGAAACAAGGCACGTTAAATAAATTAGTAGTTTGGAAGTATGCTATTAATTAAATCTCGCTTCTTTCTAAGTAAGGGTTTCTGTGAAATTCAAAATATTGTTTTTAATTAAAGTACTTTATTTGAAGAGGTTTTCTATTCTGACTGTTGTTCTAGAAAAGGAATTACATAAACTATATTTTTAATGATCTGACACTTTAATGGCCAGGATATCCTGATGGCATGCCGTAATCAAGAGTGACTGGGCAGGACTTGAGACAATTGAGTTCAAACTGATTTCCTCTTCCCCCTCCAGTTTTTGTGTTCTATCACATTGTTTTCCACTGTGTATGGTTTGCTCTTTTGGCATCTTGTGCTATCAAAATTATTTTTAATTTTTCTTTTTTTCCTGTCTGATAATAATCTACATGCATGGTCTACCATACAAGGCTCTGTAAAATGAGTCACAAAATGAGTTGTACTTCTTGCATATGCATGTAGAAGTTTCAGCCAGTATTTCCATCTATTGCTAGCTGTTGTGCTGTTGAAGATTTTTTATAATAGATGTAAAAATTATTTTATATATTTTTATAATAGATGTAAAAATTATCTTATATTCATCTTTGTGATTTTTAAAAAAATTACTGTTTAATTTTAAATTTCTTGATTGCCATGGTGTAGTTGATTGTGCCAGAGGTGGGACATTCTGTCCTGCTGTCAGACACTACATTAGAATTACACAGCACTAGAGATCAGATGATCTTCAGCATTATCTTTGGAGCTGGAACTTTTAGCAGCCTTTGATGCTGTCAAATCCAACATTCTCAGTGGACAGAGGGAGCCCAGTAACAACTAACAGTCTATTTCTGACTACCATCCTGGGTTTCCTCACACTATCCTGTATGTCAGATCTAATCTCTTTTTCAACCATTAAATTTCTTAATAAAAGTATTTGTGTGTTCTACTCCAGTAAATAAAAAATACTCATCCATCTGATTTAGGTGATTGTACATTATGTAGGTGGCTGTTGTTTTTCCTGTTCAGCCACAGTTCTGTAGAGAAGCAGGTGCTCTTTGTACAGTATGAGGTTAGAGGTTTAGAAAGAATGTTTAGTGGAGTTGCTACTTCTCCCCTATGTATAAATATAAGAGGAATGACTGCCACAGTCCATAATGGCAAAGCCAGTAGGATTTACTTGAAGAAATTCGTAGCCCAGTTTCTCTCTTCTCATGTATCTGAGTTTACACAAAGTAAGTATTTAAAAATAATTTCCCTGTTTTTATCTCTAATCCATTTAATCTTTCTATCTGTTGTAGAGTTTCAGGAAAGAAATCCTATACCTATTTTAGTTTTGACTTTTCAAAGTAGGGAAGTGACTATAAGAGATGAAGTCCCATACAGGAACTGGAGTATATGCTGGTTAGAGTTTGCTCAGCTGCTAAAGCAGCTAGACAAAAAGAATGTCTTGTTATCTTCATAATGCTTCCTCAAAGAGCATCTGAATATTAGTACAGAAAAGGGGAAAAGGAGCAATGTGGCAGAGAATATAGCAACAAGTCTTCAGAGGATTATGATGATGGGGAGTTTAGAAGGGAAAAAGACCTTTCAAGCATTTTTTTGTGTTTGACACATAGGGAATTCACTTCATAAAGCCCAGATGATGGTTATAGGTGTGGAAAAGATGCTGGAGAAATTTTCTTCTAAACTGGAATATTTGTGGTTTGTTTGTTTGAGGTAGTATTGTTTTTAATTATAAAAGCATCACTTTTAAGTTTGATGCAATATTACTTCTCTTTCGCTTTTTCTCTTGTGGAAGACTGTTTGATTGCATTTCTTATGCAACTTATGCCAAGAAACTTACACCAAATGCAAATCTAAAAATTACATTTTAAGAATGAAAGTTCCAGAGATATTAACAGCGGTGAAGAAGGCTACTGAATCTCTGGAAGGACTAAATTACTTAGTTATAAGGCAAAGCTCAAAATTTGAGGATTGTCTCAAAACAAGTCTCAAGCAGCAAGATTTCTAAGGGATTGTAATCTGGCCCACATACGTAGAAAACCAGATATTGCCAGACAAAGTTTTATACCTTAGAATTTCTGCTGTGTCTTTGTGTTGGCAAGAAGTAATGTTTCTATTACCTTTCTCGCCTGTGTTTTCAGAGGCTTTGAGAGCAGAAAACAAGCTTCATGTGAGTACCTGTAACTAGACAAATTTACAGCTGCTCTTCCAGTTGAGTCAACTTTGCCTAAAGAAAGAATGTTCATATTTGCTGCAGGTAAAAAAAACACCTTTACAATAAAACTTAGAGGATTTCTGTGAAGATTTTGTTCTGTGGGGATGTTTTTAGTCCAAATGAAAGCTCAGCTGTCATAGCACCAGTTCCCACAATAAACTCAGAAATACTTTCTGTATTATCTCTCAGGCTATCCTTTATGTTACAGCCATATGGTTAATTAACTGCTTGTTAAAATGAATTTATCTTCTGTTTATTGATGCGGCATTCATTTATGTTTCTTTGTCCCAGAGTTTGGCTGAAATTAAACATATCTGAAATGCCTTAGAGAAGTTTTTAATAGGGAAGTGTTTCTGCTGCAGAAGTAAAATGTGAGTTCTGATTTAGACGTGGAGGGGAAGTTATCAATACACATAAAACTTCCTCTCACTGAAAGGTTGGACTTGGCTTTACAAACTTTACAGTGAACCATACCACTGAACAAAGCCACTTGTAAGCCTGTTTCTACTTCACAGGTAGGTAACCCATTCATCTTATCATCGTGTGACGTGGCATAAATGCATGACAGAAGTACCAGCTACTACTGCTGGTTACTTGTTTCCATAAGTCACTTAAAACCAGTAAAGAATTGAGAGAGGTGAGGTAAGAATTTGCACTCTGGGCTCAGTCCATGTGACCTGTTAGTGAGATAATAGTTCTTCTTTGCCTGTTGTTTTGTTGGACACATGTATGAAGCCACAATCTGTTAAACATTTTCCAAAGAAAATTCACTGCATACTGCCAACACAGAGAAAGAATAGAGAATTCTATACCTGGTGTTGCTGGATGAATTAATTGTGTAGTCTGTATTGAAAATAATAGGAAGTTTGTGCATCAAGAACTATGTATCCAGACTAAGGTATGAGAAATAGGGAAAAAAGAGCAGGTTTGTTTTCTTGATCCTGTACATTCTAATGTATTCAAATTGATACCAGTTCTGCTGCTGTGTTTGTATTTGTGGTGTTACCAATCAGTTCATGTGTATTATATAAAACAAAGGAATATCTAGACGTCACACTCTATGAAAATGTATGGTCAGTCGTCCATAATAGATACTTAATTTCACTGTCAAAGACTGTGAATTTTGTTCACATTATTTAGGTTACCTTGTAAAATGTAAAGTGACATTGCTCTGGTATCAGGAGGCTGTTTTGCCTCTCCCTTGGCATTGAGTGTTTCATACCAGTATCAAGATTAAAATTCATATTAGGTATGGGGTTTTTTAAGGACCTCGTAAGAATGCCTCAAAAAAGGGCATCTAGCAGAAACTCAGTTTCTTGATCTGTCTAAACATATTATTGAGAAAAATTTACATAACCAAGAAAATCAGAATAGCACTTGTATAAAAATGGATGTGCTCAAAATTAGTATATATTTTATGAGTTTGCAATTTTTTTCTCTTTTATTGTATCTAGTAGCACAGTTTAAGATTGGTACTACCTTGCTGGTAAATAAGTGTTAATGAAATAAATGAGAAAGTCTGAATAAATGCAGTATAATGCAGAAGTGTCCACTAATTCTGCAGAGACTGCTGAGTCTAGCGCGTTTGATGCTGGTGAACCAAGGAGCCAGCCACGTGTGCCACAGTACTGGGTGTGCATGACATCAGCAGGGATTCAGTATAGCTGGAGCAAGTGAGGCAGGGATAAATCCAGCTTTCAGACAGGCTTCATGCACTATCAGTAGTGCTACATAGTTGGAACAAAAACCACTGCAGTGAAGTAGACCTGCTTGTCTGCTCTGCCATCACATGCTTCAACAACCCAGGTAAACTACATCCTCCCATCACTACTGTGAAAGCAAATCCAAGAGATTTGAGTGAAGAATGGCTCTTTCTTTTTATTTGCTTATAGGTTGGAAGCTAAGATCTGGAATGTGCACCTGTTTTTAGAGCAGTGTTTGCTGAGTTTCGTTGTGTTCATAAAGCTGTTTACTGTACTTTCAAGTCATAAGACTTTATTTTCCACTGGTAGGAGCAAGCAGACTTTGGAAACAGTAGAAACCCGATGATCAACAGGACTTTCAGAATTGTGAAATAATGATAAATTTAGTGAAGAAGTTGCTCTGAAAAACAAGGTTCTGATCGGGGACATGGGAAACCTAGGTTTAACATTTGGGCTCTATTCATAATTTGTTGGGATCATTCTGGATAGACTGCCATCTTTTTTGAGCATTGACATCCTTTTTAGAAAAAAAATATTCTTTTGGTAAAATAATTAAAGATTTTTTTGTTATTAAACACTCTAATAATCACTACAGACAAGTTTCCATGTATATTAATATCATTAATATATTAATTATATCATTAGTATATTAATTATCATTAAGGCAGGATAAAATGTTCTAGATGTTATCAGAGTAGAAAGCAAGGAGCTTAATTAAAATTCCTTTAAGTAACCACACGTCATATTTTTAGTCTTTGGAAATTTTTGTATTGTCAGTTGGACATGCAAACCCTATTCTACAACAAGTGTCGCAGGAAATATGAAGTACCTCTGAAATTACATGTGCTTCAAAAATAACAGTAAAAAGCTTAATTGCTAAATGTGAGTGATGTAAAATTATCTACTACTTTAGCAATTAATTATAAAAATAGCAACCAAGAATATAAATCTGCTTGATGAAAACTGCAGAGCCCCTCAAGATTGTGTTGAGCATGTTTATTTTATAGTTGGGTACCTTATTTTAAAAAGCAATAAAGTAATTCCAGCTGTGTTTTCAGATACCTGGAAAGAGGGGAGATACCTAATGGAAGTTTTGCTTCAGTCTGAGCATTCCAACTTCCTGAGACACAGCAGCAACTGAAACCAAATTTCAGTTAAAGCAAAAACCACAAAAAACTTGGGGGAAAAGCACATATGAAGTGCCAATGCTTGGCTAAGTGTAAAGTAGTACCCAAAAAAAGTCTGAAAGCTAAAAATCATCATTTTGTATTAGCCATGAAGTAAAATGGACTCATCAGCTGTCACTGGCTGGGGTGTGTTCATTACCTTCCAGTTACCTTTTATGTTTGAACCCTGAATAGTCTCATTGGTAAATAGGATGCTACTTTGTATCCTCAAATACTTGCTGCATTTGGGCTGTGTGAAGAGAAACAGGGTGATAAAATAGTAGCATTCTTTATTATCAAATTGGGTACTAAATAACCTTTTCTAGTTCTAGACACTTGAGTTTAACATGAAACAACTTTGTTTTTCATTTAGCATACATCAGGGCGTGTTGCCTTTTGACCTAGGAGTGTGTTGTCTGTCTAATTATCCTTTGTATTGTTTTACTGTTCCTTGCAACTATCCAAACAATTTGGTGTGGCCCTAGCAACCAAACAATACTGTTTAACAAAGATTTCCTTACTGCATTGCTCCCAGATTTCCCACATAGCAGTAGCTCACATCAGAGCAAACAAACAGGATATTGTTTCAAGTGGATAATATTCACTGTTTTCAAGCGATTTATGAAAGTAGTTTTTTAGTTTTGAACTGTTGCAAGTTGTATGGTTTCTGGTTCCAGATCTCATCTGAAGTTCTGTAGAATGCTTCATGTTTTGAAGCTTCCAAATGATGTTTGAGACTTACGTTTTCTCTGGCAGCTAAGAGTAAAGAACGGCTTATGCTTTGATGGTAAAGAATAGCAGAAAAAGTTATTTAATCCTGTCCTGCAATGACTTTATTTTCCATTAAGCATATTTAAATTCATATAGATCCTTCTTACAATTTTATTGATTGCAAATTCATGAGTAAATTAATCCCACTGAATGTAATTATACCAGATAATAATGTCGTTTGACCTAGCTAAGAAATATGAGAATAGATTTTGACTTTTCTTTAATAAACTCTTGTATATTTACTTATTAAACAGTCGAGCTCCCTCTCCATTTTCCCTCCTACATGTTTTTCTGTGTGTATTTAACTAAATTAATGGTTTTACAAAGCAGATAAAACCATGAACATTGTCATATGCAAGACAAGAGTCTCGGTGCTAATGTGAATTAGAGTCCTCAGCAAATTCATGGATGAAAGTAAATCCTAATTTTTTCTTCCTTTTATGTACTCTTACATTTTAGCAAAACTAAGGTATTTGTAATACTCTCATGGCAGTGTTTATAATTGCTTCAGTTTGACAGTTTTCCCTTGTTTTTTGGGGGTGGTAAGTTCATTGCCACCTGGAGAGTTTGTGCATGTGAACACAGAGATTAGTAACGTGAATGGCTGTAGGATAGCTTTGGCTCTGCTTTGCTGCTGAAAGAGTTAAAAGGCAAGCCCTGTCCCTGCACTGACTCTGTGCTGGCACATTCCTGTATGTGATATGTGCCTTGGACAAATGATTGTGTCAAAATTAATGTGGGGGGAAAATTAATATGCATGCTGCTTTTCCAGTTCAGTTCTTTGTACAGCTGACTCTGTTGTGTTTGCTTGCACAGGAAGGGAGAGAGCTGGCTGGAAGGGATTGCATCCCTTGTCAGTACTGCAGCATGTGCCATCCAAAGGGGGCTGTGTGAAACTATAGCCAAGCAGTGGGGCTTGCTAATGCTGGTGCATATAAGGCTGTCCTGGCGTATGGTCATGACCATTTCCTTGGCTGCATGGTCGTGACCTCTGCCTTGTACTGAAATTTCTGCAGCATTTACAAGAGCTAGTCTGGTTAAAGTCCAGTTGCTTCCTTTTTTTCTTGCCAGCATTAGATTTTTGTCCAGTTTATCCATTTCTAATGGTTTTGCTTGAGCCTGAGGAAGTTTACCTGTGTTCAGATCAGTGTAGACAGCCCTTCATCCTTAGTGAGGGAAGCTGTTTTATAGCTTTTAAAGTTAACATACTAAGGTGGTCCCTTTTACTGAGGATTGAATTGCTAACATAAAGTAAAGATAGCACTTTAAAGATGATCAGCTCTCAATGTTTCCTGATTCTTAAGTGACAGGGGCTTTTTGAATGTGATCTTTTAAAATCTGAAGACAGAAATGTATTACGTAAACACGCTATTAAGAGTTACCTACCTAACTGTCTACATCTGAATATAGTTTGGGATTAAGGAGCACAGTGGCACAGTGGTCTTTCTTAGTTTCCCCAGAGAGTGAAAAGAGCTGGTTGAGTGCCAGCTCCTCACTCTTCAGGAGCAGGAACTGGACCAGAGCTCTGGCATATTCGCTTCAGTCCAGATCATGCGACAGTTGTGGCGTATCCAGTAAGTAAGTCGGGAATGAGCTGAAGCTGCTGCTTTGCTAAATTTCTTCTGACAAGACATAAGTAATGATATTCAAAAGGAGATTTAAACAGTCTCATTTCTTTCCAGCCTGTTAGCATTAATACGTCTTTTAAAATAAGACAGTCCATCTTGTTTGTTGACTAGAACAAAACTTTAGCTGTCTCAGAAACTTTCATATTTAGGATAAAAGCAACTGCAAATGTTAGAAATATATGGTATCTGTTGTGGGCCCTTAGCTACTCAAATTTCTGTTTTGCCTATCCCATGCTTGGTATTTCTGTCTGTTACCTGCTATGGCTATGAAGGATGTCTTTATTCATTCTTTTCACCTCTTCTCAAACCTCTGTGCTCTTGTTTTTGACACATTTTCATCTCTCATTTTCTGGGCTGCCTTTTGATTGATGCTTCAGGATGTCAAGAGTATGGATGCTGGAGAACATAGGCATTGTAAAGACATGAAATATTTTTTCAAGTCCCTGTAATGTTCATGTTTCTGTACTGAAGGATGAGCTAATCATCAGATGTGGGATGAGAAAGAGTTTGGGGTTGTCATCTTCGTTTTGCAGCCTGTGCTTTGTTCTGTTTCTTAATGCTTTTGTGTACTTATATGTAGTGAGCTTCTACCATAGGGATCTAGATCATGGCAGTGTCTGTGATGTCCCATTGTCTCTGGCTGTGTGGGACATGCTCTTCTCTGTCTTTTAGGGCCTCTGTTACTGGGATCAAAGTGCTGGATTGAAGTGTTAGAGGATGTTTAGAAATGTTTTATGACATGCAGTGTGTGCCTGTTGTTCTGGTGTTACCCTTGGTTCCCAGGAACTCAGTTTTGTGACCTTGTGCAAGCCTTTCCAGCCTCAAAGAAAGGATTCTGCAATTTATGTTTATTTCCTGTTTTGTACAACAGGAAAAAATATGCATTGCTCCAGCTAAATATCAAGTTTGTACAGTAGTGTAGACATTAAAAATAAGTCATGTGTAGTTCTCAATAATCTTGTGCAAGGTAACCTTCCTTTTGGATTAGAAACAAGATAGTTGGGGGCATTCAGTTTTCACTCCTGCAGAATTTCTCACTTCACTAGTGCATTTGATAAATGATACATTTCAATGGAAGTTTTGGGAGTCTGTGTTATATTATGTAAAATGTAACTTTCTGAATTGATAGAAGACATAAGGAATGGCCAAGACTTAAGTTGAGAAGATGTGATGTACCAACATTTGGTCTCCATGTTTGGTCTCATGTTTTTTCATAAATGAGTTGAAAAAACCATTTGAGAAAAAGTTGTGGATAATATTTAGCTTATAGGGTTTGCACATGTAAAAACTGAGAACGTGTAAAAAAATTTTCAGGTTCAGCAAAATAAATCAAATGTGTCTCCTCACACTTTACCTACAAAAAGCCTTAAAAAAGCTTACCTAAACACATCACGAAATGTAGCAGAATGAAACAGATGGGAACTAGGCTCCCTGCATGACTGTCTTATGAAAATAAAATCATAATGTAAATAGATAAGAATTATTAATATCAATTCCTAATATCAATTGAAAAATAACATCTGCAGTCATGGAATAAACCAGGGAAATATCAGACCTACCTTGGTATATCTGGGTCATCATTAAGAGGTGTCAACAGTTATTTTGATATATCATGTGCAAGACAAGAATTATAATTATTAACCGTGATTGTTTTGTGTATTGAACCTCTGTGTGTGAGTTCTGAAACATGATTTTCAGTACCGCAGTTCTCATTGCTGGCAGCTTTCCCAGTAAATAAATATTTTGGAGTGCTTTGGGAGAAAGAAAAAATAAAGGTGGATAACTACATGTAAAGTTTGTATACGACAATTTTGGTATGAAAGCAAAAACATTAATTCCTAGGAAATGAAACATATATACAGTTTTATTTGTATTGATTAATAAATATTTCTTACAAGAAACAAGTTTTTAATGTGGGACTAGAAGATCAGTTAGCATGACATGTCTATAAAGGGTTTGCATTCTTGTTAGGAAAATCAGCTTACTGACAAAAAGTGTCAAGGAAGAATTTCTCTTGAAGGTATTTGGACACCAAATAGAAACATGAACTTAATGGATGATCTATAAAGTGGAATCAAGGAATGCTTCTCATACTATAGGGGATATAACCCTTCCCATTCAACCTTCTGATTTTTAGTCATACTTGAACTGAAAGTAGTGTGTGTTAATCATGGTCACTGTGTAGAGCATTGGATTGGTAACAGAAGTGACCAACATTGTAAACCCTTGTGTAACTTAAGAGTAGAAATTCCGACCTAACTAAAACAAATTCTTGTTGTATGTTACAGTTAGTTGTTTCCTTCTGTTTTAGAGAATTTAATGTGTGAAAATGTGTGTGTGATGAATGGGAAAATGTAAAGTGACTGGCACCATGTTTAGAAGCTCTGCTTTATAGCTCTGTGTTTTTCTTGTTTTTTACCTATAGCCTCCGCACCACCCAGCAGAGTAAATAAACGTAGAGTTTCTCCAAGTGTTGTTTCCACCTGGGAAAAGAGAGGCATCATCATGTCTAACATTACTATTGACCCAGATGTGAAACCGGGCGAGTATGTCATCAAAAGCCTCTTTGCTGAATTTGCTGTTCAAGCTGAAAAGAAAATTGAACTTGTAATGGCTGAACCTTTGGTGAGTCCTTTTTTTTATAGTATCTCTCAAAACGGTCTTGTTTTGTTCTGAAATAGGCTGATTTATCATATGTATAGTTACTGAAGAAAGCACTCCCAGATATTGTTGACTTTTCAAAGAGATTACTTCAGGAATAAATAAGCTTCTGCAAACAGGGTTGCTATCTGATTTGTTTTATTGACTTGTGTCAAAACTGTTACCTAGTAGTTACTGGAAACAAGACCTCTTAGTGTATCCCTAAGGTCTGTGAAGTTACAAAGGGAAACAGGAACAACAAAAAAATATTCCTTCATTAATACTGTGAAGTGTGTTTCCTGTCAGTGTTTCTTTTAAATAATACTTTCAAGGAAATATGCATTTGGTTTGTTTTCCAAAGTAATGATACTAACACCTGGAATAATGTAGTAGTCTGCATATATTGGAGATTAAGCAACAAAGCAAAATTCCATTGGTGATCGAGACCTTGTGGTCCTGAAATAAATGATTTTCTTTTAGTTTGGAAATTTCTGAAATAAAAACACCCAAAAACCCAAAGCCACAACAAACAAAAGCAATTTTTTTTTTTTTAAACCTGGAAATTCACTGGGCAGGTGAGATGCTGTGGCTAGCAGAAGGCCAGCTCACAGAAAGCTTCTGTTGACAGCTGCTGCTTGCTGAAGTGTTCATGTGCAGAAAGTGCATATGTGAGCATTTGACCCCCAGTTTTGAAACTTCAGGAAAAAGTTTTCTTAGGAAGCAGTCCAAAAGAACACAAAAGCAGGACTAAAAGTGTTTTGTGGATTATGGAATCATCTTCGACTACAACTGAGGCTGAGGAAAGTGAAACTTTTATTTATACCTATTCTTTATATATATATGTCTGTGTGCACCAGGCAAGTTCACAACTTTAATATAATTTGTCTATTTGTTTTTAAGATATCCAGAAAAGTAAGGTATTCAGGAGGGGTTTATAAGAAAACAAAAAAACTTCATAGCAAAAGGGGCACACAAGCAATGAAGGGTACCTGGCTAAAAATGAGAGGAGAGCTGTAGTGGCAGTGATGCTGTGGGTGGAAAGGCTGGTAGGTCCACTGTCCATCTATGTGCCAAATGCTGCTCCTCCAGCCCCATTTCCATCCATTGGCTAAACAGACTGGGAGGGCAGTGCTTGGCCAGAGGGACAGACTGCTTGGAACTGAGGTGGGCTGAATAGGGATTTTCCTGCAGACATGGCTAGTTTGGAGCCAAATCTAACCAGAATAATGGGAGTAAGGCAAATATAATAGCCCTGGAGTTCATTTGTGCTGCAAAACTTTTCCCTAGACCAGATAAAATAAGTCCTCTGTCATCAATCCCAGGTTGTATCTCATTGCCATGCTGTTGACTGTTAATTAAACAAATGTTTTTAAGTCTGTTAATCATAAAAAATTGAAACATCTCGCCAGATTAAAAATTAGAACCCCCATGAAACTAATTAAATAATTTGCTTTTCACAGAAGAGTGATTCCCAGCTCTTTTGCCCTTCTGAGATTTTATGATGATTGCATGAGGTCTACCTTAGTCAAGATTTTTTTACTGATAAGAATTTGAAGTCAGTATTTTGTGTGTTTACAGTCTGTATATTTTTTTTTAGGATGAAGTAAGAAATTACAAATACTACTAAAGTAGTCCTCTATAAAGGTTTTAAACAGTTTTGTCTGTGTTCATTTACTAAGCTGAATTCATTTAAACAAAATGTGTTTTAATGGAATCAAATGTAATTTATATGTATAGTCAGCTTTCCTTATTTTCTATTGGTGAGTGAGAAGGATTGTATAGAAAACCAGCAAATTAAGAGAGGTGCCAAAAGCTGTGGAAAAGTGAAACAACCTGAGCCTGTACAACATAAAGAGGTAGAAGGGAATCCTTAGGTGTCCTACTGAAAGGAAATACTGAAATATTGAAGCAGCTTTATTTCTGTATGTAGAGTTAAATACTGAACATTCAGTTCTAGTGTATGAAATTTAAAAAGAAACATTAAAAGGCTGGAAGAGCACCAGGAAAGCACTGATTGTGATTGGATAAAAGGTTTTAATGGAAGAGTGGAAAGCCCTTTATTATTTTAGTGTAATTTGATTTTGTGGAATGACTTGGCTGCAAACAAAAGTGTGAAGAATATATATAGAATTACATAAATCTTTAATGAAGCTAGGCTGTTGGGTGAAGCTGTTTGAGAGAATTTAAAGCCAGTCCAATCAAAATTAGGAGCTAGACAGTTTTTAAAACTTGAACATGACAGTAGGGGAACAAAAATTAATTAAAATATAAATTAAAAAAAGTCACTGCAGATCAAGACAGCATCTGTGAGTGAGGGGTAATATCATTTTTGCTAGATGTATGGATTTTGCTAGATGTATGGATTACATTTAAAAGTAACTGACTGATGATTTCAAAATTACTAAATGGTTTCTCTGGCTGTGATTTTCACCTAATTTCTTCTTACTAATTTAATTAACTCTGCTTGCAAAATTGTAATACCTCAGCATTTTCAAAGTTAGAGATAGAGCTTATCAGCAAATGCTTAAAATAAATGAATAAATGAAAGCAGCAAGTGTAATGACAGGAAGGAAGATCATCCTTTTAGTGAATAAATGAAATAAAACCATTTCTTTTTTTAACCAGCAATGCTAAGTCTTTTGCAGCAGTATATAGTTTTAAAGGAAAAAAGAGCCCAAGAGTAGTCTTGCAGCTTAAAAAATACTCCTTCTCAGTTGAGAGGGATGACACTGAGGAATGACACCAGCATTCCCCAAATGTGACATAAACCATACCAGATAAAAAGATTAGCAATAAACTCAATTATTTTGCATTTTGTCAGCTGCATGTAAATATGAATTGTTAGAATTTAAACAGAGTGTTTAACATGGTGCCACCTACTGAATGGTAGTTATCTCACGTTGATGTCACAACTAGCAAGAGTATTTAAGGCAGTTACCAACATAATTTTATTCTGTTATGGAAATACTATACATGGCTCAGACTAGCACTGTACACTTTTGCAAGTCTTGCTTTGGTGCTTTCAAAAGTTTATCTGAAGTAAAATTTAGCACAGTATTCTGCTTGCCCCTGGGGCAAGGGTGCACTGCGCAGCCCTTGGGCTGCAGGAGGCAAGGCAGCATCCCTTGTCTGGTTTCTTCCCTGCAGCTTGGAGCACAGCCAGAAACACTCGAGTTTGCTGTGCACACCTGAGCCACCCTGCTGAGGTGTGCTAGCCACCAGAGAACAGTGCCAGGGAATGCTGGAGAGGGGCCAATGGGTGGTACCTTTTTCCATGGGTGCAGTTGTTTGCACAGCACATGCACATCCTGATCCCTGCTGCCTGCTGTATGTTGACATTTCTCCTTTACACAATGGATGCAAACTGCTCTTTGCTTAATGCAATAGTGTTTTGTTTTTTTTCATTTCACTTGTAAAAGATAAATGTAGACCTATTATTTTAATCTCTCTCTGAACTTCAGGAAGCCACAAAAATAAATCTTAAGTTATTAATTCAGTTAGAGTTTCCAGACCTTTACTTTATGCTGTTGAATAGATATTTTTATATCATGTGAGATGACTGGAGCCATGACAAAGTAGAGGTAGAGAAGACATTAAAAAAAATAGATTTTAAAGCCAAATAATTCAAAGGACTTGATAAACCTGTGGTTGGGTTCAAGAGTATTATTTGATTATGTCAGGTTTGTTTGGTCAGTGTTACATTAACTCTACAGTACATTTACCTTTTAACAGTTAAGATCCTTAGTGCTGAGGAAACATAATAGAGTTGGTTATGAACTTGTAAGGTCTTCATTCTTTCTGACCTTAAAATCTTAAACATTTGATATACAGAAGTATCTAAATTAGTGTGGATTATGGGAGGGAAGCTAAACTTTCAGAACTAGTTTGCTCTCTGTTGACATGGATTTCAAATTCTTTGTGTAAAGACTTACAGATTATTTCATTTCTCTTTGATTTGTCATTCTTTTCTTTAGCGATTTTCAGGTTTAGACACACACAATGGGTATAGTGAACCCGCGGTTTCTTCACCTGTATAATAGTTTTGTAGTATTATGGTAGAAATGTGGTTTGTTGGGATGTTGTATCCTAAGGAGACTTAGGGAACCTTACTTTTCCCATCTTCTTACAGGAAAGTCACTTTTCCATCTTATAAGGAAATAGTTTTCTAGTTTTTGTCATTTAACTTAATTAGCGATGACACAATGTTTGTATAGAGTGAAACATTTCTTGTATTTCTGCTTTATAGATAAGCTAGCAATTATTGTGCAGTTTATCTGAAAGCATAATACAGATAACACGCATTCATCTATTGCAGGCATTGCTGTGTGAAAAAAAAAAAAGGAGGGAAGCCTGCTAGCTAAAAGAAAACTTGGCTTTGCAAGTGGTCTCTGGAGTTTTTAGTATATCTTCAAAATACCAATTCTCATAACAGTGTTTTGAACAGATTTAACATGTAAAATCACATGAATTTAAAAGAATCAAGAAAGTGAAACCTTTTCCCCCTTGCTTTTGAGTAGACAGTGAACATATATTGACTATTACATCAGTTGATCAAAAACTAAAGCTTTTTCAGAATACTCAATGCATTTTCCTAGAAACCCCCTTCTTAAAATGTTTTTTAATTTAGGCATACTGGAAGTGAACATAATGGTAGTATTTTCATAGATAATTAAGTGGATTTCTTTGGATTATGGAAAGTGAAAGCAACTTGGGAATTGGCATCTGTATTATTTTGAATTATACTTTCAGAGTAGGCGAATGCTTTCTGCCTGGGCAGTGTTGAATTCAAATTTTCAGAGGCTGTAATAGTTGCCAGATATTGCATTCTTTTTAACACCAAATACAGCTGCCCTTACAGGAAAAATGCTGGAAACTGTGCTGTATTTTCAAGATGACAATTAGGACAAGAAAAACCAAGTTGCCAGTTCAAACCTTGGATTTGGGACATGCAATATGAATTTTCATCTGCTGAACATATAGGCTGTCTCTTGCAGCCTTCCAAGTGTTAATCATCGAGCAATGTTGACTTTCTCAGTTTTTGTCAACAGCCTGACAGCATGGGTGTTGTCTCATACTAAACTACAGAGCAGTTACTTTGTGCTGAGTTACAACCTGTTGAGAGCAGAACTGGCTATCAGTATTGCTCACACCTCCTTTTGCATGCCAAACCAGGCAAGTTAACTACTTGACTTGCCTTGCTCCATAAAACTTCCTTGTTTGCTTACTGCAAGGTACTTTTTTTTTACTTACCTTATGAAAGATAACATTTTGTACTCATTTATATTATCAAGTGAAGGATAGTTTAAAATTTTTTAAAACAACAGGGAATGCTCAGCAGATCTTTATATATGTTACTGCTTTGCAGTGTGCCCTTAAAGCTGTTACTGTGCCGCTTGGGTTGCTGTAAATCATTGACCCTCAGAGCCAGTCCGCAGGACTCAGTGTTCTTTCGTCTTTTTCTTTTTTCTTCCCTTTTTTCTTTTTTTTTTTCTTTCTTTTCCTCTACCTTTTTTTTTTCTTTTTTTTTTTTTTCTTTTTTTTTTCTTTTTTTTTCTTTTTTTTTTTTTTTAATTTCCAGGATATCCGAGCAAGGTATAAAAGGTATTTCTTGTAAGTGTATAATTTCATACTCTACACAGTGACTAGTAAGAATTACTGTTTACTATTAGAGTTTGTAAATGTTTTGTTTCTGTAATGCTTTAATCCTCACTAAATTATTTTGTCAGGAATATAATTTAATTTTGCTTTTAACAGAGCAGTATGTCATATGCTACTGGTAGCAATAAATATTGTAGTAAGTAAAATTCTAATAATATTTTTTTTGTCCCTTACAGCTATTTCAAGTTAAAGCAAGTGA
Source organism: Vidua macroura (assembly GCF_024509145.1). Classification (NCBI taxonomy): domain Eukaryota; kingdom Metazoa; phylum Chordata; class Aves; order Passeriformes; family Viduidae; genus Vidua; species Vidua macroura. The sequence continues at coordinate 47,900,418 of NC_071574.1, forward strand.
TTATTCACATTCTCCTTTTACTGGAGTAGGTCTTCTAGCTGTGTTTTACTGCAGTTCAGGGGAAGAGCAGATTGGAAATGCATTGAACACTTGTCTCTGCCTTTATGAAGACATTTTAAAAATCATTATTGTAACCTAGAATAATTGCTATATATGAACATGAATACACTTGTTAATTGAGGTGGGAATGGCTTTCCCTCCAAGTTACACTTGACGCCCACCACCAGCTGGTCCCTGTTTGGCCTCTGACATCTTCTGTTTGTCAGTCTTTAATGTTCCGAATGTTTAGCTGCTTAATTAATTTTTGGGAGTATACTTCACATCTGCAGAAATATTTCTATCTAAAAAACAGTGCAAATATTTATATTAAAAGTTATTTATTTGTTCTGTAATGTAACTGGAAAGAAGGAATCTATCTTTGATAATAGTCAATGACATTGTGAAATGTATGTTTCTTTTAATTTTTTTGTACAGGAAAAGCTCTTGTCCAGATCTCTTCAAAGAGGTGAAGATCTTCAGTTTGATCAGGTAGGAGACATATAATTGAAGGCAACTTTTACTGGATTAAGGTGGGCTTTACTTTTGCAGAACAGTGGTTCCACTGTTGTAATAACTTTGGACATTCACAAGTGAATCTGTGTCAGAAGATTTAGATTCTGAATGTTAGTTAGACTTTATTTTCCATTGTAGAACGTGATAGTAAGAAACTACTAGAACAGGTAATTATTTGAATGTGGCAGTGAAAACTGGTGGAAGAAAGATGCTGAAATACACTAGAGGACCAAAAGTCTTAGTTTGTTTCTACTATCACTTATTGTTTCAGTGTTTGGGGTTCTGTTTTTATAAACAGTGTTAATTTTATTTCAGTAACACAGCTTTTACTGAGTGCTTTTTGATCCTATGGCAGAAGGTATAGGGTAGATTCAAAGTGTTACTAAAGTGTTACTTTGTCCTTTGCTGAGAATATAGATAACTGCTAGCCAATTCCATTTCACTTCCTCTCAGTGAACTGTGTCTGGAAAGACTCTCTGCTCCATTTATTCCTATTTATTGTCTGTATTTCTAATTCTTCAATAGTGTAGGCATGTTAGTGTCCCATAACCCCTTCCTTGCAGTGGAGAGGCAGCGTTCAGAGGAAGCCCCATGAATTGCCTGTTCCCGTTCTTGAGTGTTCCTGAATAGCATCTACTGTATGAAGCTTAGTGTTCTGTCTACACAGAGGTTCTAAAAACAGGCTGAGTGAAGAGAAATAAAAAAATAAAACATGTAACTTTTAAAATTTTATGATATATAAAGAAATTAGTTTTCCTGAAAATACAGTTTTTTCAAAAAAAATTTTGATTGTGTGTCTATATATATATGTGTTTGAGCTCTTATTTTGTTCTTTTGTTATTTGAAATCTACTTTGAAGTCAAGATCTGAACTTTAATGCAACTGAATAACTGCTTTAGACAGATCTGAATGGCTGGGATTATGAACTTTATTAGGGAATTTTGCACATTGTTTGGCAAAAGGAATTAAGATTGCGTGTCTCTGTTCGTTGCTCACTGAATAAAACCCTTACTGAGAACAATTCTCCAGCAGTGGAGAAGATTACAGATTAAAAAAGTAAATGTAAAAGTGTGGGAATGAGGAGGATCCAGAGGTCACAGCATCCAGCAGAGAAGCTAGAGCTGTTGCTGGGCCAACCTTGTTCACCTAGAGGTCTTTCTGTGGCCAGGAATCTGAGGAGAAAAGGTGGCTTTACCTGTACCAATAATGGGGTCTGAGCTAGTAAGTGTTGTACGTTGTGAATAATGAGAGCGTGCTTGGAACACAAGAGGGCCCTGGGACTAAGACTTGTTCTCTCAGCTCAGTAAGTGATGAGAAGAGGGATGGAGGAGGAAGGCATGTAGTGTTGCCTGTCCCTCTAATGAAAGGTAAAATAGCATTTAATGGGATTATAAGTCATTTTTGTTAGAAACATAACCAAAGAGGGCTGCTAATAAAACAAGTTTGAAAAATCAATAGCTTTTAATTTCCAAACAGCAGAAGTCTTCTGTTTGTCATTTGATATCTTAATTGGAACAATATTACAAATTAATCTAAAACAGGTGAAATTTTGGAAAAGGAGAAGGAAAATTGTATGTTGATACACTCGTTAACTGTTAAAAATTTTAGCATTTTAGTACCAGTGCTTTCTCTTTAGCATTCCTAGCACATCAGGAAGCTACCAGACAGGAATTTTTTTATAGAGCATATATTGCATTTCTTAAAATATTTTTGCTTGTACAGCTTGAAACTGAAATAGCTTGTGTTTTTCTTTTTTTTTTGTTGGTTGTAGGAAATATACTTGGCAATTTCCTACTCTTGTCCTAAGACACCAAAACTTTATGATCACACAGAAGCCTGTGTTGACCTTCTCAGTGACTGAAAGCAGATGTATGTGAGGTTCAGGCTTGTTCATGATTAGGCACAACTTGAGCAACATTTTCAGGATCAGGATTTTGGCCAAAGCTGGAATTTGTGCTCTAGCATCTTACTGTAATTTTGCTTCTCTCTTTTTACCTCTCACTGTGCTGTTGGATATGTTATGTGAAGCAATTAGCAATATGTTACAGCCTTTAAGACTTGAGCAGGATTTGCTGTTTCATTCTGAGGAACTGAAGTATACGTCATGTCTGTTGCAGCCCTGTCCTCCTGGGTATTACAGGAGCACTTTGTCTGGATTGCTGCTTTCAACCTAGGCATAATGTAAGGCTGAAATAAAAGAGTTTTCTTGTATAAGAAATAGATCTTCTATATAAGAAATCTTTTTTTTTTTTTAATATAAGATGATTTTGAATTTAGTATCCAGGCAGTGTAGTAATTATTTAAAATGAAACATAGCTGATGTTCTGCTTAAATGCTATGCAATATTAGCAAAGATGTCATCTTCCTGGTGATTCCAGTGCCTTTTTATTAGAATACAAAGAATGCGAAACTTGGCAGGAAATAAATAATTATTATGTAAAGCTTCTTATTTTTCAAGAGGAAAATGCTTTATTATGCCAGTAGTTTCTGGGTTTAGGATTTTACCAGTGACATTTTTGAATGTATGTGATACATGCTTGTTTCTGTGGAAGCCAATATAAATTGCCTAACTACTTTTATGAACATTTATGAATGGTATTAGTATTGATAAACTGTGTAAACTTGCAGGAAAACCTAAGGAAAATGTTTAGTAAAGCTTAAAATGCAGCTTGCTTCTTTTTCTGCTGCTAATAAACTCATCAGTTCAGAGCACTCTTTAATTCTCGTGACTTGAATTACTGACTAATTAACAAGCTGAAGTAATGTATTCAGAAGATTAAAAGAGGTCCTTCTGTGGTTTGCCTGTGGTTAACTTGTCCCCATCCCTTCCACAAACCTAAAAACCCAAGATGCTTCAAATGAGGACAAAGAAATAACTGCATTAATGTTATATCAGAGCATGTAATGGCATAATATTATATTGTTATCTGGAATAGTGAATAATAGATAAGTTACAGCATGAGCATGGCTTCTATTTAAACCTTATTTGAAAGATCCAAGAGGTAAGTAACACATAGCATCAGTGAGCAACATGGTGACTCCCCCATTCCAGCCTGTGTTTAGGGAATGGGCTTGCTCCCTGCTGCCTCCTGGAAGCAAGTTTATAATGGCATTTTGCTGTCTTCAGTCATTCTTCTCCTTTCCAAGCTGGGGTACTTATGAGTTATCTTAAGTTTTTAGTTAAAGGAAGCCTAGATAATTTAAGTTTAATAACATCTTAAAGTCTTCCTTCTGTAATGGTTTCTATTGCCACCTCTGTTGCACAGGTGAGTTTTCTACTTATACAGATTTTCTGAAAGAAAGCAGAAGATAAGGGAGTTATGCTAAAAGTAAATATCGCTTGAGACCCAGACCAGTCAAATGTATTAAAGGCAATGTAGAGTATCTAAAAGGCTCTTATTTTTTTTTAATATAATAACCAAAGAACTAGTTTTTTTTAAAGTTATAAACTTCTTCAGTTTAGGAGGGTTAGCTGTTGTCATTTGTGATGTAAAGGTGTGTATACTTCAGACATATGTACGGCAACATTCAGGGACATCCTGAGACCTCTGCTTTTTGTTCTCAATGATTTTATACACCTTATATGTCTATAAATTTGTCATTTTGTGATCCCTGTGAGCTTTGGAACACTTTACTTAAATTTAATATAATAACGGACTTAGTGTGTAATATTTGCAGTAATTGTCCTAGGTGAAAATGACTATGAAGTTGCCACTTTGTGAAGTTATGCGATATATGGTTTTTAACATTAAAAAACAATTTGAAAGATTTATTAAACGGTAGGATTTTCATTGCTATATCAGGCTAAAGTATTTTTCTTACTCTTTCAGTTGATAAGCTCTATGAGCTCAGTAGCAGAGCACTGTCTCCCCTCCTTACTACGCACCTTGTTTGACTGGTACAGGCGCCAAAATGGAACAGAAGATGAATCTTATGAGTATAGACCTCGGTCAAGTACAAAATCAAAGGGGTAAGAATTCTCCTTGCAGAAGTCTGTTTGATTTTCGTGTGCTTTCACATAAGAAAATGTGTGCCTTGTACTTCTGTGACAAGTATTTTGTATTTGGATTTGTCCTTACCTAAATTTGTGTAGAAAAAACACAGTCTTCTTTAAGGTAGTGTATTTAACTTGTGTAGATGATACAAGTGAAGTGACTTAATGATTTTGGTGTGCATATACAGAAGGAAGTTGGATATTGGTAATTCTAAGCTAGTTTGTCTTTTTATTTTATTTTTTTTATTATTATTGGCAGGTCCTTTTAGGAGGAGGGGACAAGATGTCAGTACTGTGCCAATCTCCCCAGGTCTTTCCACCTATCCATTTTATATACATCTGCAACAGTGATTACATGAAAAACAATGCAGTCATTGTCTCTGCAATATTTGTGTTCAGTCAGGTGTCTGATACCTGTGTTCTTGATTTCTTATTTTAGGGACGACCAACAACGTGAGAGAGATTATCTACTTGAAAGGAGGGACTTAGCTGTAGATTTCATTTTTTGTTTAGTTTTAATAGAGGTTCTAAAACAGGTAAGATCTTTTGCTTTGGCAAATTAATATTTTGCTTGTAATGTTGGTTTTGATAATCTCCTTTAAATTTTTATTTTAAAAACTAGAACATATCTATGATGAGCATATGCAAGGCTGTAATTATGCTCTCAGTTACATAAAGCCTTTGGCCTCTCCTGCCTTTTCTTTACATGCCTGCGTTATCTCAGTTCATGTGTCTTGGGAAGCTGCTGATGTACTGCAAAAAGCAGAGCTGTAAAAAATAGCATTTAATTTATGTTCAGTACCCTTTGTCAACTTAAATGTTGTTGAAATACAGGTTGAAATTGTTGGATAATGAGGTTAAAATGTCACTTTAGAATTATCCTTATTTGGCTAAGAATGCCAATGCAGATTGTGGAAATGTTATATATTCCACAATTAGCTTGATATATGCCAGCAAAGGATGTGTCCTTGGACACTGGTGGGAGTGATTTCTCCAGGGCATCTCACAGTACTGTTTATTTGCTTTATACATGCATGTATGTATAGGTGCTACATACATGTAAGTGATATGTGCATTTCAGATACCTGTTCATCCAGTGCCAGATCCTTTAGTACATGAAGTTCTAAACTTGGCTTTTAAGCACTTTAAACATAAGGAAGGGTAAGTTTCACTTGTGTACTTTAAAATAATTTGTTTTACCAGCCTGTGCTTCTTTGTTGTGATTGCTCTCCTTTGCCTCACGTGTAACATGTTGGTGATAATACCAGTGTGACTGAACACGAGTCGATGTCTTTAAATTGAAAACACATCTTGAAAGAACACAGCTGTGTTCAACTAGCACTGAGTTTATTTTGCTTAGAATATACAGAGTGATTTGCATCCTCAGATGCAGTAAGAAAAGTCTGAGTTTGGATAAATATAGTAAAATTTCTATCCAGAATACATTTCTTTTAAAATAAGAAATGAAACTACATTACTTTAAATGTCACCCATGCATTTCATGTTTGAATTTAATTGTTTTTATGGTAATAATTTGCCTGCTAGGGACAAATTTTTTTGTTTGTATTTGAGAATTTGCTTGGGGTTTAGAAGAACAAAATTGTATTTAATGAGTTTTTTTCCCTTTATTTGGTTTCTTTTTTTTTTTTTTTCTTTTTTTTTTTTTTTTCCCTTTTTAGGTATTCAGGAACCAACACTGGGAATGTGCATATTATTGCAGACTTATATGCAGAAGTGACAGGGGTTCTTGCTCAATCAAAGTAAGTTCAGTCTCTGAGTCTTCGTGTTTAGGGACAGACCAATGTAGACTTAAATACTATTTGATATATTATTATAATAATAGTATATAAATATATGATAAATGCAATTTGAATCTATTCATGTCCCCAGTAGACAATCCTGTAAGTGTCAAATGTAGTCAGGTGTAGTGTGTTGTGTCTGTCTGATGTTCCAGCACAAAACATTTGAACAAATCAAGAAAAAATCTTTTGTACAATTGCTTTGCAGTCAGCTTGTAGGGGCAGGGAAAGGAGGCCCTGTGCCAGTCAACTGTTGTTTACTTCACTGGTATATTCTAATGTTCTGATCATTGTAGGCACTCTTAATTGCCTAGATTTGAAGTACCAGGGTTCATCTCCCTTGCTTTTCTCATACAGTAGCTGCTGTTATTGTTACAGACTAAAGAAATTGCTTCAAAATGATCAACCTCATACAAAAGTAATTAAGAATGCAAATAAATTGCTATCTGTATCCCTTGTTCAGGTTTCAAGCTGTTAGGAAGAAGTTTGTCACTGAATTAAAGGAACTGCGGCAAAAAGAACAGAGTCCTCATGTAGTACAGAGTATCATCAGTTTGATTATGGGAATGAAGTTTTTTCGAGTAAAGATGTATCCTGTGGAGGATTTTGAAGCATCATTCCAGTTCATGCAGGTAAATAAATGCTACAGAAAACTGAAATTAGTATAATTTTAAATGCTTAAGTCAATAAGTTACAATGACACTTGCTGTGATCAGTCACTCCCTCTACTTGTGTGCCATCCTTCATCCTTTTCTGTTCAGTTCCTGATTTTTCAGAGGTGTGAATTACCTGTTTCTCTGCAGTCTGCGAGTACCTCTCATCAGGAGAAACCTCTCACAATTGCCTTAGTAGTGTGGCAAACCTCTAATATATGAATTTAAGACTGAATGAAAATGGGCAGCAATCAAATAATTTTCTGTGTTTATAAAGGCAGTGTATTAAAGGAAAAGAATTATTTGATACATAATTTTTTAACAGATCAGATGCCAAGACATAATTTTTCTTAAAAACACTTCACTATGGATTATTTATTGCGTATGGAATATTTAATTATTCTTAATTTTATTTGCATCAAATTCCTTTGAAAATGAGAATTAGTATATACAAATAAAATATAATTTTCCAATAATTTTAATAGAGATAAACATTAAATTTTTTTAAGCTTCAAAATAATCTGAGGGAAAATGTGCATATTTATATTCTTTTGTATCCTGAGTACTCTTTATATTCTGAGTAAAAAGTAAATAGTTATCTGGTATTACAAATGTTCTCCTTTCTATTCATTGAGCTGTATTGCTGGGCAAACAGGTTTTAAAGTTTCTTATGTTTTGTGAAGTTGATACTGCTAAGGAATATAAAACTAACTCAAATACATTACATATTTTAAATTAAAACAGGCAACTAATGTTAGACTGCTAGTGGTTTTTATGGCGTAGTTACATTTGTATTCTTTTTTTCTAAATATTTTTCTAATGTTTTCTTACTAAGGAGTGTGCTCAGTACTTCCTGGAAGTAAAAGATAAAGATATAAAACATGCACTTGCTGGGTTGTTTGTGGAAATTCTCATACCTGTGGCTGCTGTAAGTATTTTAATCCCCCCTGCCATACTGTTCCTCCCATTTTCAATTGGGTTCTCATTATTAAAGTTCTTCAATTAATCCTCCAAATATTAAATTTTTATAGATTCAGAAAGACATCTGGTACTGAGGAGGGCTCACAAGGAGGCTGAAAAGGGACTTTTTACAAGGGCATGTAGTGATAGAACAAAGGAGAAGGGATTTAAACTGAAGGAGGGTAGGATCAGATTAGATTTTAGGAAGAAATTCTTTACTGGGAGGGTGGTGAGGCACTCGAACAGGTTGCCCAGAGAAGTTGTGGATACCCCATCCCTGGAAATGCTCAATACAAGGTTGGATGTGGCTCTGAGCAGCCTGGTCTAGTGAAAGGTGTCCCTGCCCACAGCAGAGGGGGGAGTTAGAACTAGATTACCTTTAAGATCCCCTCCAACACAAACCATTCTGTGGGTGTTAGATTACAAGCGCCTTCACAGTCTTAAAGGGAAATAGGTTGGCTTGTGTGTTAACTTGTTTCCAAAGTTTTTTCAGAATTTTTCAAAATTGTCTGTTTTCTAGAAACTTTTATTGCCAGAGCATTGTGTAATTTTATATGTGCTCTAAACGTTTGAAATTTCCTTGGTTTAAGATTTGTTTGCTCAAGGGTCTTGCTGACTTTTCTTTATTAGCTGAAACCTTTTAACTTCTTTCTGTAGTAAGTTGTGTAACGTTTTTACGGTCTGATAAGGAAAGTGTGAACTTTTATGTAGGAAGGAAGAATGTAGGTTTTGGCTAATTAAATAAAAATCATTTGAAGAGGTGAATGTCCACTAGATTTAGTCCTTTATGTGGAGGAGCAGTCAATCATCTCCTCTGTGTGTTTTAAATTGAAAAGTAGAAATTTCACACAGCAGCCATGAACAAAGAACAAAACCTCATTATCATCCCCGTGTCATATGTACTGTGCCTATAATGCTGCTTGTGGGAATGTTTCCATCAAGACAGGCTTTCTTTCCTCCCAGGCTGCTTTGCTTGGTTTTTTGAAGCATGTTCAATAGGTCAAGAAATTTATGGCACCTGAGTATAATTCAATTTCACCATTTACCACAAGCTCAGTTAATTTCATCATAGTAGATTGATACTTTCTAGGATTGTTGTCTAAAATGCTATTTGTATTAGCAGATGTCAGGCCACACTGTGTTTGACATGCAGTCCCAAAAAATGGCTGGTTGTGGCTCTATGTTGCCACATAGATTGTAGTGACGTAGCTTGCTATAAATGGAAAACTGGGACATGTAGGTCTTGTTTTGTAGAACAGGATCTACTAAGAGTAACACACTGGGTGGGTGTCCCATCTGAGCAAGATAATAGGAAAAGAAAGATAATTCTCTCTGAGTTCTTCATCCTCTTTTAAATGGTTTACCTTGCCCTGGGCAAATGCTTCTTTCCTTTCCATGGTCTCAGTCGTGGTTTTTTGAGGTGGTTTTTTGGTCTGGTTTTGTTTGTTTGTTTTGTGTGGTTTTTTGTGTTTGTGAGTTTTTTGTTTGACTGTTGTTGGTTGATTGGTTAGGTTTGGTATTCTTGGGGGTTTGGGGTTTTTTAAATTATTTTTAAATTACAAAGGAGACAATCTTTTTTCATAAGACATAACTAGGAAGAGGTGTTTCTAAGTAGTAACTATTTATGGGAAGAAGTTTTGAATTTACCCAGGCATGCTTACACTCTTCTAGAGAAGAATAGAAGAATTTCTTCCCTATTAAAGAGTGAACACATTCTGTCATTTTGAATTCCATAGTTGCTTGGCAGTTGGAGTGGGAGTGCTGAGTGAAACTACTTAGCATTTAGGTAAATGCAAATATTAGTTTGCAGAATCATAAACGTTATGAAAGCTGCCCTTGAAATAAGGAGGAAGAAGCAGCATTTGGGAGCTGGGACTGTCCTCTGGCAAGGGCGGAGGCATGAACATGGGCTGTGCAGAGCACAGTGGTGCTGTGTGATCCCTTCCTACGAGCACAGCCTGAATCAGCGCTTCAGACAGTCGGGGAGGGAGGCTTGATCTTCCCTTCTGACTCATTGAGTCTCTAATCATTTCATACAAATGGAGCTTCTTAAATAGAAACTAAGAGCTCACTCCCAGGCTGAGGTGCAGTTGAGCAGGTTAGTCATTCTCTTGGAAGATGTGAGATGCAAGTTTGAATATTTTTGATGCAGCTGAAGGAATTGAATGTAGATTTTTCTGTATCTTGGATACAGAAAATCACTCAAGTGAGGAAGCTGTTGAGTTTCAGCATTGAGACTTCTTTACTGTCATTCTCTTGCTTAGTCATTCAGGGATTTTAAGAAACCTGACCTGATTTGGACCCTGCAGGTATGATGAATCACAGCGTATTTTATAGCAGAGAAGTTAGGGCTGCTCTGAAATCCTAAGGTTACATCCCAAAGCAACAATGCGGTGGTGACAACAGCTGACTGATTTCTCATGTGGAGCTAGCAGAGTACTAATCAACCTATAGCCTAAGAATAACAAAAGAGAAATAATTTGGTACATAGGAAGTGATTTAAATCGTAACTACTTTCTCACTTCTTTCTTTGTGGATCTGTACACATTACAGAGATACATGCTATTTTTATGCTTCTACATCATGAAGGTTTTAGAGTGTTCTTAGCAAGATGGACATGACTTTTCTTTATATAGTGTTAGTAGATATAATGTTTATGTAACATTAATAATAATAAATAATAAAAATAACAAAAATTATCTTATGCCGTAAGGAAATTATATGTACAGAGGACCTCTTTGAAAAAAGCCATTTCAGTCTCCAACACACCACCCCTCAATTTGATAAATAAAGCAGAAATAGCTTAAAACAGTAGGTTGAGAATAGTGTTTAAATAGATCATCCAGGGGATCCAGAGAGAAGCCTAAAGAGCCTTGCAGAGGTTTCAGTAAAGAGGGTGGTAGCTGCCTGGATTGTGGAAGGAAGCTTGTTCTGTGTGCAAGAACAGAGTGGGTCAGAAGGGTGTAGGGCTCCATGTGTGTTTCATTAATTCTGAAAGCTGAGCAAAGACAACTTGTATGATTGGTTGACTGATAATCCTGTGGATTATTTTTTAACTTTCCAGTTTTCAGTATTAAAACCAAGAAGAAAACAGGAACAGTTAAGAGGGGAACTGTGAGAGTTACAGATACTAATTTTTTGAATAAATGTAAATATGCATATGAAGATCTTCAGTGTAGTTTTTGTTAGTTGGTATCAAATACATTTTCTTCTTTGAGTATGGAATAGAGACTACATTCCTAAAACAGTTTATTTTAGTGGGCTGTTTTGTTGGGGTGGAGTTTTTTCATGTTTGTTTTAATTGTTAATTTTAACCATATGGTAGTAGTGTATGGCATGATTTCTTATGCTTCTGTTTATATTTCAGATAAATACACTCAAATACTTTCCTAATGTGAAATTTAACTTTTGAATGGTTTTGAGTTCATAGACATCTTAAGGTATATTTAAATTGCTTTCTGTGTAAATTTTAAGACCATTAATTTGTGTTTTTTTTTTTTTTTAATAGGCTGTTAAAAATGAAGTGAATGTGCCATGTTTGAAAAATTTTGTGGAGATGCTTTATCAGACTACCTTTGAATTGAGTTCAAGAAAGAAGCACTCGCTGGTATTTTAAAGAAATATTTCAACTTCTCCATTTTGCTTATCTTAAGCTAGTACATTATATGAGGAAAAGCTTATCCAGCCATATTAATTTAAATCTTAACGTCTCAGTATAATTAAATTGCCACAGTGTATGTGCATTTGATCTAATTTTGCTTTGTTTCTTTGTGCAGATATGTGCTCTTATCTCACATGTGAGATTGTCTTGAAATCAGTGCTTGGTTTCGATTATTTTAATGCGTTTTAGCAGAGTTATTTAACCTAATATCCTTTTAGTAAAAAACTTGCATTCAGAAAGTCTGAATTTATTTAAATTAGGGTTAATTAAAAGATGCAAATGTCAGACAAGGCTTTTGCAGTAAAATAGCAGCCTCTTAATAGCCCTGCTCTGCCTGGTTCTCTCCTCTCTTCATACACCTTGTTTTTCTTTTTCCGGTATTTTTTTATTATCTCTTATTTTTGCAGTATTTGGTTATTTTTGATGACTATGACAGCCATGTTTCAAATAGATTCACTTCACTTTGCTGAAAATGTAGAGCTAATTTTTGCGTTTCAGTTGGCACATTCAGTAAATGCAAGTGAATTTAAAATGTTTTATTCTCACTTTCATGTTATGGACAAACTTTACTTTCTAATATGCTGCACATATAAAGCATATATCATTGTATTTGTTAAACTCCTTATGTAAGAATAACATAAAGTGGTTGATATTAGTATTCAAAATGTCATTTTATTTATGAAGTTAGAAACATTGTATCAAGAGTACTATTTACCTACTCATCCTTTAGTTTTGCTTCATAACAAGAAAAGCTGCAGTCAGATTTGGTACTAATCACCATTATATGTTAAAAGTATGTGGTACTTAAACAAATCTTATCTTACTAAAGCAAAGCTAAATCATACTCTGCATATTCACAGAGTATGATTTACATTGTGGTTCATTCCTCACTAAAAGTAGAACTTGAGTAGAAGTAGCATTTCTGACAACTTAAAGTCTGTCTGAGTTTTTACTGAGTTTATGTTTTACCTGCATACTCTTGGAGGCAGTTCACCTGCCCAGCATGTAGAACTACATGAATTGAGTCCTGTGGTTGCAGGGAAAGCCTGAGCATTGTATGAAGGGTCAGACTGCTCACAGCCCTTGTTTGAGATCAGGCCTTGCTGGGGGATGAGCTTCACCTTGGTCCCACTGCCCCAGTCTGTCCCCTTGAGCTCTTACAGCACTCAGGAGTTACCCAGGGCACTGTGCCTGGCACAAGTGTCCCAGGGCAGGGGAGAGGCTGCCATGCAGTGCCAAAACTGTGAGAGTGAGAGGCAGCAACCAACTGTGTCTCATTCTCAATGTACAACACTTAGGAGGTCTGCAAAGAGCAATTTGATCAATTCTTTTTCCCCCCCTACTCATAGGCTTTGTATCCATTGATCACCTGCCTGTTGTGTGTCAGTCAGAAACAGTTTTTTTTAAATAACTGGCACGTTTTCCTGCAGAACTGTTTGTCACATCTGAAGGTAAGAATCCTTTTTAATTAAGGAACTGTTGCAAATCACTAGCATCTATTACAATATACTCTCAGCATTTTTGTGCCAAATAAACAATGAATAATATTTGGCTGTTTAAAAGGACACTGAAATATTTTTCTAAAAAGAAATTAAATGTTTCAAGTCTCTGTATTAAACTTAGTAGTAGTAAGTTTTTGTGATGCTATATCGTGTTGGAAATAAGTGTGGTCCCCTTGGGGATTATCACTTTTATTGAGTAAAATCTGCAGAAGTATCTGCTAATAAGGGCTATTAAATGCCAGAGAAAATACAAACCTTATTTCTTAATGTGCAAATTATATGTGAGAAAATAAGTGACTTGTCTGCTCTTCTAAATAGAATGTATAGGAAGTGCAAACTTTCTATCTCTTGTTCACTTTCTGAAGGAATAGAAAATGAACTGTGAGACCAGAAAAGATGTTGTAGCTACCACCTGTGATACAAATTTAAAAAAACCAATTACAGTGTCCCTTTAACTTGTGCCTTCTGTTGATATCATTGTAATCATCAATTGGTTGATAAAGACATCAAGATACTTACAAATCAGTCACTTTCTTGTAGTTATTGTACATGTTCTTTCCTTGATTATGATGAACATAATTCATGATTTTGCCTAATGTATTGATTTTGAAAATGTTAATAAATTCTTTGATCCTCCTTCACAACACTGATTCTGGTTAGCTATGAGTGACAGTTATGAAGCTTATTCATAAAATCCGTAAACCAGCATGAAGTCAAAAGGAAAACGGTTTAGCTGCTTGGATTGTTTTGGGTCATTTTGTTCTTACAACATCTTACATACCTTTCTGTTGCTTTTTGGGTTCTGTATATTTTTCATCTAACATTACTGCAGTTCTTTTGCAAAATTTGCCTTGATTTTTGTTTTGTGGTTTATTTTGCTTATGGAAGCTGCTTGTGCTTTTGTTTTTCAAGCTTTTAAAAAAACTCCTTACAATCTAGGAGTTGCCTTTTTCCGGCATAATGTCCATTGCTGGTAATGGATGTGTTAAACTATAAATGCCAGTGAGTTTAACTGGTATTTGCTGAGCATGCATTTTATATTTTACTTAGATTTGTTAACCACTAACAGCTTAACACATTTACTGTAAGGCTCTATTCAGCAGAAATTCCACATATGAATTTCTGCAATTCAGAATTTGCAGTGTTATGATGCTATGCCATCAATGAGTTCTTTAGGATATTTTATGCCTTGGTTTAATTTGGCACACCAAATACCATGAAGTTTTTTGGGTGCCTACCTTGTTCAGAAACCTTGTTGAGCTTAATCTTGAAAAATAAAACCCCACTATCCTGATGTGTCTTACGAATTAATGTGTTCCTTTGTTTCTGAAGCTAATTAAATGCATGCACTCTGTAATAAGTAATCTCATTAATTTATAAATCTAAATTTCACAGCAGTTTAGTCTTTCGGATTTCCCCTCCCTCATTTTATTTCCTGATTTTCTAATGACTAAAATTATTTCATTTGGAGTTATTTAAATATGTAAAATGAAATAAGAAATTCCAAATCCATTGCCTCTAGTGTCCTTGTTATTAATAAAGTAATTTTGAGAGTTACTAGGAGATACTTGGAGCACTAATAGGATTCATCTACCCCTACTGTATTTGCTCAAATTAACAAATTAGGAATTGAAATAATGCTAACACTTAGAGTCTGTCACAGGATATTCTATGAAGAGTACAGGCATGCTAGCAAGTCACCAAGAGGTAACGTAGGTCATGGATTCATGGTGCTCTCTTTATTCCCTGGTGAGTGCCCAGTACAAACTCTTCTTTAGCCATGAACACCACGTGGCACAGTGGTGACTGAAATGAGCCATTTTCCATTTGCCATGGTGTGAAAGCTCACACCTTTGCAGTGGCTCCAAAGTACCTGATGCAGTTTGTTCATACCCTGCCTTACCTTCTGGTGCTATATTAAATTTGATAATGCTCCTAAAAGTGCTCTGAATCCTAAACCTGGCAGTATTTATGGTCTTTGTAAACTCTCGGTGCTGGATTTCAGTGCGCATTGCCTTTAGTTATCCTCAAAGCAGGCTTAGTGTGTGGGGAGAACATCCTAGCCTTGCTGAAAGGAGCAAACCTAGTGGTCTGGACCATTGCAAATAGCACATCAGTGAGTTGTAAGCGTCAGTTGAGACCAGGAGTGTACAAAAGGGTTGGTTTCTTTCTGCTGTGTATATATTTAGTTGGCTTTGTCCCACAAATCTGTTGGGATGCTGTTTCAGCACTGAGCCCAGCAGGCTTTTTTTTAACACACTGTAGTGTAGGCAAAATTCTGAGTTTGTTCAGCAGACAGTAACACTGGGTCAGTATTGTAAAACACTTTGCTTACTTTTTTTGACTAGTATTTACACAGACTAATTCTAGCAAGTTTGTCAGAAAGTTGACAAATTCTTGGATGAATCTGAGTTGTGGTATCTTTGCTACCTCTTCTGGAGGGAGGAAGGATCATTTTAAAAAGCTGGAGAAATGGGAGAGAACAGTGTCTGTCATTCTGCACCACTATTGGCTGAAAAAGAGGTTGTTGGTTTTTTTTCTCACAGTTTACCTTTAGTGTCTGTTACCACAAAACCTTAAAAGTTGAAGGAACGTTTTCTGCCACTATAGCAAACCCTTTATTTCTACTGAATAGAGTCCTTGCTAGACAGCTATCTGTTGGTTTTGAGCTTTTTTCATCTAACATGCATGTGCCTTCCATTCTCATGTTTGTTATGTTTTGCTGTCTCACATTGCTTTATTTAGATGCCATCTAACAACAGTATCAGAAAACAAATAGAAACACTGCAGGTGAGTTAATATGTTGTTGTAACTCAGTGAAATGTTGCTTTGCCTCATGTAATAATGTTTGTTTTGGTTTTTTATGTAATTTGTTGTATTTTGTGCTTTCCTTTCTTTGTAAAATTGCTGTTAGTACTGTTAGAAGCAATAGGACTAAGAATAGCTCATGTTTCAAAGATGTTTTTCTCTTGCCAGGGAGTAAAGGAGAAAGATGAGAAAATTGACTAATACCAGTTTTTCCTTTGGGGTGAAAGTGTGGCTTTGTGAGATTGATTATTAATATCACAGCTGGTTTCCCTGAACAGCAATGCATGTTTCCTCTGGAAGTAACTACCTATTCAGATGTATGGGTTTTTCTGTTACTTCATTTTAAAAAGTGTCTTGCATGTGAGCAAACTAAAAACATTTTCACAATTAAAAAATGTAAAATTGATTTGCTGTAACAACTTGCAGTGCACTAACATGAAAGACTTTTACACTGTTGGTTTTGCAGGTTTTAAAAAGTAGAAATTGTTTTAGTTCAGAACAGAAGAAAAGTTTAACATCAGTATTAAAAAGTACTTTCTTCAGTAAGTGACTACATTTGACTAACATGGAAAAAATGCTATTTTGTTCCTTGCCATCATTGAAATTTGTTTCATTGACTCATTTTAATGTGTCATGTAAAACCACCGTAATTTGCTCTTACGTTTTTGGTTTTGTAACAGATATTGTTCCTGACAACTTTTTTCATAGTCTGCTGATACCATAATTTATGTTAAAAAGTTTTAGGATTTTAAACAAAACTATGTTTATAAAAACCCCAGAAAAAAACCCCATATAGAGTACTTTAAAATCTGACAGACATCATCTAAAAAAGACTAAAATTCTGCCAGGTTGTTGAATTACATAGCCATCTATTCCTTATTCTAGCTGCTCTAATGTTTAAGAGAAAATTCTGACATCTTAACACCAAGTGTACATGCAGTGTTGTAATTCAGACCCCAAAAGCAATTTTCTTATAGCATATTTGTTTAGCTCTTCATTATAGGAAGTGATTCTGAAAATTTTCAATTTTTAAAATAATAAAAGTACTGCAAAATTTATTTCCTAACTCTTTTTAAAAGGTGAATGCCTCTATATATGTTCCTTTGCTTCCTTTATAACAAGCAAACTTTGTAATGACTACTCAGAAGTAGCTGTATTGGATGATACACCTGCTAACAGATGGAACATTGTTTACACATTATTCAACTATCTGCTACCTCTGCAATTTTTTTATTAGATGATTGAAAGCCAACAGTAATTTTTTTGTTTGTTCTGGACCTGTAAATTAAGCTCCCCTGTAGAATATCAGAAATTAGAAAATTGAAGCATTACTCATTTCCAGATGCATTTCAGATAGACTTTGATAACACTTGTACCTATGAATTCCCCAGCCTGCTTCGACAATCAGTAATTGTCAGCCTGTAAATACAGGGAGTAATAATATTCTGGGTTTTTTGCTGTTTAAGCTGATTAGAATCAAAGCTATCACACTCTCACCTCTGGTACAGTTACATTTTCTTCCTCCTCACAGTAGCACTGCAGGTAAATTAACTGAATAGTGAGACATTTATCAGTGTGAATATTAACCAGGGACAGGTGTAACTTCTTACTGGATAGATTTTGTCCAGATCACTTCCCTAAATTTACCCACTTCTTAGTTATAGGTGCTAATTCAGAGGTGATGGCAGCACACATTGATGTGTGAATGGAAGGTAGAACAGCATTATCACTGATGAAAACTGGGTTAAGTTATTCCCTCTAATATTCTGGTAGTCAGTCTTGTGTGTTACTTGTCTGTCCTACTTTGAAATACCACTTCTGCCTCTGTGATTCTGTGATAGGCTTTTAGCCTTTCTTAAAATAAGATGCTGCCAAAAACCTGTAGTCTGGACCCACCTGTGTTAAAAACACCAAAATTACTCTCCTTTGTGTATATAGTCTTTTACACAGATGTGGACATGAAGTTATTTTGATCAGCTTATGGGTACAAGTTGGACTTTCTTACTGCTAGAGTTAATATAGAGGGAGCATTGAGGTTGTGAGGGAGAGAACCATGAGTGAGACCATCTCGTTTTGAACAGTATGGTTTTAGTTCCATTTAAACACTTTGTGAATGTGCACTCCATTTGTCCTGGAAGGACAAAGTCATCTGCTATTCTGACTCACTGGCACAAAATATTAAATTAATTATGTTCAAGTCATCATACAGATATGTCTTGAAACAGAGAGACTTCACTGGAAATGGGGAAGTTGTGGTTTTGGGGTTCTGTTTTTGCTTTTTTGTTGGTTTTGTTAGTTTGAATTGGGATAATGCCTAAAAAGTTGATGACTGGGAATCATTTATTATATTCAGAAGTTTATATTTATGGCCAAGTCCGGGAATCTTGCTGAACACTTCTAGATTTTAAGTACTCCAAGAATCCCTATTTGGAAAGGAGGTTTCTGGAGCTGATAAAAAAATGTTAGTTACTTACTGTTTTACACAATTTAAGAGCTTAGAGGAGCAAAGTTAAACTCATAGTAGCAGCTTTAAGACAAAAGTTATTTTGCATCCAGTACATAATTTAAACTGAATTGTGCTGCTAGATTTTATATTAATTAAAGAAATGGTAGCATAATTGTAACAATAAAAATTTATTGAAAGTGGACAAACACTAATACAACCTGCAGGAAGTGTCTGCGTTGTCTGAAGCCACACCCAGAGATGCATCTTTGTGTGCCTTCCCTGTTTTGCATTCTTTTCTTCTGCACCTGCTATTGTCTGCTGTCACAGGCTGAGTGATGAAATGAGACCACGTGCCTGATCCAAAGCAGCTACTCCAATGTTTTAGACAAACTATAAATTGGTTTGCTATGAAGTAGATATTTGTTACCAATGGCTTTCTGAGAAAAGTTGTTGAAAGCAATATACTCTTGGTGTGTTCATCTCAAGAGGAATATCTGCTTTTTAGTTACTGCTCTGCCCTCAGATTTAGAAATGTGTAAAATGAGCTGGAGTAACTAGTTAAAAATTTAAGATTAGGAAATATGCAATACAGGCTTGTTTTTATGAAAAAAATATCAAAAATTTGTAATCAGTATTAAACCCATCTACTTTCATTGTTTAAAAAAATATTTTCAAAAGTAAATAAACATTATAATAGAATTTTGTCAGTGTCTCACAGGCAACAGTAACTGTATTTCTAAATTTATTTTACAGAATAAAGATCCCAAAATGTCCCGAGTTGCACTGGAATCTTTGTATAGGTTATTGTGGGTTTATGTTATTAGAATTAAATGTGAAAGCAACACTGTAACTCAAAGGTAAGTTCATTATGCAAAGTATTTGAAACTACTAATGATGGAGATTTTATTCCAACCTAGTGATATCAGAAGAGAGCTTGAAGCCAGCTCAGGGATGTTTTAGTCAAGTAAGCAGGGGACCAAACATTTTGTCTTAATCGAGAAAACCAAAAGCCCTTGAGTACATTGATGGAAAGAAGGAATAGAGTCTAGAATTGTCTTTGTGGGGATAGAATAAGGCAGAGAGATAAGCAGGAAATTTATTAAAGTTAAAAGGCACTAATGGTGACAGAACAAATTGGGTGTGAAGTGTCCATCACTAAGTGTGGACTGGAAATGAAAAGGTTTTCTTTATGATTATGTATGATGAGAATTTGGAATAGTAATTCAGATTTTGCCCCCTGACTATTAGTAACTGGTTTAAAACAGGATATTTTTTCAGTTCAGATCACCCATGATCCTATTGCCTGTGACAGCTGGGGCTGTGCTTCTTGTACGTGGTCCTACCTGTATAGGCTTCTGTATTATTTGATAGTAGCCCCACACACACACGCTTCCAGATTTGAACTGTAACATCTGTGCTGTTCAAAGGAGCTATTTTTAAAATATCTTTTTATTTCTTTTTGTTTCTAAATTCTTCTAGCCGTCTCATGAGCATTGTATCAGCACTTTTCCCCAAAGGATCGCGCAGCGTGGTCCCACGAGACACACCTCTGAATATATTTGTAAAGATTATTCAGTTCATTGCTCAGGTAAGAATACATCTAGGTAGAGCTGGAATAGTAGGATGAACATTATTTGGAAGAAATATAAGTTCAAGGTTCATTTTTGAAATATTTGTACTGGATTAGTGGTCTCATATCTTGAGTAGAATTTCTCCAAATATGTGTAACAAATGAAAGAATTCTTTCTAGTAGGGGCAATTTTTTTTTTCTTTTTAAACTTCACAAACTGTTATGTACAAACATTATGATGATTAGTACTTAAATTTGTATTGCACTGTTGGGGGCTGTGTGTTTATATATATATATATATTTATATATGTTTGTAATATAATTACTATATTCATTATGATATTTTTATAAGGGACAAAGCATTAGAACAGTAATACCTACTTACATTTAGCCTGGACACTGGCCTAAATAGACAGAAATAGTATGCAATGAATGCAGTAGTGTATAGTCAGCATTGCATTATGATTTATATTATTTTAGGTACTTCTCTTGTCCTAATATCAAAATGCAAGATAAAAGCTCACAAGATGAACTTTCATTAATTTTTAACCTTATAGATTAGAGACATCTTTTCCTGTCTTAAAAATAGCTTGTCTGTGCTTCAGCTTTCAAAATTATTTGCTTTTGGTCATACAGGGATGAGGCAGGATACACAACTCATCACTGTTTGTTTGTTTTTGGTTTTTTTTTTTTGTTTGTTTTTTTTTTTTTTTTTGTTTTGTTTTTGTTTTGTTTTTTTTTGTGGTTTTTTTTTGTTTTTGTTTTTTGTATTGTAGTAATTTTTTACACTTTAGGGCTTCTCTTTATCCCAGTTTTTTTTTCTATAACAGCTCATCTTATTTGTAGAAATGTGTTTGATCTGAGATTAATTGTCTGGGAATTTTTTCAGGAGAAATGGTTCAACCATATCAGGGGATGAGCTGTGTTGAATTGTACTAGATTTAAAAAAAAAGTCATAAGAATAAGGAGGTAAAAATAAATAATTTATAAAATTTTTTATAACTTTTAAGACATGATATCCAGTAGCTGTGCTAAGTCAAGAAATTATGCATATTAACAGAAAAGAAATGATCATACAAATCTATTTTCCTTTATAGGAACGTTTGGATTTTGCAATGAAAGAAATAATATTTGATCTTCTTAGTGTTGGAAAATCACCTAAAACCTTCACTATTAATCCAGAGGTAATAAAAGCTCATTACTTGCATGCCATGAGAACAAGGCATTGGGGGATTTTTGTGGGGGAAGTGGTTAACTTCATTTGAGCCAGGTTAAAAGCAGATTAATGAGGATCTGAAGGAGTGTTCTGCTAACACTAAAGAAGTAATTGTTGTTGTGCACTGTTGCTGTTTGATTTTAGGTGAGCAAGCCAGCAGCAGTTCTACAGTTAAGACTCATTTCAATAACAATTTCAGGAAATATGGGTTTTTTTGTTACAGTGTAACTGTAAAGCATTTTTTCAGGAAAGTCATACCTAGCTTTTCAAGACCCAGTCTAACAGATGGGATGTTTAGGAATGTCTGTCTTCAGTGTGTTGCTCTAGAGGTTCATATCAAATACTTGAGTGCTCAGTACTATGAAATATTCTGTATCTTAGCCTTGGCCAAGTCAGTTCACTTGAATCAGAGTGTGGAGTGGCACAGAAATCTTAAGCTCTATTCTTCTTACTTTCATTACTCTAATATGTAACATTTAAATAAGGTCTGTCCTGCTGTCTGTTTAAAAGAGAGGAAAAATACAATTTGTATTTTGTCTCTGTGTTACTTCAATATTGTAATGTTTTCTTTTTTCTCTTTCCTTTTTTTGTTCTTGAAGAGGATGAATATTGGCCTCAGAGTCTTCCTTGTCATAGCAGATAGCTTGCAGCAAAAAGATGGTGAACCACCAATGCCAACAACAGGAGTTGTTCTTCCATCAGGAAATACTCTACGTGTGAAGAAAATTTTTCTTAATAAAACACTGACTGATGAGGAAGCAAAAGTTATAGGTATGTTGTATTCTTTTGTAAGTTGGCATTTCAATATGTATGTATATATTCCCAATTATTCTCAAGCAGTACATTAGTGTAACTTTATTTATATATTTATTTTAATTGCTAGCAGGAATTACTTTGGTTCTTAGAGAGGGCTGCTAGACAATATTGGCCCTCTGGTGTCTCAGACTAAACCCATGTCTTTTCTTAAAGTGTTTTGCACTTACTGCAAAATATGCACAAAGTAGTCTGAGTGCAGTGAGTGTGGTAAATAGCGTGGCAAGTTTTTTTTCCTTGATATCACTCTAAAATGTCCCAAATGTCTCACAGCTGAGTGGAGTAAGACAATCTTGATCGCTGTGCCTTGTTGATCTTCTGTGAATGAGGTAGTCATCTTCAAAGGATTGTTTCAACATGTCAAATTTAAATTAGAACTAAAAAGCTTGGAATTGAGAAAATGAAGAAGCAGCTAATGGTTACTTCATTGCTTTTGTTTTTTCTGAAGGAAACTTCTACTTTTGTATAATATCTCTTATTTATATATGTATAGATATATATTTCATATATACCTGCATTTGTTTTGACACTTAAAGTATGTATTTCATGTCATCTGTGCAGTAAGAAATTTGTCCTAAGCTGAATAAGTGGCAGATATTTTAATAATAATATGAAGAAAGGTGATGGAACTCTTTGACTTTTCAGGAATGTCTATATACTATCCTCAAGTCAGAAAAGCACTGGATAGCATTCTTAGGCATTTGGACAAAGAAGTTGGAAGGCCCATGTGCATGACTAGTGTGCAGATGTCCAATAAAGAGCCAGAAGACATGATTACGTAAGTACTGAATTGCAGGATTTTCACTGTCACAGTAGCATCACATTATTTTTATTCTCTAATGTTGGAGATACAAGCATTAAAGTGTTACAGTTGTGGGTTTTTTACTGGACTATTAAGTGAATGTTAGTTTCAGTAATTAGTGATAAAAATGTTTGTTACCTCCATAGTTATGGCATGCAATTGAAAATACATTTCTAGTGTACTGAAGTAGATTTTCCTGTTTCTTTGTTGGTTATAAACTGCTTTTGTAGGGGTGAGAGAAAACCTAAGATAGATTTGTTCAGAACATGCATTGCTGCTATCCCAAGACTGATTCCAGATGGCATGAGTAGGACTGACCTCATTGAATTGCTTGCAAGGTAAGAGAAAAGGGATTCTGCTCTTAGTGGATGTTCTTTTTCAAACGCTGCGTGTGCACAATTGCCAGTGCCCTCACTATTCCGCGTGAGTCACTGCATGCAGACTCTGTCCTTGCTGCTCCTGCCAGCCTTCTGCAGTTGGTCAGGTTTTACTGGCTATAGTAACAGGAAGTAAATTAATCCTGCAGACCTTGCACTTATTTTTAGAGAGAGTATTTTGAGAAGTAGGAATTTATTTCTGTTGCTTTGTTTTTTGAATGTGTTTTTTCTTTTTGTTACAGCTATACTTCTTTTCCTTTCTTTTTTTTTTTTTTTCTGTTGCAAATACTATAAATTTTCATAAAGTCATTCTTGTTTGACATTACCAACATTTGAGACAGGCATTTGGGGGAAACTTTAGTATTTTTCGCTACTAATCCTGCTTTGTTTTTCCATTTATCTGTGATCCAGCACTACCCATATTCTTCCATCTCTTATCTCAGTTTAAATTGCATGTACATTATCAGTACTGATAAATAGTTGAGAAGATTTTTTAAAATTTTTAATGTGAGAATAGTCTGGCACAGAAATACAGGACAGCTTATAGCTTTGAAACTATAAATCCATTTTCATATAATGTGTTGAGTTACATATATAAAAAGTTAGTAATAACAGAATAAGATTTTTCTAACACTCTTTCTTCAATGTTTAAAATAATATTAAAAGACATGAAATTATTAAGTAATAATATAATACTGGAATAGGTGTCTTCTGTCATAGCAGGCTTAGATAATTTTTAAGTATATGTGCAAAGGATTTTTTGTGAATTTTTTCTCGTATCCAAAGTAAATGTCCTTTTACTGCAAAACAAATGTGTTATTTTCAATTTTAATTTGAGGAAAATAGTCTATACATCTCAGGGTGCTAGTCTGCTGAGCTCAGACGCATGCAAAGATGCACCTTTGTTAAACATTTGATGGTCTCTCTTGAACACAGTTTATTTGTGTTAAGTTTTGTGAAACCTTGCATTATTTTGCTGTAGTAGAAGAGCCTTCTATTACTAGCCAGTTTCATTTTTATTCAGTGCAGAAAATGAATCTCTCTGGAACTGTTCTACATTGTACAGTAAATAAGGAAGAGTAAACACCAAACTTTAAATGAAAAAGACTGGTTAAGAGTATGCTTATCTAGGGTGATGATACCAATATTTTTTCTAAACAGGCTGACAATTCATATGGATGAAGAACTTCGTGCCTTGGCTTTCAATACACTCCAAGCATTAATGCTTGATTTTCCAGATTGGCGGGAAGATGTTCTTTCAGGATTTGTTTATTTTATTGTGCGTGAAGTGACTGACATCCACCCAACGCTTCTTGACAATGCAGTAAAAATGTTAGTGCAGCTCATAAATCAGTGGAAACAAGCAGCCCAAATGCACAATAAAACCCAAGATGCTCAGGTATATCTATATAAGGTCCTTTGATGTTAAAACATACTTGGAATCTACATACAAACTTAGTAGTGGGCTTTACTGGTTTTGTTAAGTAATAAAAATTCAGCTAAATTTCTTACAGTGCTTGAAGACTTCTAGATCTCTTATTTTAAATTAACATTTTTTATCAAAATAAAATTAGTCTCAAATTATTAAGTATTATGTAAACACTAATTAATGACCACATTTTACTTACATTGTAGTTCATCATGTGTAATTGGATATATGTAGGAGTTATTAAACAGTAGAACTAAACCCATCATTTTTTACTAGCCAGTAGAAAGGGTTCAAATAATTTAATACTATCATCTTTTACAAAAGAGTATTGCATGAGGGTTTTCAATTTTGCTCTCATTGCATCATCTTGTGAGAAAGTGAAATAAAGATGTTCTTGTGGTATTTGTTTAGACTAAATTCAGAGAGGTAATAAAAAACGAAGTGACTAATATTATGTCATTATCGTAATGCAAAATTTGACCAGTAGCCAAAAATCTGAATGTTTTATGATTAAATCTGCCATTGCCAATAATGGAACTGTATCTTAGTTGTGTTTATTTTTTCTTCATTTGCTTAACTTCTGTGATGTTTTTCTTAGCGTGGTGTATCCAATGGGGCTGCCCATACCCTTCCCCTGGAGAGGACCCTTTATTCCAGTGTATTCCATGTGGTGGAAGGTTTTGCTTTGGTCATCCTTTGCAGCACGAGGCCTGCCACCAGGCGATTAGCTGTCAGCGTTCTCAGAGAAATAAGGGCCTTGTTCACACTCCTAGAAATTTCAAAGGTAAGAGTTGATGACCCATTCTTAGGCTGCCTGGTGAAACTGCTTTTATTTTGACATTCTTTGAGCTTGGTATGCTTTGTGTTTTGTAGAGTGATGATGAATTGGCTATAGATGTAATGGACAGACTAAGTGCTACTGTCCTGGAGAGTTTCATACATCTCACTGGGGCTGACCAGGTAAGACCATCTTTATGTAAAGTTGCTTGTAAATGAGGTCATTCTGTAAAGCTATCCCAAATAAACAGTATGTATTTCAAATGCTAGTGTCGCTAAGTTCATGCTAATTTTATCAGCTATTTATCACCACAAACAAAAAGGCAAAAATCTGAGGAATGTTGGGAGGTTGACGCCACCATTGTAAACTTTCTGACTGATAGCGCATTGTTACCACCACCATATAAACAGAACTGTGTTTTTATCTGTTTTTTCTCATTTTGCTCACAGACTGTAATTTCTTAAAAGCAAAGGGCACTGCTTTTTTCTGCAGTAATACAGTGTCATAACAGTCAATGTGCCCTTTATCCATGATGGATGCTGTTATAACTGTCAGTGAATAACAACTGAATTCCATACTTATGTATTTATCACTAACCTCCTAAGTATCAAGGAAACTTCTGATTTTAGGATTTTAGGAAACAAATTGGAATTCAGTAGTAAGGCTTTTAGAGTACAAATCTTTTGGAAGAATTAAATCATTATGCATGAAAGGGTCTTTTTCTAGGATTTGCTATTTCCTAATACCAGTTTGTTCACAAACAACATGTTTCTATAGCTGTTCACATTAAGAGCTTCTGTAGAAGCCCCATAAATTACTTTGTTCTCTGTTACAGGTGCGCTTTTGATACTGATACTTTATTAGATATATAACAAAAGATATTGTTGTTTAAAATACATGGGTATTAAATATTTCCTCATTGTCTTTTCTATGCACACAGACTACTTTACTGTACTGTCCCAGTTCAATAGATTTACAAACTCTGGCTGACTGGAATTCCTCCCCAATCAGCCACCAGTTTGATGTGGTCAGTCCCTCACATATTTGGATATTTGCACATGTGACTCAAGGCCAAGATCCATGGATTATAAGCCTCTCAAGTTTCATGAAGCAGGAAAATCTTCCAAAACACTGCCCAACAGCTGTAAGCTATGCTTGGACATTTGCTTATACAAGACTTCAGCTGCTGTCTCCACAAGTGGATATCAAGTAAGTTTATTTCTAAAGTAAATACAGTATATTGAGTATTATTTCAACATTAATCATCATTGTAGTGTCACTATTGTTTCAGTGAGGTAACATAAGTTTTTGATATTGTCTGTGGATTTAATTCAGCTTTATGTAACAAAAATGTAAAGCAGATTTATCTGCATAAAATATCATCTGTAGCTGACGTTAATTAATTCATGCCTGTGGCCATATTGTAGTTCAGCAAATTTGAATATAAAAGCTTGCATTATTGATGTACAAGTCTGTTCTGAATAACTTATTCAGAGTTTACTATGTTAACAATTTGGGAAGCTATGGTATGTGCATAATTGAAGAATAAATTCAGTAGAAAACCCAAGTAAAATGTAGTAAGCTTCATTTACTCTACTGAGCTCTTCTCTTTCTTTTTTAATAGCAGCCCTATCAATGCAAAGAAAGTAAATACTACTACGAGCAGTGACTCCTATATTGGGCTCTGGAGAAACTACCTGATTCTTTGCTGCAGTGCAGCATCTTCTTCAAACTCCTCCACTTCCACAGGCTCTGTGAGATGTTCCCCTCCTGAGACGCTGGCGTCTACCCCAGACAGTGGTTATAGCATTGATTCAAGGGTAGGTTCTTTTAATACTTACTGTAAATAAGTCTACATCTTATTGGAAATAGAAACACCAGAGGTGTTCTATAGTAACTATTGCGATTAGAAACTGGTATCATTTGTCTGAAAATATTTTTAGTTTTTTTTTCCTTGTTTAGAATACTGTTTTGGTTTGCTTTTCCCAGTTTGTGGTGCATATGTTTTTAAAGCAAATCCAGTCACATAATGAAGACATTTACCCAATCTCAAAGTCTTACCTAGCAGTAATGAGGAAATGCTTTGTTTGCTGTTAAAACTGTCTAATGACAGTTTTACTGTCATTAGACTTCTGTAGTTCTGAGCAAATAGCCTCTCACTTCAATAACTGAAACAGGGACCTATTCAGGCCTGATGTATCTAGTTATATTTTCCCAATCGCAGATACTTTTCTGTCTGCCTTGCTTTGTATCATCTGCAAATTATGGTTTTTTCCCTCTTCTTTGCTTCTTTTTGTTCCTCTCCTTTTTGGCTTCCTGTAAAAGGAACAACCTGTAAAAGATGTGAAGATAATTTGAGGACTATGCAGCAGATTTTTGGCAGAAGCAGCCTGTTCTTGTTTGTTACCAAGATACTTCCCCTAAGTCTGAGAAGCTATAGACTGAAAGCTCTGTTCTCTTTGAGAGCCATTCGGGAGTCTAAGGAGTTGGACACCAGAAATCTACTTCTTCCCCAAAGAAGGCAGATACATTAATGTGCAAAGCATCTGTATCACATATTGTGTAATTCATTGCCATCTGACTAGGAAAATTCAGTAATGCAAGAAATAGTTAATACCACTTTACTATTTCAGGAAATCTTTTCCATGTCAAAGATAAATTTCACTTTTATAATTTTGAGTCACTGGTCCAGTGTGAATAGACTGTGAAATTACAGCGGATGTTTTCGTGTCACCACCTTGTGGTTGCTACTTCATTGTGTTTTGTTCTGGTTTTCTTCTTAGATTATTGGCATTCCATCCCCTTCCTCCCTGTTTAAGCACATAGTTCCAATGATGCGCTCTGAGAGCATGGAAATTACAGAATCTCTTGTTCTGGGACTTGGCAGGACCAACCCAGGAGCTTTTAGGTAACTATTGTGTTTCATCTGTTTCTATTTTTAATTTTATTCTGTTCTAACCAATTCAAAGCTGGGGAATTGGAGCTCATTTTTTCTTTCCTTTTTCTTTTTTTCTTTTTTTTTTTCCCCTTCTAAAAACTTTTAAAAAGCTGTGACAACTGATTCTCATTGTCTTTTCTAGCATTTAGAGGCATGATAGAGATGGTTAGAGATTGTAAGAATTTTATGTGGAGGTCATGCCTGCATAAAGAAAAAGAAGTTAGTAGAAAGAATAAACAGCTTACTGGTATTTAAAGCTGCCCTTATCTGAAAGAACAGATTGTGTGAACTAATAACATTTGAAATGTTAATTACAATCAAGTTTGTAGGAGTTGATAAACTCTTCTTACTGGTATTACCAATTGCTCTTTATGAGGATGAATGAAGAGAGAGAACTTCTGAGGGCAAGAAAATCTCCTGGGAAGTCCATCAGGTGTTCTCTGACAGCAGCCAATCTCTGCTGCTGAGAGAGATTATGAAAGTTATAAAGTTGAGATTATGAGAGTTATTATGAGAATTATAAAGATGTACCATGCATAGCAACCAATTCTGCTTCTGCAGAAGGAACCAGGAATTGCTACTACTGTTGGTTTTTAATAAGATGATGCTTCTCTCCAGTCACTTGTGTCCCATATTATCACAGATAAAAAGTCAATATTGATATTAATGCTAGGTTCTCAGTTGTTGTATTCTGGTTTATATCCCTTGACAATCTTATAATTTTATATAATATCTGACTTTATTTGCTACCAGGATTAAAGCAAGACTTTGTGTCATGATCCTGAAGAGCTGCTTAACAGCTGTAAAGTCTAGAAAATGCTTTCAGAGATAATTTTACCAGAAATCCTTGATTTCTGAATAAGAAATCTTTGATTTCTGAATTAGAAACAACTTATCCAGCAAGTTAAAAAAAAAGATCTGATCCTCATCAGTTTTATAATTTCTGTACTCAGAATGTGGGTTTTTTTTTCTATGGCCAGCTTTTTTCTCTGTCCAGTTCATGTGCTCACACCAGATGCCAGCTGTAGCCCACCCCTCACCATTGCTGCTCTGTACTGATTTGGTGTTTAGCTTTTGTGCTTTTAGGCACTTTTCTTCCCCACTTGTTATGTTTGCTCAGGAACTTTTTCCATTATAGATTATATATATATATGCAATCCACATAAATCTGTTAGAATAGTATTTTTGTTTTGTATAGCTGATCATATGAACTCTTCTAGGTATCTCTTGATCTCCATGTAAGCTAACCCTTTGCTATATTTTAGCACAAAAAAGTTTCTTCCCAGTTATTTTCTGTGTTTTCTGTGTTTGAAAGAAAATATGTAACAATTTCTAACCATGCTTAACTTTCTTGTAAATGAGTACACCACAAACATTTGTGCAGCATTCTGATCACCTGGACTCATTCTCTGAAGAAGAAACTTGGCATGAGGTATCAGAGGAGTCAGTAATTTGCCATGAAAATTGAAGTGGTTTAAGCTTTTGATATATCTCAATTAGCACCACAGGAAGTAGAAGAATGTGTCCATTCCAACAAATCTGGAGGCAGTAGTGACTATGTTAACAAATATGAAAGTAAACCAATTGTATTTTTACCTTAGTATTTTGTCTCCATACTTCCATACTTCTGATCTCTTTGAAACGTGTTTCAGTTTTCAAAGAAACTGGTCTGAGTCCTGTCAGTGTGTTGTTACCAGACTTAAAGAATCAATATTAACAACTAAATGAATTATAACAGCTGAAAGGGCATTGTATGATAAGCTGCCAGCATCTTTTTCCCTCTAATGATATCTGTTTGTACCATGTGGCTTTGTTAAACTCTTAATATGAAAATAAATGAAAATTATCTGTGATAGAAATAAGCCATAATACTTGGAGAATGTAAATTTAGGAATAATTGTTTAGACATTAATTTAATAATCTGCCTTAAATTAGAAAAATATTTTTCTAGGAAACTTTGCTTTTAAAAGCTACAGGTAAAGAAGGAAAACCTGAGGGTGTTTTAACTTCTGTTGTAACACTAGTTCCTGAGAAACATCTTTCAGTTGAGATGTTAATTTAATGTTTGTTTTTATCCTTTTAATTATTTTAATTCAGGGAACTAATAGAAGAATTGCATCCTATAATTAAGGAAGCACTTGAAAGAAGGCCAGAGGTAATTAAATAATTTCCATTATACTCATTACTGTTCTAACTGTCTTTTCACAAAGAGGAAGTGTTAGCTATTTTCTTTAATTTGTGCATGTGAAAACAGTCAATATAACAGATAAAAAGGTGAAATATTCCTTTTTTTAAATGATTGTGAAATTTACATTAGAGGAGTTTCATGTTTGAGCTCTCGGTTATTCCTGTATCAGAGATTTTGTTTCAAATTATGGAAAAATACTGTAACCTTTTCCATCTTGTTTTAATTTCTTTAATAGTTTTACACAGTTGTTGCTTTGTTATATCATCAGTGACATTCCCACAACTAGTGGTAGCTATGACATAGAATCAAGTTTTACTGCCCACCAGCTTTGCTGGGATTTGGTGGTGGTGGTGGTGGTTTTTAGTGAAAAGGGTTGTAAACTCACCTGACTGCTCTAATGAAAATGATAGAAAGGAACAGCACTTCTGTTTCAAAATGTTACTTTACTGTTGTGTGTTGTGTCAGGCTTGCATACAAATCATAGAATCGTAGAATATTTTGGGTTGTAAGGGACCTTTAAATGTCACCTAGTCCACCCACCCTGAAATGAGCAGGAACATCTTCAGCTGCATCAGGTTTCTCAGAGCCCCATCAACCTGACCCTGAGTGCTTCTACTGATGGGGCATCTCTCACCTCTCTGGGCAACCTGTTCCAGAGTTTCACCACCCTCGTCATAAAAAGTGTCTTTTTTATATCTAGTCTTAATCTATCCACTTTTAGTTTAAAACCATTGCCCCTTGTTGTATCACAACAGGCCCTGCTAAAACGTTTGTCCCCATCATTCTTACAAGCCCCTTTAAAGCATTGAAAGTTCACAGTGAGGTCTCCCTAGACCCTTCTCTTCTCCAGCCTGAACAGCCCTAACTCTCGCAGCTTCTCTTCACAAGAGAGGTGCTCCAACCCTCTGATAATTTTTGCAGCCCTCTTCTGGACCCACTCCAATATGCCTATGTCCTTCCTGTGCTTGTGGACCCCACAAGCTGTGGTAACTTATCTTAAAAGATTGGCCCCTGACAACAAATGCCAGTTGTAGTACAGATATAATAATGCTTTTATATTCTACTCTGGTTTTCTACTTAGTTTTTCCTCTGCTTCATTTAATTTTGTGTTTCCTCTGATGGATAGAACATGAAACGGCGCAGGCGTCGAGATATTTTACGAGTACAACTAGTACGAATATTTGAACTGTTGGCAGATGCTGGTGTCATTAGTCACAGGTAGGGGCAGCACGCATGAGAAGTTGTGGATGTTTGTGAATTGTCACTGATAGACTTATGACTCAGTATAACAAGCAAAACTAATCAGTGAGTTTCAGTATACTACTAAATAAATAGACGTGGGTTTATAAAACTCAGAATTTTGTGACTTTCTAATCCCTCTTACTCCCATGTTCATATCACTGTGTTCTGTATTTTATTTAAAATGTTACTTTTCCCCATACTTTGAACAGGCAGTATGTCATGGTCCCTTTTGTTTATGTGTGCTCAAGCATTGTACCAGTTGTGCAAATCATAACTATTCTGTGATAATTTGGAGACTTCTGCCTTACTTGGAGTGCTGGTGCTAGTCAGCACATCCTATACAGAGAAGGCTATTGCTCATTAATGTTGGACTTTTGAAGGATGGAGAATGTTAACTTGGTTATTGAGATTTTTTCCTCAGTTTACCCTGCTTGTGTAGGGACACTTTGAAAGAAGTTTTGGCATATGTGTTACAAAAGTAACACATATGGAACACATAGGAAATTTTTCCCTATGCGTGTGGAATTGTGTTAGAGCAAGTAGACTAGGAGATGGTTAGCCCCCTCCTCCCACTCTGTTCAATAATGATGCTTAGACATGTATTTGTCAGCCTTAACAATATATACCAGTGTGAAATTCTCAGTCTTCAAGTGTATTTCAGAATGTTGCCTCAGAAGCATTGCTGAAATGTCTATCAGCATGCTGATATTTTAGAGTCCAACTATTAAAACCATTCTTTCCCTTATGTTTTAAGATTCTCACTAGGGCAAGGGGAAGGGACTTTGTGTTTGGGGATTTTAATTAATATTTCTAACACTTGTTCCCAGTATAAGAACTAGTTCTGTGGAAGGATAAGTGACTTCAAATAATGAGTTTTGATTCTTAGCTTGCTTTCACTGGAGCATTTTATTTTATTGCTGAAGTAGAAGCTGGACGAAGAAATTACTTTGAATTAAGTATTTGCAGTGATGAGGGTGTAGGGTTTTTTAAAGATAAAACAAGGATGATTTTCAAATGTTATGTGTAATTACTGTGCTCTTTGATTTTCTAAATTTATTTTACTTGTTCAGTGCAAGTGGTGGCCTTGATAATGAAACACATTCCCTCAACAACACTTTACTTGAGTATGTTGATCTCACGAGACAACTCCTAGAAGCAGAAAATGAAAAGGATTCTGATACATTGAAAGATATCCGATGCCATTTTAGTGCCTTAGTGGCAAATATCATACAAAATGTTCCAGGTATGTAAAAATGTAACTTTTGATTACTGTATTTAATATGCAGTATATTAAAAAAAAAAACAGACCCAACTAAACAGAAAGGCACTTCTTACCTGAACCTTTAGAATACTTTTATTAAAATAATTTGTGACATCAGTTTTGACTATAACTTTAGCAGTATGAGTTTTAAGAGGTTTTTGGTACTGTTTGGCAAAGTCTTGTTGATTGTCTGTGTATTTGAGTTCTGTGTACTAATAAATAGCTTATTCTTGTACACTGCTGGCATTAAACAGGACAACAGTAAACCTACATCCAGGCATTAGGGTGTTAAAATAATACTGGGTCTTTACATGGATTTTCCTTTTGTATTCATAGTGGTTCTGTTTGTGTTACATGCTTTATCTTAAAGAATTACAGGCAGAGTGTGTATAACTGTGGGCTTTTCTTACAGTACACCAGAGAAGAAGTGTCTTTCCACAGCAGAGTCTACGCCACAGTCTATTTATGCTGTTCAGTCATTGGGCAGGTCCTTTTAGTATCATGTTTACTCCCCTGGACAGATACAGTGATAGAAACATGCGAATAAACAGACACCAATACTGTGCATTAAAGGTATTTTAACACTTTTGAATTTTGGAAATAGATTGTTATGCCAATATGATTTAACATTTGGGCTTTTAGATGTGGTTTTCACATCCAAGTTTTAGCACCTTTTTATTCCTTCTACTTGCATGTGTATTTATGTAAGTTAAGCTTTTCCCATACTGTAACTATTGCACTTGCTATTGAAATTTCTTAAAATTACTACTGATTGTTCAATTCCTGACTTTAGTTCTTACTTGCTTAAGTTAAAGGCTTTTATCTAAATGTACATTAGCAATGAAACTGGTTACTGGTGTACTAACTCTTCAATATGTCAGCATTTTAGTATTTACCCTTCCCTGTATTTGAAAGTTTAGAAAAATATGATTTAAAAATTTCTTGAATAAAATAAACATTTTTTATTACCCTTGGTCTTTCTCTCAACAGGTTAGCATTTAGTTATCTGATACCTTAATGGACTGAATAACAGCAATTCCTGTATCTGAGTTATTAAAATGTGTTTTTCAATTGCTTTCCAAAGGCTATGTCTGCTGTACTGTGTTGTGGCCCTGTTGCAGACAATGTTGGGCTTTCATCTGATGGCTATTTATACAAATGGCTGGATAATATTTTGGATTCACAAGATAAAAAGGTAATACAAGTAGTGTCAACATCACTTTGCAACTATTAGTGCCTCAAACAGATGTTTTAGTGAGTTTGCAGACAGATTTGCCTAAGTGCTCTACTGAAGCTCTAAGCTGTTTTAGTAGCGCAGGGTTTTGCACTGTCCTTCATGTGTATTCACCCTGTTGAGGAAGGTGGTCCCTAATCAGACCAGAGAAACAGAATGCAAGAGGAAAAGACAAGGGGTGAAGCACTGTATATTGTTTATAAACTGATCAACTATGTTAACTTGTAGTAATAAGTCAGGTCTTCCACAAATTTAAAGGAGATGAGATTTTGAGCATGAACTCTTGTGAGACTGTAGAGTTTCTTGGGGTCCTTTGGACTTAGTAAGACTAAACTTTTCATCTGAACAGTAAGGCAAGCTTTAAAGGTAGGACCTCTATTGCCCTATAATGCTAGGACTACATA
Organism: Vidua macroura; assembly: GCF_024509145.1. NCBI lineage: Eukaryota > Metazoa > Chordata > Aves > Passeriformes > Viduidae > Vidua > Vidua macroura. Next base: position 47,935,045 of record NC_071574.1, read on the forward strand.
AAATACAGCTCCTGTGGGCTACTTTGATTCCAGGGAAAGTCTCCATGCACATGTATCACTTGTATAGAATTCTTGCATGGGTTTAAATGCTTCTTTGTACCTAGTGCTTTCAGGGCAGTGTTTCAGTGCAAGACATAAAAATGGTAAATAGTTCAAACTAGCCTTGGAACTGAAGGGGAAAAAAAAGTCAGTAGATCTCTAGTTATTTGTGTCAATAATTTATGTGTGCAATTTGAACAGTAAACTGTGATAGAATGATCTGCTACCACTTTAGGCTATGGTGTCATTGGTTTTGGATGGAACAGATTTCATGTTCCCAAAGGTTTCAGGTTTCTTAAATAGTTGTTTTCCTATTTTATGCAATTTTGTACGTTGTTTTTTTTTTTCCTACATTTTTAAATATATATTTACTCTTCCCTAGGTTCACCAGCTAGGCTGTGAGGCAGTCATGCTGCTCTTGGAACTCAATCCTGACCAGAGTAACCTCATGTACTGGGCCGTTGACCGGTGTTACACAGGTTCCAAGCGGGTAGCAGCTGGCTGCTTTAAAGCCATAGCCAGTGTGTTCCAAAACAGGTACTACAGCATTTTCCAAAACTTTAAAACTTCCATTTTCAGTGTGCTTTTATGTAGAACTGTGGGTTTTGCTTCCATAGAGAGAAAAGATCATCACTGTTTGTGTGTCTGTGTTCCAAGAGAAACTTCTCAAAATGTTATTATATTATATTCTTGTAAATTAAACTTAAATAAATTCAAATCTTAAAAAACCAAATGTAATTTTATTTTTTCATACTTGCCATTTTTTCCTAGGGATTACCAGTGTGATACAGTGACCCTCCTGAATCTGATACTATTTAAAGCAGCCGATTCTACTAGGGCTATCTATGAAGTTGCTATGCAACTATTGCAGGTTTGTAAGCTAATTCTGATTATTATTTTTTTCTTTTAAAATAAGGCTAGTCCTATACACTTAAAAAAATCTGGTTTTGTTTGGTTGTCTTCAGTGATGAAATAAGTGTTGTTTTTTTTCTTCTCTATTTTAGTACATAGTTAAACCAGATTCTTACCTGGCACAAATATACTTTCCTGAAAGTCTACCTGTTTCCATGCTCTCAAGATCTGTATTTTCATAATACCTGCTTTTTTAAGAAACAACCTAAATCAGGACTCTCTTGATTTGGCCCTGAAACAGGGTGATATACAGGTCCATATGTTCAAAAGCACTTCAGAGAGAAGCAAATTGCTTCCTGAGCCTTTGCTGTCTGCTGGGGTAGCAGTCAGTTTTCTGATCTTTGCAAAATTACCAAACATTTTTTCATCTGTCCATGTGGAAAGATGACAGTGAAACTCTTGTTACCCATTTAATTTACTTTTGTATAGTCCTTTCTGAGATCATTTAGGGGTAAGCTTCCTTAGCATTAGTGTTTAAAAATCTGTGCTGATAGTAGCTCAGACCTTAAGTCTTGGAATTTTTTTCAAAGGTTGTTTTGGTCAGCTAAATTCAACAGTGAAGTCCTCACTGAAATCACACTCTTATTGCTACATTATCCCCATCTTTCTTCTCAAGTGGACACAACGTCTTAAGATCAGCCCAAACTGATTTTTAAAGTGTCAGAGTGCTTTAGCCTCCTGCTGCATCTCTACCACATCAAAGATTGTGTTGTTCCAATCTATGTCTCATCTATGAGCAAAAATTGGTATTGTTTGGAAATGCAAATGTTAAATAGTATTTCACATTTCATTATAGATAAATTTGTATTTAAGATGGTATTTTTTGGAAGCAGATTTTGGAACTTTATTGCTGGAAACTCATCAAGTGGAATGTATCTTAGCTAGTCTTCTATTAATTTACCACAGGGTTAGCAAATGCTGTAGGTGTATGGAGATCTGCACTGATAAGAAACATTAAATGAGAATAGATATATGAATTTAAGAAATGATTTTTGTATAAGAATTTCTACAGTAGCTCTATAATTAGCTTCAAATTCTGAACATTACTGTTGTAGATTTTGGAACCGAAGATGTTCCGTTACGCTCACAAACTGGAAGTTCAGCGGATGGATGGGGTTTTGGGACAGCCTTCTCCTTTACCACATTTGTATTCTATGTCATATTATCAACTGTCAGAAGAATTAGCAAGGACTTATCCTGAGCTGACACTTGCTATCTTCTCAGGTACGATTTTAAAACAAAACAAAAAACTTCATCAAGTCAAAAGCATTGTACAAAACGTGTCATTCTTATTTTTTAATAACTGATTTATATGTAATTAATTAAAATCAGGACAACAACATCATCATATCAAATAGAGACAAGAAAGCCTACTAAGTGACAGTTTTTTGTTCACTTGTGTTTGAAATATATTCAAGATGAAAGAACATCAAAAATACTTTTACTGACTTTGTAATAACCATGGAAAATCACATTATAGAAATAATTTGCAATTTAAAAAAATTGTTCTTTCATTGTTCTGTCTAGTGTGTTATTTACTCTAGTTTGCTTAAATACATTATTCTATAGCATTTTTAAACAATTGCAGAGTAATAACCTCTTACATCAGTTTTAAAAACAAAACCTACTATGACTAATCTAAGGAAGAACAAATCATAAGAGTTTTTTGCCAAACTTGGTGCATTTTTTTTATGCAATAGGTTTTTCAGTTCCCTCCTTCAATTTGAGGAATATATGTACACATACACTGACACACACACACACACATATATATGCATATTAATATGATTTTTCAACATACTGTTTGTCAGCAGTGTCTTCAGTTAGCTCTGCTGAAGACCCCCCATGGACTTTATCATTATGAAATTACACTAGTCAGCTAAACAAAAAAAAATGCATCTGTATCAGCATTCCCTTATATCAGTATGGTGTGCTAGGCTCATGACTGTTGTTATCACCAAGCCAGTTCTCATTATTGATTTGGAATTCATATATGTACCTAATTTTTGAATGGCAGAAGTAAGTCAGAGAATCCAAACAGCTCACCCATCTGGGAGACAGGTGATGCTGCATTATCTGCTGCCATGGATGAACAATATTGAGTTGGTGGACTTGAAACCTTTGCCAACCATTCGTCGGCAAGATGAAGATGAAGAAGATTCTTTGAAAGACAGAGAAATGATGGTGAACAGTAGGCGATGGCTGCGAGGAGAAGGCTGGGGATCACCACAGGCTACAGCTATGGTTCTGAACAATCTGATGTACATGACTGCAAAGGTAAAATTAATTACTTACATGCTTGTTTCAGTGGATTGTTCTGTTTAGGATGCAGGAAAATACTGTTCAGAGATACTATGTCACCAAGCTTTTAAGAGTTACCGTTCATATTTGTGGAGGTGCTTTGTATACCCAAACTATACCTTATAATTTTGAGGTATTCCAAGAAATATGTAATATGTAACATTAATGTTATAGTAATTGCTATGTATAGTGACAGTATATAACTAATGTTTTGCAATATAGCTGTCTAGCTGTATAGAGAATACCTAACTGCCTGTATACCTATTATCTCAAAGTGGAGTTCTGGAACCTTTCTTGATAGCAGAGCATGATTGACTCTCCTTCTTCCTATCATAGCTACTTCCAACAGAGGAGTATTGCTCACATGCAGTGCTCCTGTCAATGGAGAAATCCCACTGATGAGAGATCATGTTTTGAACTGTCAATTAAAAGTTCTTGTCAGTGTGTGGTCCATGGAGTTTTATTCAGTATTGTCAGCAACTGGGAGACTGGGTCTCTGTTAAATTTTACAGAATTGTTAGAGTTGAAAGGGAGCTCAGGAGATCATCAGGACCAACCCCCTTGCCAAGGGAGCATGTTACACAGGAACTTGTCTAGGTGGGTTTTTGGTCTCCAGAGAAGGAGGCTTCACGACCTCCCTCAGCAGCCTGTTCCAGTGCTCTGCCACCCTCTATGGAAAGAAATTCTTCTCCATGTTGGAGTGGAACTTCTTGTGTGTTAGTGTATGCCCATTGCTCTTGTCCTGTCCCTGGGCACTGCCATAAAGAGTCTGGCACCATTCCCTTGGCCTTTGGGATATTAATATGCATTAATGAGACGCCCCTCTCAGTCTTCTCTAGACTAAGAAGGCCCAGCTTCCTCAGTCTAATGTATTATATATCAATGAGAATATAGTACGTACACATATCTTTAGATATATTTTTATATAATTATATCTATAAAAGAAAAAGCTATTTCCAGAGTATGTTTTTAAAAATACATGTGAAATCATCATTCTGGAACATTAAAAAGGCAACAGTTTCCTACAAGATTTATGTCTCTTTTCTAGAGCCTGTTTCACTTGATCAGTATAGATAATGTTCTCTGATGAAGTTTTCAGGACATACATTTATTTTGTTTTCTAGTATGGTGATGAAGTGGCTTGGTCAGAAATAGAAAATGTCTGGACTACTTTGGCAGACAGCTGGCCAAAGAATCTGAAAATAATTTTGCACTTCTTGATCAGTATTTGTGGAGTGAACAGTGAACCCAGCCTTTTGCCTTATGTGAGTATGTGACAGATCTCTCATTGGTGCTTACTGATATTTTAAATATTAGTATGTCTAGCAGCAAAGATCACCAAATAAAAATGTGAGGTAGGATTTATAGTATTAAAATCTCCACCCTGTATTTTATTACCACTAATTCTATGAATAAATCAAATTCAGTTCTGCTTGCATTACTTTGGACATCTATGTCAAAATTACAGAATCTATTTGTCAATCAATTAAATCAATTTGTCATTCATGGAATGAATGTAGGACTGTATGAAGGCCATAGATATTTTTAGTGATTAAATAATAAAAAATGTAAAAGAGTTACTAAAATTCTACATATGTCTTAGCATTTTATTTTCTTTTGTCATAAAAAGAAATCTTAAGAGTTTGATAGCTAAACTTAGATTAATTTTATTAAAAGTACACACTGAACAATATTTTCCCATGCTATAATTTAATATATTCCTAAAAAGCAGACAGATTATACAGGAAAACAAAGCTTTAGTTATACCCTGTAGAGCATAATTTTTTCATGACCAGTATTATACCAAAAAACCCCAGCAACCCTCCCAAGCACCCTCAAAACCAATTTTATTTTATGTAAAAATGTATGTGAGAGCGCTGCAGGATAGCATGAAGAAAAATATGATAATATGCAGGAAGAGAAATAGTATAGAACAGAACTGTGAAATATCAAAAAGAAGTTATATCAGAATACATTCGTTCCAGTGTTGATCTCAGGTGCTGCTAAAACCTTTGTAAGAAAATCTTTTGCTTAAATCATTTTCAGAAGACATACTTTCAAACTTTACTGTCAGACGACTGGAACTCAAAAGATTTGCTTCTTACTGTCGTGATATATTTCCCATGCTTCCTGCTATTGTTAGCTGGGAAAGCAACTTTGGTTGCTTTTGGAACTAAAGTTTCATGTATTGTCACTGGCAGTGCAGGTAGATACTGATTCTAACAAGTTGTGGTATTCAAATATCTTTTTATAAAAATATATATATATATTTATATGTGTGTTTTTTATGGCAGGTAAAGAAAGTAATTGTTTATTTGGGTAGAGACAAAACAATGCAACTACTAGAAGAGCTGGTGAGTGAACTTCAGCTTACGGATCCTGTCAGTTCAGGAGTCACCCATATGGACAATCCACCGTATTACCGCATTACATCCAGTTACAAAATCCCCTCTGTCACCTCAGGTAAGCATTTACTGACTTAAGGAATTTGAACTGTTATTATTGTTAGTTATAAGCATGCTGCTATCAATCAGTTAATGCTACTGGAGTGCATTTGGAAATATTCAATAGGAGTGCAAGGTTCTATTTCTAAAAATAAGGTTAAAAGTTTGTTTTACAAGACCTGCAGGTTTTGGTGTACCCAGAGTTCTTCCTGAAGAACATCTGATAAGTTCACAAGGGATGGGTTTGTCTTAATATGTGCATCAGACTTAGTCTGTGTTCAGAGACTTTGCACTGTTTACCCTCACTATATGACTTTTATGTCTAGTCAGTAAAACCATGGGGAAAATGTGTATAATTTTAAATCCATCTAAGTTGTTCCTGTTACATACTGCATCCATAGGAATTGTTTCAAGAGGATTTAAGTTCACTTACTTAGGAAAATTTATCTAGAAATTATTAGCAATAGATCAATCATCAAAAACCCCCCAGAGTGCTGAAAATACCAAGTGTCTACCTCATGCTTCAATCCAAGAACATGCTGGGGAAAAGCAGTCTTGTTTTGGTGGAGTATCCATCTGTCAAATTGAGCTGCAAAAGACACGGCTGTGGGGAGGGTATCTAAGCAAGGCCTTAACTTTTGTGCTGCAAATTTGTCAATACTATGAAGCAGCCTGGACCTATCACATGGTGGTATCTGGATCACAAGGTGAATGCATTGGCACTTGTTCTTGGAAGCGTTTAAAAAATATTTTAAAAATTTTGGGGCTCTTGCGCTTAATGTAATTTAGAATAGCAAAGGTTGGTAGGGTGCAAAATTGCTTCCAGCTGGGGCTGTCAGTTCAGTGTGATGCCTGCAAATTTTTCCTAAAAGAAAATTGTTTAAAGTGTCACCACAGGCTATTCGGTTTTAATCCTTAATCTTCTTGTGGTTTGAATTAACTGGATAATAAGGTCCAACTACATTTTACAGATTACTATGAGGTGTCTAATACAGGAAAAGGGGAAATAGGTCTCTAGATACTGCTTAAAAATTTTCTACTTAATTTACTTTGAAGAGTTAGAGATTCCTGGAATAGATAATTCTTTTTCTGGTTAGTGAAATTATGGTAGCAGCTCACAGTCCTTTATTGCACGTGAAAGTAGTTTGTATAGCTCAGTTTGTATTTGTGCCAATTGCTGTAGAATAAACCTGATTAGGGCTCTGGACAAGGACCAGTAAATAAGGGTGATCTTGTAGTGCTTAAGGCTAGTTTTCCATTTTATTGACCAACCTTTTTCCTTGTCCATAATTCACAGGTACCACTTCTAGCAGCAATACAATGGTGGCTCCCACAGATGGCAACCCTGACAGTAAACATATGAAAGACAGTATTGAAGAGAAGTAAGTATCTCCTCAAAGAGCAGTTATTAGTTGAATGACAGGAATTCCTTCTAGGTACTTTAAATACTCCTATCTCAGCGGCTCCAGGTATGTCTTCATTGCAGAGATTACATTCCATGTAATGTCATGCATGTCAACAGAACTGGAATACTATTTGGGATTAACAGTAGCAGCCTCAATTGTAGTTTAAACGCCAGGTCAGGCATTGTATTGCTTACAGCTATATTGTCATTGGTGCCTAAAGTAGGTACTATTACACTGGACTGTGTGTGTTCACATGAGAACAATTGTACTGTAAGGTGGGGTTGGTGAGACACTGGAACACGTTGCCCAGAAACGTGGATGCCCCATCTCTGGAAGTGTTCAAGGCCAGGCTGGATAGGGCTCTAAGCAACCTGGTGTAGTGGAAGGTGTTCCTGCCCATGGCAGGGGGGTTGGAACCAGATGATCTTTAAGGTCCCTTCCAATCCAAGTAATTATGTGATTTTATGACTTGCAGATTGGTTTATTACCTCACTGGAAATGAACAGCGCCTATGTGTTGCTAGTTTATTTTCTTTAACTGGGGTATTTGGATGAGTGGTATGTATCAAGATACCTTACAGCTAACTTTAAAAGAGATTTCTCCCTCCCTAATTTTTGAGCTATTTAAACATAATCTTTTGGAGAAATTTGGCAGACACTGACTGAGGCTGGTGGAAAGCAAACAGTTGATATAGACTTGGTCAGGCTGTGTACTTGAAGCTCAGCAGTAACTGACTGTGGGCATGCTGTCATTTTGTGTTAATGTGGATTGCTAACCTTCAAGTGAAAAGGGAGTGGAGACTGTAATTAGCATGAGCAAAAGTGTGCACATATGCCGTTACTGTAGAGTAGCAGCTATGTTGTAAGTTCACAAATAAGTTTCTGACAACTTGTTTGGGAGCTTTAATAATTACAGTTCCGATATAATTTCCCAGTTGGACACTTTCTTTCCTTCCCTAGGATAATTATGTCAATATAATTAGAATAGTAAATATTGGTGAAGGCAACCCCAATACTTAAATTAAATTGGGGTGAGCTGTATGATAGTAAATCACAGAAACCTGGAATGCAAGGTGTCATTCAGAATTTGGCCTAGCAAGGCACAGACAAGTAGTTGGCTGCTATGGGGGTCACATATGGATTTCCTTATTTTGTTCAAGAGTGAGAAGAACTTATGTAAAATGGTAACAAATATTTTAATGTGCTTAAATGTTAGTGAAAATGATGGAACAGAAATACAATTTTTAGTGGATAATCTCTTTGAATCCCCTTCTCTGGTGTTGCTTAAGTAGGTATGTCTTACATGGCTGAGGTGCTTTGGCATCATGTCTATTATCCTTGTAAGATGAATTGTTTTCTGTAAAGGAGTTTTACTGAAATACAGTTTTACTGAGAGACCCTGATTAATGTTTGTCACGGAGTGTCAGTTATTAATTCTGCTTTATTTGCACCTACAGCTACGCACACCTAGACATCTACAGCGGGTTGAACAGCAACTTAAACCGCCAGCACCACAGACTGGAATCTCGCTACAGCAGCAGCTCTGGAGGATCATACGAAGAGGAAAAAAGTAATATTCTTTATTTTAAAATATTTCTATGAATAGCACACAGAATTTTCACAAGTTAATACTTCTGAAGGTTGTGGAACATAAAGAAATGAGCATATTATCAGTGTTTTAAGCCTATTAAAAATCAGGGTTCTTTAAATCTTCCTCCATCTTATTACTTATGCTATTGAAGTCTAGCATACATTTGACTGCAATAAAATATTCAAGGAAGATAATATGCTTTATTCTTTCTGTTGTCCTCTGGAATGAGTTGTGAACATCTTCCTAAATGAAATGGTTTTACTCTATTTCCTTTGACAGTTAGGCACAAGAAACAGAGGCGAGCAGGATGAAGATGAGATTTTTAAAAAGGTGATGAAAAATAAGTTTTTTAAAAAAATTACAAGTAATTGTTCTTTTAAAGGATAGCATTCCTTGGGTTATTTACAAAAAAAGGTACTAAACTTTTTTGAAACTATAGCAAAAGAAAAGGTTCTCTTTATGTACATCTAATTTCCAAGATTGTTCTGAAAATGTGTTTTGGGTTATTTTTTGTGATCTATATTTGGGTTTTTTTCTGAGATGCAGAGGTATGGAAAGAGGTAAAAATTTCTTCCGAAACTCCATTATGTGTTTGGAAAGATTTTCTTAACAGAGGCTTATTAACTATGGCCACTTTTTTGCCAATGCCTAAGATGCAAATCACCACAGCAGTGTTGCGGGAAGCAATACAGATCATGCAATCAGGCAAAAATGAGGGCAGTAAATGATGTGTTACATTAGTGGGTTCTCTATGCTTGGTCAGAGGAGTTGTTTGACTGAAACTCTTGTTTCAGCTAACAGGTTGTTAGTAATTTAAATTACTTTGTACTTCACCCTGCATGGGATAATCAGATATATTTCAGTCGTGGAAGTGGTCCCACAGACTTAGGTTTCACTCATTTTTTTATTTTTATTGATTTTACTACTGGTGTTTGGGTATGTTACAGCACACAGTACAACACTGCCTTTTCCTTAATTTTCTTGTGTGACTGAACAACAGGAGGTGAACTTCTGCATTTGAGCTTTAGATGTCAGTATGGAACCTATCCTGCCCATGCTGTATTGAAGCAACAAGAGACCATTAGGATCTTCTAATGCAATCTTCAATGACTGATTCTTTGCACACTGTGAAGATTAGAGTGAATGTGTGGTTCTTACTCCTTCTCTCAAGGAGATGAAACCTAATGTCCTCTATAGAGATTGTTGTAAGGGCTGGACATACTAAGGCAGAATCTGCTAAACTTTGGGTCAGTGACAGGTTAGTGGCTTCTGGTCAGCCAGAGTTTATTACTGCAGGGATAGGGGTTATCCAGAATCACAGCTGCAGTCAGTTTTGGATTTGTTTGAGGTTTGTGATAGCAGCAGTGAGTATCCTGAACTAGATGGTATTTCGCATGTTCCACCCGTAAGGAGTTTGTCACTTCCAGTGGAGAAGGTGATAACGAGCTGGTAGTGTGAACACCTGAAACTTCTGCAGCTATCCTTCCAAACAGAGCTGGTACAATTGAACTGTTCAGGCAGTTTCCTTGTTTCTTGTCTTGACTGATAGTTCTGAAGTCCAAAACAACTTTTAAGCCAGAAAAATATTTTGAGTGTGTTAACACAGTGTGCTCTCATACCAAAGAGCTGATGCTTTTCTTGCGCTTTTGAAGCTTGCTAAGTAAAAAACTAAATGTCTTTCTCTGCTTTCTGAGCAGTAACTTTTATCAATCAACCAGTGGGATTGGGCTATGCTGTTGTAATAGTGGCGATTTCCAAGTTACCCATGGATCAGGCCGGCATTATCTGGCAGATAGTACTGGTGGGGTTTTGCTGTGAGACCTATAAAGATGTGCTCTTGAGGAATACTTCCTTAGCTTATAATGAAATGCTCTTCAAGATGAGTTCATTTGAATCTTAGGACCCAGCCTTAATTAACTCTCTATCTGGCATGAGGTTTGAAATTCAAAGAAATTACATCAGATCACTTTGCCTTTTATCACAAGATTTATGAACCTATTCAAAAACATCTTACTCTGTTATGTGTGTAACTTCTGTAGAATCATCCTTATATTAACAGAAATAACATTTTTTTCTTTTAAAAAAATGTGTCCAACTACTAATGTTTACAGCTGGCTCCCCTTCCCCTCTCGTAGATTTCAACTTTTCAAGAATTTAAAAGCATTTCTTCAGAAGACTGTAACATACAGAAATATGCATTGTAAATATATTTCTGGTTTAACTTTCTGTTGCTTAGGTGATTCAATGCCTCTGTATTCCAACTGGCGGTTGAAGGTGATGGAGCACAATCAAGGAGAGCCTCTTCCTTTCCCACCTTCTGGAGGTTGCTGGTCACCGCTGGTGGATTACTTGCCTGAAACTTCTCCTCCGGGCATGTCACTTCACAGGTAGCTGTTTTGGTAATGCCAATGGCAGTTGATTATGTTTTCTTTTGTGTTGCACAAATACAGTAATTTGAAGATAGTAGATTTAAGGGCAGTTGATAATAGATTTGTTTTCTGTGGGTTTACTCACAGGTCTAGCAATTTAAGATTACTCAAGTTTTTAATCTGGAGGATTAAAGTGTTTCTGTTTTTATGAGTGTTCATCTTTTCCCTTATAACACAGTTTTGTGAATGTTTATAGACTGAAGAACACGTTAGAAGCATATGAAGCTCTTTTCAGCTCTTCATGAAGTTCTTGTTACATTCTTCTGACATTCTTCTATTTTTTTTTTGTTTTAGATGCAATATAGCAGTGATTCTTTTGACTGATTTGATAGTTGACCACAGTGTAAAGGTGGAATGGGGAGGATACTTGCATCTTTTGCTTCATGCAATTTTTATAGGTAATTAACTCACAGAAATACTTATAGTAACTTGAAGAATTCTTAGCTGTTTTTTGATATTTAAATTAATTTTTGCCATTGTATTGAAATCCCATTAATTTGATAATATTTACAGTATTTTTAAAAATTCAATTAAATGTCTTTCAGCTTAATTAGTATAATTAAAACTTTTTGGAGTTGTTTTAAGGCACTTTGTTTAGGAGTCACTTTTACCTCTTGTAGAAGACACAGTAAAATTCAATGTTTTCCTTTCTGTTTCTAAATGTAATGATTTTCATACAGAGCACAAATGAAATTCTTAGTTAAAATTGCATTGTATTTTAACCTTGCATGGGATTATCAGATATATTTAGTCTGATCAACATACAGTTTGTTAAATTATATGCTGTTGTTTCTATATTGAAACATTGAAAAAATATATTGTTTAGAGAATTCTATATCAGTTCCTTGGTAAAGTATAACAGACTAATTTGAATACTGCTATTTTTCAAATAATGTAATTCAACATGCCCTTGGAATATCATAAAACCTTGCTGTTTTCCTTTTGTGTTAGGTTTTGACCATGGTCACCCTGAAGTCTATGAGCATTGTAAACGACTACTTTTGCATCTACTGATAGTGATGGGCTCTGGCAGTAATGTCCAGTCTGTTGCTTCTGTCCTGCTCAGAAACAGAGAGTTCAATGAGTCCAGGGTGCTTACTGTCAAGCAAACTGCCCATTTAGATTACACTTTCACAGGTATGGTTTTGATTTATTACATGTTGCCTGTTAAAATTACATGAGAAGTTATCTCTTCTTACAGGCATTATTAAGATTCCTGTTGTTTGTAATATTTTCCTGAGGCCTTGGCATTAAAATGTATTTCTTTGGATTTTAATGAAGTCAAAATTAATAGTTCTCATTGGCACTTTATGCTTATTCATTAAAGTAGGGAGCACACTTGTATGATGAATAGTAGTGGAAATCAAAGAGGGAGCTCTATGTTTTGGAACTTTATTACAGCAGTTTTCCCGATGCCTTTGAAAATAAAAACCAAGAAGATACATCTCTTACTAGTTTATAGCAAGTTAAAATTTCCAAGTTTTGTCAGCTGTGATTGTATTCTTTATTGGCTATCAGAATAGTTTTTTTAGATACTACTTTTAAATATTCCCCTTAACCTTACCATATTGTAATTATACAGTATACTTAATTTTTCTATGTATCTCTTTATGAAGGGAATATTCTGATGGTGAGACTCTATTGTAGCTTCTATGGGAATATTTCTTTGTGGTTTTCTTTAATTTAGTATTTCATATTATTTCAGTAGGTGGCAGCATATTGCCATACAGTTGTTTGTTCTCTTTTGTTCACATCAGCAATGGTTTTATTATTTAGCAAAAGTAGTTGTCTAATTTGTGAATTTGGTTTTTTGTAGCAATGAGGAATTAAATTCCACTGTGTATAGTGGAAGGATTGTTTTATAAGAATCTGTTCAGCAGAACTTTAATGGTTCATGTACACAGTGGCATATACAAACCATTCCCTTCCTAATCTTTAAGGGTTTGGATAAAACTCTCTGAACATGACACAATAAAAACAAAGATGTTTGATAGAAACTAGAATGAGGTCAACATCAAACATTTCCAGCTAGGGATTAGGATTACAGGTATGCATGCCTAGCATAAGGTTGAACAAGCTAATTTTAAACTTTATTTGAGCTGGCTAAGCTCAAATACCCCAGTCCAAACTCTGTGATTCTGTAGGGAAAATCTGTGGTAGGTCAGTGAGTCTTAAGCTTATTTAAATACAAGTGTTACAGTCAAAGGCCCTGCCAGTTTTCCTTAGTAGTTTAGTTTCCCTCAGCCCTTCATAGATGGATAGAAGGGCAATGTGAGGAGTCACTGCAGTTGTATTTTATTGCCACGTGGTTCTTGATCTGGAAGAGAAAAATCTTCTAGCTGCAAGATTAAACTGACTTCAGAGAAACTTTGTGCAGCCACGGGGGTTCTGCTTAGAGTCCATTCACTAGATAATACTTAGTGTTCACTGGTTTCAAGTACTGTGAGTTACTCTGGGACTGGGTTTTACCAAAAAAAGTCTGCTCATTAGTAAGAAATTGTCTTTATAATTTTTTTAATTAAGTTGAGATTCCTCAGAAGCTGATGAGCTCTGATACTATTAGTACAAAATCAAGGGTAATACAGGAGTTTTAAAAAGGGATCTAGCAGTTCTCAATTAAAGTTCATATAAGTTATGTGAAGAATTTGCATATATAAGACTTGTTGATTTCATTGAAATTATTGCATCCATTAATTTATTCTCTTTTAAGTATTCTCATTATATTTACTAAATTATTGATCTTTTTAGAGGGCTATTTTTTCTTTTTATATATTTAATATTAACTGTCAGCGTAAAAGTGCATAATCATCTTGTTTCAATTTCAGCAGGTGTTCATGATTTTATACCTGATTACCAGCCCTCCCCAATGACAGACTCAGGGCTTAGTTCAAGTTCTACCTCTTCTAGCATCAGTTTAGGAAATACAAGTGCTGCCATTTCTCAACTGCACACCACAATCCTCAATGAGGTTGACATTTCAGTAGAGCAGGATGAAAAAGTGAAAACTCTTATAGAATTTATTACCTCAAGGTAAGATTTCAGTTTTTATTTTTGTCAAGATTTTTTTGAAAAATGGCAAACCTCTATTTAGCATCAGGTTGTCTAATTCTGTCTCTGTTTTATCACCAGTAAATGTTTTTATGTGATGCACATATGAAAAGCTCTAACTTTTCAACACTTCTGGAGAATTTTGACCATCCTTTCAAGACTTGTCTGTTTAAAAGTATTTTGCCATGTTTTACTCTGAATTAGGGCAGGAATACATTGAGATGATTAGAGAGCTGCAAGATTTGTGTGCAGTTTAGGGGATTACCTAGTAGTAGACAGCTGAGTATTCAAAAATGATGAATTTTTTGCACAGGACACCAGTAAAATCATCCGCATTTGTGCACTTTGTATGGTAGTTTATATTAAGGTCTCAAGATGGTGTTAATCTGAAATCCTACCTGTTTCTCCATGCTTTGGTACTTTTGCTTTACTTCAGCCTAAATTTATAATAGTGTGGCGTATCGATGGGAAGAAATGAAGTTAGGAAGTGCATAATGGTGGTAGTTTTACTGGTTCTTTCTTAGAGAACTAACTATTATATTGTAACTATACCAGAGAACATCTCTTCAATCTTCTTACCCACTTATTTCCATTGGAACTGATACACTGCTTTTCACTTTGTCTTAACTTCTTATATATTGTACAATATTGGTCAGTTGTCAAAATTCTTTCTGATTCGTGCCTGCACTACTAGATGGTTTCTTTTATGTGGTACATTGTAGATTCTTTTGCAATTAGCCTTATGGTTTAAATTTCATTTAAATAATATTAAGGACAAAAGCTGCATTTTATATTCTGTTTACTCTATTTTTATATTTTTTAGGAAAAGAGGCCCACTTTGGAATCATGAAGACGTTTCAGCCAAGAACCCTAATATAAAGAGTGCTGAACAGTTAACCGTGTTTTTAAAGCATGTGGTATCTATATTTAAACAGTCTAGCTCAGGTATGTTAGAAAACAGACAATACATGATCGAATCTGCAAGACTGCAAACTAAATAAATATTTTTTAATGCATGCAAACACATAGATTATCAATAAAATCACTAGGAAATTACTGCTTCTAAATAATAGTTTTCTTGTATATTGCTCACTTCAGTTCATGTTTCTATTATGACAGATTTAAATATAACCTTTTAGGAATGAGATAAAACATCTTATTAATTTATTGTGAACATTTAATATTCTAATAATAAATGTTTTATTGTCTACAAGTATCTCTAGACTTAAGTATT
Source organism: Vidua macroura (assembly GCF_024509145.1). Lineage (NCBI taxonomy): Eukaryota > Metazoa > Chordata > Aves > Passeriformes > Viduidae > Vidua > Vidua macroura. The sequence goes on from NC_071574.1 coordinate 47,950,448, forward strand.
TGGAATACATATTTATATTCCTGTGAAGATTTTTGAGCTTTATGCTTCTTGAGAAAAATGTAGAGAATGTAAGAATATTTTAAATTTGGGAATGACTTGCGCAATTTACTCTTCAGTAAATTCAAGTGGATTTGTTTTTTTATAAAGCAGAGTTGCTTGAATATTTATTTGCCTTAATAGGAGGATATCAATTGGAACATCGTCTCAGTGAAGTTGCTTTGCAAACTGCTCTTTCGTGCTCCTCTCGCCATTATGCTGGGAGGTCCTTTCAGATTTTCAGGGCTCTGAAGCAGCCTCTCACTCCATCTACACTTTCTGATGTTCTCTCCAGACTAGTAGAAACTGTTGGAGATGCAGGAGAAGAAGCTCAGGTATTTGAAATTTTGCCCCCACTTTATTAGAAAGCTAAGTCTGCATAAATGATGTGTGTGCATTATTAACAAAATTTGAAAGCACTGTTTTATTCAGTTGTTTTTTATTTTTAAGCATTTAAAATATAAAACAGTTTTAATTGTGGTACTTCCTGAATTTCACCTAATTAACTGAGGAAAAGTTGTGCACATGCTCTTCTACAGCAATAAGCTCTTTCAGAGAGTTTGATATGTTTTTTTTCCTGTAGACACCACCTCTTTCATTGTTAAGAGAATACTGGGATCAGCCATATAAGAAATTATTTTTGGGTTTTTTTGTTAAGAACTTTACCTGATAAAGTGTTAACAATCATTCAACTTAGTGTCATTGTACATCTTAAGAGTGAATCTAATCTTTTAATACTGTAAAATGAGTCTGAATGACTTCATCCTTCAATCCATCCTTAAAAACAAGGCAAACCAGAATTAATTCAGTAAATTCTTATAAATAAATTGAAGTTTTTTCTTGTCTTGAAGCTATACTGCTAAATTGAGCTGTCTTATGAGGATTGTGTTCTAATTTAAGCATGAAATAATTTAGTTAATGATACTGATTTTATATTTTCAAATTACTACTTAGTAGATTTTCTGTGATCTTCCTTGTGCATATTGCATAATTTATAATGGCTTGTGGCTTTCCCCAGGGTTTCGTCATAGAGCTGCTTTTGACTTTAGAATCTGCTATTGATACATTGGCTGAAACCATGAAACATTATGATCTGCTTTCTGCCCTTTCTCAGTAAGTTCTTTTATTAGTCAATCTTCATTATGCATTTTTGTACATTTAAATTATTAAAAATCTGTATTATAAATGTAATGAAATAATTTCTTGTCGTCTTTGCAGAATAGTTGTATCCATATAGCAAAATTGCTTGTTCTGGTATGTTTTTATCACTCTGCCTCAAGAAAAACTTGTAATAATCTTGATTTCCTGAAAAGAATATCTTATTGCCTTTCTGATTTACCCTCTTGGGTTCAATTTAATTTTGTGAAAAAGGTGTTCAAGGAGTTCCTAATGGCTCAGTTCTGAAATATTGTCTGTTCTTCTTAAACTTCTTGAATTTAAAGGCTCTTCAAATGTTGGTCTGTCTTAGGCCTCAAGTTTGTTGTCCCTATATAAGAGGTGTAAGTGAACAGTCTGAGTCATTAATGTGTCTCATGACAGTTTGAGTGGTTCCCTTGATGACTTTTTATCAAACTGAAAAAAAATCCCTAAATGTACAGACATCCGTATTTGTTTGACTTCCTTGCAAAGTTTTTGAAAACGCTGAGATTTCTGGGAATATGTTCAATTTCTTGGTATCAGAATACGAAAGTGTTGGGTTTCCTAGGTCAGATACCTCAGACAAATACATAGTAATAATTGTATTAATTCATTCATTTCCCTACTTCTATCACATCTTTAAATAAGTTGGGATGCTGGATCATCACTTACACATAATCTTTTACATGCTGTGGGCTAATTTTTCCAATTTTGCTGTAATTTTTATGGTATTCTGGATTGTAGCAAATAGATTTGGTAGAAAGATAACAGGATGCTGCAATCTTGTCTTTATAACAATAAAAGTACAGAAATCCTGTATTTACATGTATTATAATACTCTTAGGGTATTGAACCAGAGTATGTACTGCATGTGTATGTGATCAGTGTAACATCTTTCTTTCTACCCTTTTTCTAAATTCTTTGATATTGAAGTATTTTGCATGTAGCAATATGTAATACTGATTTTTGTTTTAGAACCTCATACCATGATTCTGTGATGGGAAACAAGTATGCAGCTAATAGGAAAAGCACTGGACAGATAAATCTAAGCACAAGTCCCATTAATAGTGGCAGTTGTTTGGGATACTACAGCAATACAAGGAGTAATTCCTTGAGACTGAATTTAATCAGCGAGCGGAGAGGCGACCGGCGACGGAGCAACACACTGGATATAATGGATGGAAGGATAAATCATGGTGGAAGTTTGGCAAGGACTAGAAGCCTTTCCTCCCTGAGAGAGGGAGGGATGTATGATGTGCAGCCCACTACTGACCCTGTCAACTTGATGGCCACCATATTTTGGATTGCAGCTTCGTTGCTGGAGTCAGATTATGAGTATGAATACCTTCTGGCTCTCAAGCTACTCAACAAGCTTCTTATTCACATGCCTCTGGATAAATCAGAGAGTCGGGAAAAGATAGAAGAGGTGCAGAATAAACTGAAATGGAATAACTTTCCAGGCCTTCAGCAGCTTTTTCTGAAAGGCTTTACTTCAGCTTCTACACAAGAAATGACAGTTCATCTGCTCAGTAAACTTATCACGATTTCCCGGCATGCTTTGGTGGATCCTTCTCAGTTAGCAGGTATCTTTAGTAAATATGTGATAAAAATACATTTTTTCATCAAATTAAGTGGAGTCAAAAATCAGTAGCAATTGTGCATTTGCCTTAAAGAAACACTTCCATTAAATGCTTTCTGCAGTTGTCCATATTACACTGCTACGTAGTGGGAATACGTTACAGACTATGATTATCTCACAAGCAAGACTGCATGTTAACTTTATGCATTGACTATCGTTTGCAAGTGAGTTTTAAGAGCTGTGTATTTTTTTTTATGGTCTTGTGCTAACTGGCTCAATTAGCACTATTTATACATTTTTAGAAACAATGTGATATAGTGCCTAAAACTATCCAGTTTCATGGTAGTTTTGCTTAATTGCTGCAGTGATGATTTTATTTTCATCATGCAATTTTATACCTAACACAGACATACCTACATACATTGTTCATACATACATACTTGGGAAAATGTATGTGTATATATAATTTATATATCTTTGTGAAAGTATGAGTCATGCTGTCAGAATTTTAAATACTGGCTAACTTAACAGTAAATTAAGTAATATTAAATACCTTAAGGGCTCATATAACTTTGTTTATGTATGTGTTTAGGATTTCCCCTAAATATCTTGTGCCTACTTCCTCATCTGATACAACATTTTGATAACCCAACTCAGTTTTGTAAAGAAACAGCTGACAGGATAGCAAAGGTATGTAACATGATGCTTGGAGAAGTATCCAGGAGGATAAATATCAGCATTGTTTCTGTATTTTTGGGGTCTCTTATGTAATGCTTCTATGTGATTCTAATAGTAATATACACGTAACTATAAGAGGTCATATTTTAAAGATGTGATCTAGGCAAATTTATATAGCTGGACCTTGTATCAACCCCTGAGTTTGTCAGTGAAAAAACACATTTAGTTTACTCTGTAAAATTTAGATTTCAAGAACAAATTTTCTTACAAATTATATCAATTACTTTTTCTTATTTGTCTGATTTTTCTACTCGTGATTTTGAATGTCAACCTAATCACATTTTAAGCATGCTTCTTAATTTTCTTATGGGAAGGAAGTGATTCTTACTGGTAGAGAAGAAAAGGTTGTATGTTCTTTCTATTACTGGTACACAGTAAAATACACCATGAAATGTTTCTGAACCGTAGTGGCTGTTACAGCAGTACGTGGTGCACACCAGCTGTTGTCAGCCAGAATGGTGTTGCACTGGCCTGACAGAGTCTTTCTTTTAAGGAAGAATGTGGAAAGGGGAATAGGAAAGAGCTGTCTGGCACAGGAGGTGCAGGCATACACCTCTGGCTGCTCAGGCTGTGGCGTGTGAACCACTAAACCACTGCAGCTGTGCACAGGCCGACTCAAAGAGTATGTGCCTGATGCAAGTGTAGAAATCACTGCTGCCCTTAAATACTTGTATTACTCTAGTGAGGAATATTGGTTGATCATACCAAATGTATTATGAATAGATAAACTTGGAACGTGGATGCCACAGTACCAAAATTCAACAGAAACTGTAGGTCATGCATGTGTGATTGGTTTGATTTCACTTACTAGAAAATAATTGAAGTGAAATCTTGGAGTGAAATCTGGGAGAAGTGCATAATGATTCAGAAATGCTTGGATTTAAAAAAAAAATATTTCTAATATAATTAAATATGGTTTTGCTTTTCAGGTTTGTGCAGAGGAGAAGTCACCAACTCTTGCCAATCTGGCTCATATGATGAGTTTATACAGCACACACAGTTATTCCAGAGACTGTTCTAACTGGATTAATGTAGTGTGTAGATACTTGCATGACTCTTTCTCAGATGCCACATTTAACCTCATAACTTATCTTGCAGAGGTAAATTTTTACTAAAAGTATCTCATGTTGACAATTCATTGCCAATTCCTAATTTATTATTATTCTGAATGTCAAGGGGAATAAAGCATATCTTCTCTAACAGGAAAATATTACTAAAATGTTCTAGGATGTAGAAAAGGGAGGACTGCTGCCATTTTGGAGTGCAGTATTTTAGATATACCTTGAAATGATAATACCTCTAATGACAGATCACCTTTTGTGAAAATGGTGTTTGGCAGTAGGTGTTTATATTCTGTACTACATGAATATACACTTACCTTTAGCAAAATAAGCTTAATGCAAATTTTAAGAGACCTTCTTTAGCCAGGTACACATCCTTATCACAACCTTAAAATTAATTGCAAGGTTCATTTGTAAGTAGTGCATAATGTAAAAAAATATCATGTAAATTATAGAAATCAGTATATTATTCTGCTGGCCACTCATACAGGAAAGCTGTTAGTAATTTGTATGAAAAGCTTGTAGAGCTTGTACTTGAAGTGTATCACTTCAAACTGATGGAGACATTTAAAAAAATTTGTTCATTCTTACAAATTACTTTATATGCACATTTTTTGTTTGTAAAACTGCATTTACCAACCTTCTTTAAGGTGCTGCTGGTAATTGTTTTTCATACAGTTTTAAGATTTTGAATTAGTATGAACACTTTTATTTAGTGAAAAGTGTTTTACTATTAGATGCTTTCTGATCTGTGCTAAAAATAAGTCTGTATTTGTAATCTGTACGTCAGAATTCAGGGGAAAAATGAATTAGGACAAAACCCATTGTACTGTTGCATTACTGTTTTTTAGTGCTAAAGCAAAAGTTTGAAAACCAGGAAATGGTACATTTAAGTTTCTTGAAGAGAAAAATAAATGTGTGTCGAAGTTAGCTGTATTTTAATGTTTGCTTTCAATTTTTGCTACCATTAAAGGCCCTAATTAAATTTTGTATTTTAAAAACCTTCTTTTAGCTGTTAGAGAAAGGCTTATCCAGTATGCAACAGTCCTTGCTGCAGATCATTTACAGTCTTCTGAGTCATATTGACCTATCCACAGCTCCAGTGAAGCAGTTTAATTTGGAAATCATAAAAGTTATTGGTAAATATGTTCAGGTACGTGCTCTAAAGAACAGTAAAAGCCTGTCTGCTCATTATCAAAATGGTATCAAAATTACAGATGAATTTTGGGGGGAATTTATTTCAGGTATAAAAATAGTTGCTTGTAGTCAGATTCCATGGGGTTTTTCTATGTACTTAATGCAGTAGATGCTTTTGTATTTGTCCAATGTGATTTGCATCTGGTGGAACACGTTACCTGGGTAAAAGTGCATCTATTTACAGATGTAGGCAACTTGTCATACATAGTTAGAGAAGAAGATCCTTCAACTATTTAAATACAAGGAAATGTTTACTGCTAAGCTGGACAAACATTTTATTTATGTGTATATGCTTTAAAAAGAAAATTTTATGCTCAAATGAATATTTGAATCACTCTCAGTAATATATCCGTGAGGAACTTTAAGGTGCACTTTAACAAAATTGAGTACATCTTTTATTAAAGAAAGTCCCCAAAAGATGAACCACAGTGTTTTGCCCAAGGAAATTTCAGCCTTTGTACTTGAAACACAAATTTACTGAAAATCTATTTCACAGAAGAAAGTCTAGCATCTTACTGAAAGATTTTATAAAAATGCCTGGAGCATAAAACCATTTCAGTGCACAACATTCTCTTCTTTTTTATTTGAATTCCATTATTGCTGAATGTATTTCAGTCAAGTGGTTTAATCATAATTAACCAGGAAAGTCATGTTCCCTGGATGTTTTGTTATTGATGGATATGTACTTTAGATATTGTGCTCCTGTCAGAGTGCATTAGGCAAAATGAAATGATTAGCAGTAGCTATAGTTTTTATGGCCTAGTGGCTTCTTGCTTCACCTCTAACCCCTCTCTGAGCTTTCTATGCAAGCCCACACTACCATGGAATGTAATCTTAATTAGATGTAAGCTACCAAAAGATGGTACTAGTGAAAAAATATTCCAGAGAAGTCTTAACATATTTTTGATAAAATAAAATGTGTTATTATAAATGACAAAAGAAAAAATAAATTATCATGTCTTGTTTAAATTTTCTACTAACTTCTGGGTCTTTTTTGCAATGACAATGGCTGTAAATAAATCTAAGTTGCTACAGGATAGTTCCAGTTTGAGACTCCTTTTGTTATGCTTATGATGCACAGAAATTGAGGAGATTATTGAAGACTCACATTGTCTACAAAGAAGCATAAAGCATATACTACTTAGATAATTGGAAGGGGTGTTTACTTTTTTTTAAATGCAATAAAAAAATTTTGACAAACATGGCCTCCTAATTTAAAAAAAAAAGCAGACATCATGCTGCTTTCAAAAATTGGAAGATTTAAGTTTCAGGCAGATTTCTTGCTTTTCTGGGAGTGTAAATCTTAATCTTTGCACAAAGCTGCTTTATTTTGTGTCTCTTCTGATTCTTTTCACAGTATGTGTAATTGAAACTGAATTATTTACATTGTCTTAATCATCTTTTTAAGGAAAGTCCACTTAACTCTGGCTCTGCCTCTTATATTCTCACACTTTTTCTGTAGCATTTTTAAAGCACTCCATTGGCTAAAAACTTTGTAAATGTTTTCACTTCTTTGTTAAAATCTTTTGTATTTCCTCATGTATTTCAAGGAATAATTTTGCTTGTTTCAAATTCCATTTACTCTCCCTATAACTGTAAAATAATTAAAGATGGCCAGAGGTGGAATTGTTAGTTTGAGTACTATCAGTTACTGTAGTTAAGTGATAGTTAAGTACGTTCAGTTTCTGTCTCCTGGGTCACAAAAAGGCAGATGCTTCAGACAAAAAGCATGGTGTACTACAGGAGGGACATTGGCTGTGGTCTGGTTGTGGCTGGCCCAGTCAGCTGGAGCTACTAAGCCTGCTTGACTGGACCTGACCATGCTCCATGGCATGGCTTGGTACCTTGCCACTGCTTTCCTGGCACTTCAGGGTCTGAAGTTTCCCACCTGTGCTAGCCCCTTCAGCCATGGGTAATAGATCAGAGGTTTTGGGTTGGGCATTCTTACAAAATGCTACTGTACATAAAAATTGCTGTCTTGGTTGAAGTGATTGTTGTGTGATTTGTGTATGTTCTCTTCAGAGTCCATATTGGAAAGAAGCCCTTAATATTTTGAAACTGGTGGTGTCTCGGTCAGCAAGCCTTGTTGTGCCTAATGATATTCCAAAGTCTTATGGAGGTGACATAGGTTCTCCGGAAATCTCTTTCACAAAAATTTTTAATAATGTCTCCAAGGAGCTACCTGGGAAGACCTTAGATTTTCATTTTGATATATCAGAGGTAATTATTTTATTTAGATGACAATGCACGCATGACTTGCTGTTACAAACTCAGGTGTTATTTTTTGTTAGCCTTCTAAGTTTATATGTTTTTGAATAAGTACAATTTTTAAGAATGGCAGAGATTGAAGTTTTACGTACTTGTAAATGAGAGTTATACTGGAAAATAAATTTCAAATTCTTTTATGATGTTCATTTGCCTTTCCCCCCCCCCCCCCTTGAATATCTGGAGAGTTAATTACTAAAAGTCAGTAAGATTATTCTCAAGGGTATCTCATCTGTGTCAGAGAGCAGACAATGCAGCTGGCTGCTGCTTGCAGCTGAACATAGCAAGTGTTCAACAAATGAAGGCTGTGCATTCAAGAGCTGAGAGGATTAAAACCCTGTAGTGCAGTTTTGGCATGACTTTGGAACGGGGAGAACATTCAGAGGATGGGATTGGATACAATGTAGGAAATTCAATGTAAGAGGGATGCAATTGGAGAAAAACCTCCTGTGGTTAAAAATATTGCCCCTACTACCAATGATACTCATTCTACATCTGAAAAGGGGTGCATGGCCAAGTGACTGCAGTGTAATGCAGAAACTTTAGAAGTGATCTTAAGTAAGAGCTCCTGGTTGAAGCTAACCCTGGATAACGATAGGAGATATAGATGTGTTAGGAACATTACTTAAATTGGTAAGTGGATTCACTACTGAAGTTTCAGGGCATGCATATAATTGAGAGACAAGATAAATTCCCACGGAGTTCATTGGGTTAACATTTGCTGTCAAAAGAGTTGAATTTGATCATTGTTTTTTGCAGCAGTGTGTGTGTGTTTGTGAAGTTGCTGGTCTGTGA